>NC_053389.1:569368324-569702670 GCF_905171765.1 Bufo bufo | reverse complement strand
AAAATGGATATAAGGGAAAATAATAGCATTCTTAATACAGAATGCAAAGTAAATTAGAGATGGAGGGGTTAAAAAATAATTAAAAATTAAACTCGCCTCATCCACTTGGTCGCGCTGCCCGGCTCGTCTTCATTCTTCTTCTTTGATCACCTGGGAGGAAAAGGACCTGTGGTAACGTCACTGCGCTCATCAGATGGTCCATCACCATGGTGATGGACAATGTGATGAGCGCAGTGACGTTACCACAGGTCCTTTTCCTCCCAGGTCATCAAAGAAGAAGAATAAAGACGAGCCGGGCAGCGCGACCAAGTGGATGAGGCGAGTTAAATTTTTAATTATTTTTTAACCCCTCCATCCCTAATTTACTTTGCATTCTGTATTAAGAATGCAATTATTTTCCCCTTATAACCATGTTATAAGGGAAAATAATAAAAAACTTACAAAACACCTAACCCAAACCCGAACTTCTGTAAAGAAGTCAGGGTTCGGGTCTGGGTACCAAACATGCCGATTTTTCTCACCCGCGTGCAAAACGCATTAAAACGCTTTGCGCTCGCAGGGAAAAAAATCGCGCATTTTCCCGCCACGCACCCGCATCTTTTCCCGCACGTCACCCGCAACGCCCGTGTGAAAGAGGCCTAACCCTTCCTTTATAGTACGGATATCCTCCTATATGCCAAAAGGGGCTGTGGGACCCTTAGACACCATTCTAGAAATGCATTATAGGTGGGCAGAATGGACTGGACTCACCTCCCCTCTTGCAAGTAGTTTTTGTTCATCCAGCTTAAATGCCGTCCCTATTCGTCTTCTAACTGCAGGCGGCTCTTCTCCTGGATCTAACGGGTATTCTCTTGGCAGCTTGCCTGTAAGTTCCTATGATGAAAATATATAACCAATATTAATGAGTACTCCAGGCAATGGTTCTTATAATTAGTATTTTATACAAAATTATAACCTTCATCCATCAGCTATTACATATGTATTATTGAATAGTCGGCTGGTCAATGGAAGAACTGAACTAAAAAGTGATTATCTATGTTCACAAAGTTGTAGCTAGGCATTTCTTTAACTGGGAAATGATTAACTTCAATGTGGGTGGTTGACATCCCCACACGCAGGGCACATGCCCGCCAACCCTCACTGACTGTGCTCCCGATATCCACCTTGCTGACTAATCTGAAAAGTCAGCATCAAACTGCATTGTACCGGAGGGGGACGTCTACAACTATTGTGCTAGCTATTTATTTGGATTCCAAAAATGATAATGCAGCAAAAAAAAAAATGTAGGTTATTAATAGTGATCATAATTATTAACTTGTTTGGGTTTGTTATGGTGATGTGATTGCATTATACCAAACACATCAGACTGTAGACCCATGAACAAATGGATTGATAACCATTGCTTGATAATTTCCAGAATAACACAATTTGTACACTATAGGATTTACAGATATATTTTTTTCTATCCGAAGTCAGTGTGAACTGTTCTAAACAATAATGTAAACCTCAAGCATCAAAAATAAAAACTATTCTTGGATAACGAATACACTTTCTGTAACTCTTAATCCACAGGTTTAATTGGCAACACAATCCCTTTAGACAAGGCCTTGTCACTCTTCATCAACTGCATTTGCTTAGCTTTCCTCCCACACTTCCAAAGCATTCTCGCAGGAAATAATTATGATTCCTTACATTCCTTGCAGGGTGAAGGAGGATGAGAGCAAGTTTAACAAACACTAAATAATTAAGTAGTTGATTCACTGGTTTTACCCAATCTGAACCAAGGCAGTTTCCAGATCCTGACTCTTAAAATCACTGTAATGTTTTTACACCATGTAATTTCCTATATAGTGTGCTGTTCACCAGCCTGAGTCACCTTAACACCTATATGAAAATAGTTCCTTACACAGATGCTTTCATGTCCACATTTACTACATTCACATCAAAAGCATAGTCATATATGCCACTTATAACCATGTTGGTTAAAAGTGTTTTCCAGGTCCAGGTCATCAATATTAGATGTGTGGGGGCCATTGCTCACCACCTCCAGAAGTTTGACGGTGTTGCAGTGCCTGCGCAAGCGCTGTGACTTCATGATTTTTACATGGGATAGTCTACCTGTACTTTGTCTACTAATTGTAGAAGCAGTTTTGAGGATATTGCAGTTTCGTTCTATTTAAGTGAAAGGGATGAAGCTGCAATATTCTGTACCACCAATAGTGTGCAAGTAGATAGACTCAGGTAGACAAAGAAGGGTGCTGAGAGTTGGACCCCCATATAATGATGGCTTAACCTGAAGATAAGCCATCACCCGGAAAACACCTTTAATGATTTTTTATTTTATTTTATTTCATTTCTAGGAGGGGTGCAACTATGAAGCCTAACCACCATACCTGTTATTTCATCACACACCTAGTTATCAGGGTTGTTTCAGTAAGGGTATGTTCACATCTGCATTGGAGGCTCCATTCAGGACCTCCAACATAGATGTCATCAAAAACAGCGAAGAGAAAAGTCCTCCACGCAGAAGGTTTTTCTCTGCTAAAAAGTGGACTCCAGAATGGAAACAAACATACCCCATTATAGTCAATGAGATCTATTCAACTTTGTTTGGGTAGTTATGTGCCAAATCCAGCACTTCCCTAATATTTGCTGTTCTGCTCTTATAATTAACCAGAACAATGGAGATAGACAGCACAAGTGTGAAAGATGACTAAAGGTCCCTTTACACGGGACGACGATCTAGCTGAATGTCGGGAAGGAATCGTTCCTTCCCGACAATCTGCCGATCGCTAGCGGAGCAGACCAGTGCATTTACATGCAGCGATCTCCTCCAGAGTATGGGGAGGAGCGATCACTAATGCCATCGCTCTTCCCCATACTGTCTCCTTGTTTGCCGGCAGCAGATTGTGTTTACACAGCACGATCTGCCAATGGGAAATGATGATCTTTTGTGCTGCACAAGCGATCCAATTCGCTCGTTCATCGGGTAATCAGCAGTGCATTTACACTGCAAGATCATCACTAACAAGCTTTAGAAAAATTGTCGGCCTGTGTAAAGGGTCATTAAAGGGTTTCTGTCACCAGAAATACCTAAATTAAACTGGCTAACTACCCTATTCCTAGTTTTATCCATGCCCCCGTTACTCCATAAATGTAACTTTTATAATATGCAAATTAGCCTCTAGGAGCAGGGGGGGGGGGGTGTTGCTCCTAGAGGCTCCATTCTCCGACTTCCGTTACCTCCCTCCAAGTATTGATTGACAGGGCCAGGCAGCGTTCGCATCCTCCTGCCGGCCCTGAGTGCATGGTAAATCTCACGCCTGTGTTGTGCAGTATTCAGCGCAGGCGTAGTAAGGAAGTTGGCAGCCAGTAAGCGTCCTTCCTTCACTATGCCTACGCCGAATACTGAACGGCATGGCGCAGGATTTACCAAGCACTCAGGGCCAGCAGGAGGATGCGAACACTGCCTGGCCCTGTCAATCAATACTTGGAGGGAGGTAACAGAAGTCGGAGAATGGAGCCTCTAGGAGCAGGAGCAACGCCCACCCCTGCTCCTGGTGGCCAATTTTTATATTGTAAAATTTACATTTATGG
Source organism: Bufo bufo (assembly GCF_905171765.1). NCBI lineage: Eukaryota > Metazoa > Chordata > Amphibia > Anura > Bufonidae > Bufo > Bufo bufo. Next base: position 569,699,073 of record NC_053389.1, on the reverse strand, counting down.
AGTAAGGGGGGCATGGATAAAACTAGGAATAGGCTAGTTAGGTTCAGCTGTGTCACGAGGGGATTTATTAAGGGACTAGGTTGACCTAACATAATTACATTTATTGGTAAATACACAGCTTCTAAAGGAGTACAGATCTCAATGTGCATTTACACTGTGATTTTTAGCAAGATCTGTGTAAACCCAACCAAATGTAACTTGCTATTTTACAGAAACAAGAACCCTTAGAGAAATAGTAGAGGAACCTTGTAGCTCCTAAACAGACTCTGTACCAGGGCTTGTCACATACAATGGCATTGTACTAATGATAGTTATATAGCTCTGCTAATGTCGCCATTGTCTATGTAGTCTATGTGGCAAAAAGGTCTTTGGGTTCTCAAACACCAGGGCTTTGGTGTGACTACATCATCTGTACCTTCTATAGCTATACCATTGAACATACATGAAAGAAATAATATCTAGATTCCAATTATAAAGGACTGTGGCATAACTATATAATATGACTGTATGCTCAGTTATATCTATTGTAATAAATAAAATAAAAAAGACAAAAAGGCACAATATGGAAAACATCATCTGAATTGAAGAATGAGCTTTGACCAACTCTCCCCATACTACCCAACCAAAATACAAGACAGGAAGAGATGCTTGCTCAGTACCGCTTCACGTAGACAGAGTTTCTTCAGCTCCTCCAGTCGCTGCCGTAGAGTCTCCTCCAGAGCTTCCTGCCTGGATTTCAGTGCAGCTAGCATGTCTTTCTTGGCAGACTGTGAGCTGTCGGACTCCTGGGAACCTGTCAACAAATAAATGATTTCACTACAACCAGCTGACAACAGCCTGTACATCTGGAGCATTCATTGAGAAACCTACAGCTTCTCATGTGTACACTATGTGGGATACAGCATAGTGGACAAGATTCTCCTGGCATAGTCATATACAGAAAGCACCTGGTGTATGATTTATGGCAGTCTTAACACTTCCTTCTGTATCATGGGGTGGGAATAACAAGTTACTTAATTAAAAAACAATATAAAAGTAACAACCGGAAAAAAATGATACATAATAGGCATATACTGTATTTACTTTATTGAGGTGTATTTGCTCTACCACCACCAGCGTTCAGTTATTACATTATATTTATATATTTTTCAGTGGATCTTAGCATATATGTTGTTGGTAGTTTTGCTATTAGGGCTTATTCACATGGTTATTTCCATTTTGGGCACACACAAAAACGCAGACTCTTTTGCATCCCAGTTTTGCATCCACAACGGCCCAAGTTCAGGATGTGTCTTTTAAACTACATTTTTATCATTATTCTACGCACTGGATCAGTGATAAATGGACAGAACATGGGTGCCATCTGTGTGCAGTTCATAGTATTCACAGAAACATTGAATAGAACAGGTGCATTATGTTCGCAAAACAGACCAAAGTAGCGCACGCTGCTGTTATTTTACCGCAACGTAGAAAACAAAACGGACAGCTGAATACACATATAGAATTCAATGGATCCATGTGCTGTCTGTATTCTCCATGTACATCATTGGCGTAAATAAGTTGCAAAGAAAGGGGGAAGGTGGCGCACTCTAGGAATACTAGCAAAGTAGGTGCACGCCTCATGGGGGATTGGTCCACTTCACCCCGCACATAAAGTCAGATATAGAGAATGGAGGCAGCACTCTGTAGCTATACTAGAGCCAAATGTCCAATTTATTACCAGATGGGGCGTTTCGGCTATAGAGCCTTTTTTCAAGTAAGCATTCAGCCTCAGAGAGGCATGAGTGTCCACTGTTTCATTGCAAATGGAGAACACATCAGAATCTTAACCCTTATCCTGTGTATAGGTTATTGTAATGGGACAACCCCTTTAAGAATGATTTAAGAAAAATACCAAATCCAAGCCTATAAAATGTTCTGAGGATTCTTGAGATACAACAGGTGTCTGCATCCATACAGGGTGCAAGCTCTTACATGTTCATGAAGATGAATTTAAGGCCTTCAGAGCAACCACACCAAAGCATCTGATGAATGTAAAAGTGTAAGCATTTTTTCTCTGAAACAATATACAGAAAGGTCATCACAAGGTAGCTCTGCATACTTCATATTAACCGAATACTTGTCATGTTGTAACATGCAAGAGCCGCAAGACCGAGGAACATCCTGTTCACTTTCACTGCTCGTGCCCACGCCTGTCTGGTTGCAATCATCTATAATGGTGCTGGTGTAATCAGTATAAACACTACCATGCTTTGGGCACCTGTGAGGAGAGCTACTTACATACACTAGATCTGGAAATAATGAAGACTGCCGTGGATACAGCAAGCTGTGGCATAAGTCCAGTCAGGCCGTGGTCACCATTAAAAAGGGGGTTTCTGGATTATTTATCCTCAGGATACATCAATATAGATCACTGGGGGTTCGACACCCCCATGATTAGCTATTCCTTGCTGTTGCTGGATCTAACACTTTGAACTGACCCGGAAACATAGCTTTGTCTTTAGATTATTGGACATGCTCATATGCTGTACATCAGCTCCCATTCAACTGAATGCTGCCATAACCAGGCTCGGCCACTACACGTTGAACTTAGTGGTGCTTCCAGCTCTGTTTCAAATGTTAGTTCCAGGGCCTTAAGCTGGCCATACACATATCTCTGTTGGCTGACCCACTAATGTGTGTGGGGAGCTTCTGACTCTGCCCTGACAGGTGTTGAAGGAAACAAGGATCTGGTGAAATTAATATGAATTGGGCGAAAATCGTTCAGCCGACAATTATTGAATGTGTATGGCCAGCTTTAGGGTGCAGGAAACAACTGATCAGTGAAGTGCCAGGTATTGGACTCCCACTAATCTGATATTGATAAACCATCCTGAGGATAGGTCATAAATGTCATTAACCTCGAAAAACCTGAATAGTTGTAGAGACTCATAAATAATCAGCAGATTCTTGACGTCCAGTTAGACAAGGCGATAATTGCCTGAGCAATGATTCATAGGAAGAATTGTTCTCGATTACTGGCCAGCGACAGAAGTGGTAACTCCCCTTCTGTCATTAGTTGTTAGCCTAAACACATCCTACAATTAAACGATAATTTTCTTGTTTGCCAATAATCGAATTTTTGATACGGACCTAAAAATCATCATTGGTCAGCAGCACATTCTCTCAATATACACAGGCACCTGCCTGTTGCTTGAAATAGAAGCATTTAAGAGAAGGAAAAAACTAAAGACCGCACGCATAAATAATTCTACACTAAAAAGCAACCAAACTTTTCAACTTCTCACCAACATAACTTTGGTAAGTTAGTAAGAAGTAAGTGACAGAGAGAAAGAGACCTAAATTCAGTCCACACTATAGTAAAACTAAAATATACAATTGCCTACAAATTGCATAAATCCACAGCAAAATGACATATCTTCTAAAAGGTCCATATAATATATATATATATATATATATATATATATATATATAGTAAAAAATAGAAGAGCAGCACACAATGTATCAGCAGGTGCAATACCTTGAAAAGGGCCACGGACCTGGTCCAAATTAGATATACAGAAGGAAAAATCCAAGGCAGCACACAAGTTATCCGTGAAAAAAAAAGGGTGTTTATTGACCCATATGTGGACAGCAATATATATATAAAAGCTAACACAGCTCAACAATGTGGCCCAAAGCATTCCCAAAATAACCCTACTATCTAATCAATGTAAACATGTTCTGGGATGCACATGGAAATATCAAAGTGATAAAACTACATTTCATTAATAGTACGAACAGAAGAAAGGAGCAAGTTCCCACTGGTTCATAACCTTCTAGATCATCTGGTCTTCTGCCAAGTTCTCCAGACATCTGTTAAGTCCACACCACCATATCATCACTTGCAGATATACAAGTGCTACAACTCAAACCAATGCCAGAATGAGCTATTTATTGCATAGAAATCTGTCACCAATTGAAACCTGGACAAATTGAGTGGAGACATAACATTGTGGAGATTATCTCCAAAAGATGAGAAAAACAAGAACTGTGATTTCATGTCATCGCTTTGTTAAGCTGCTGGTTATTTTGGGACCTGTTTTAATAGGCTAATCTAAAGAGTATTCAACACTTGAGCAAAATGACAGTGCACAAGAATATCAAAATGATCATGTGCCTAGTCACAACAGTCTCCACATGGCACCATTATTTTGGAACCCACAGGCCAAAGCATACGTTATTTGTCAGCTATATGCTAAAAGAAAAACTCCAAGTCCTTCCCAATAGTTCCCCAACCTAATCATCACCTTTTGATATTTTAGACATTTTTCCTATTTAGTGGTAAAATCCACTTACTTTCTATTGTTGCCATGTTTTCTCTCACAGACATCTCTATTAGGAAGATCATGTTGATAGCCATCTTGTGGTAGATGAGACATGACTCACCAGTTACCACACAGGATGAATCAGGGAGACAGGATTATCTGTGCCAACATCATTTTGCTGGAGAACTTAACTGCCTCTAGCAAAGTGATCACCATATAAAAAACACTACATAGAGTTGGTGGTCACCTTGTTGTCATGTGGTCTGTTGTTATAGAATGCCTTCATAAGTGCATAGTCTCATAGTAAAAATAATGTCCACAAGACAGCATCACTTAACTAATACATCATGTCTAGATTGGTTTAACTTCGGGTTTTTATATGACAAGGGATATCCTCTACATATAGAGGAAAGAAGTCCTGAACTAATCCCTTCCCTGGCACATGCACAGAAGAGGTGGATTCAGGAGTTTGTGCATGTGCCAGGGACAATTGTTCTGGCTCCATCCACAAAACTTCAATTATGTCCCCATCCATTGACCAGACCAGAAACCTGGTAAAAGATGTAGGAGCAAAATTTTCAGAAGAGAAGCATTACCTGACTGGGTTCCTGACTCCTGAGCAGTAGATACAAATGCTTGGGGGAGAGGGGGTGGGGGGTGAAAGCAGGTATGAGATGACAGAACTCCTTTCAACAGCAACCCTAGCTGGAAAAATATCTCAAATGCAGACATGCTGAAGTATTTCTGAACACCACATAGGATATCCTAATAGATCAGACCAGACAATGGGTTCTGTCTTTGGGAGACCCTCGGGAGCTCATCACAGGATACACACGTGCTCACATCCGGCTTGATGAGCTCTGCTCAGTGACAGAGATGCAGTAAATCCACTTCCAATTGCAAGCATTAGCTGAGAATACATTTATCATAGTCTCAAGGGACTTTTACTGGTCTGGAGACAATCAGGTATAGGACTCTCTACCAGCAATGTTAGATTTCCCTCTGATTAATACGGTATATAAAAAAACTTTATACATACAAATATATACTCTATATGGATATACTTCCTGAGTAATTAGAGCTGTATATTATCTTGTTTGTGCAATATAAATGGTGAATCAGAGTAGAAATCTGAAATAGTTTTAACTGTAAATGGTTACATCTACTGATTCTCAGCCACCATTATCCCAGAAGCCTTTGCACCCAATTATATAATATGCCATATTGCTACCCATCAGTGATAACCGCATGTACTGGCTACACTTGTTTTGTTGTGGGCCATTTGGATGTGTCACACGTCTGTTCCACTTCAGATTAAGGCAGGAAGGGAAACATCTGTGTTTAAACACAAATGGTCAGAGCTGACAGACATATGCACAAATCATGTCCGACACAGAATTCCTATTTATACAATTGTATCACAGATTTCAGCTTGATGGTGGCAGAAGGAAAAAAAAAGGTTTTGTAGTAACAATCGTAAAAGCACATCTAACAATTGGTGGAAATGTCTAGTGTGGCTGAAAAACAGCAGTGAACTTTCAAAACAAAAACAGGTCGACACACCCGAATTTACGGTTTAAAGGGGTAGATCCATAAATAACCATATGAAAATGGATGATAAGGCGGCATGACTGGTACTATGTGGGGCTGAAGTGGTGGAAAGCAGTGACAAGTCCGACTTGGCAGTGTTTGAGCCAAGTTTATAAACAATAGCTTCTATGAGATATAGTCTTCTTCATCCTTACACGTTGAGCAGGTTTTATATGTAAGGATGTCATGTTGAAAATGTCAATAATTTTGGGGGGATAGTGGTAATAAACTTATCAGAGAACACAGACAAATACAGTAAACCTGCTTAAAATACTGTACATTACTTTGTAGGCAAAGAGGTATCTCACAAGAAAGAGAACCATCTTACCAGAACCACCTATTGAAAGATGGTTCTTTTTCTTAGGAGATACCTATTTGCATATTCAGTTCCCATGGAGCATTGCCAATAAGTCTCCATACCCTGGAGTACTTCCAGTAAGTCTCCATACAGGACTGGTCCCTACCCTGCCTAAGCCACTTCCAAAGCATCACACCGAGCCAGACAGAATCCTACTCCACACTGATGAGGGGCAAGCACCCTGAAATAACCGGCTATGGATGGATATATGGCGTGGCTATATTCCCTTGTCAAATCTCAAGGCTTGTTGGTAAGTCGGCCCTTGACTCATAGGGAGCCACTTCCAATAGGTGGCGCTGGCGACATGGTTCTCTTTCTTGGGAAATAACTCTTTGCATGTTGGTTTCCCATGGACCATTGCCAATAAATCTCCATAGAGGACTGGTCTCTTTAAGAAGATTACTTTGGAAAATTGAAACCGATGACCCATGTGCTACAAAGCAGCAATGCTAATCACTCAGCCAACAGTCCACCGGAGGTATGTCACAAATGTGGTACAGTATTGGCCACTGACAAGCAGTTAACGCTCAGTTATCCAAAAGATGGCGCTCTTACCTGATGACAACAGGCTTCCACTGCTTCCACTGATGATTTTCCCTTTACTTCCCATATTTGCAAGTTTTGAAGTCTTCAAGGTTCCAGTCTCTGTTAGGTCTATAGCAATCTCACTCAGGCTTCTTGCAGCATGTATTTTGGACTGTTGGATGAGATATCATATCCTATTATTACTGTAGCTCTTGTTTGAACATGACATTTTTTCTTAATGTATTACACAAAAATTTCAGTTTCTAAAGGATTATGACAAATCACGTGCAATACAACCAGTAACTGTGGAAAAACGACATGAACATGCCCGGGCAGACATCGTTATAAATGCAGGCCCAACTGTAACTCTCAGCAGATTTTTCAAGGTAAGTACAGTCTCATGAAGAAAAAGTCTTATTAATATGATATAATAAAGATAGGTTTGGTTTAAGATTAAAGGGGCTCACCCAAAAACCAAATTTGTGACTGCTAGGACTCATATGGTCACGAGAATGGGTGTCCCAAGTTTCCGGTTGAATGAAGCAGTAGTCACTCATTAACTAACTATTGGATAGCCAGAGATAGCTGAGTACAGAGTTTGGCTGTCTCCATTAGTCCTATAGACAGTGACTGGAGTAGAAGAAGTGCGCATGTGTGACTCCCTTGGTTCAAACTGGAGACTTGGAACCCATGTTCTCATAATCAGTGGGGAGCAAAGTTGTCAGACCTCCAGCAATCATACATTGACCATCTATCTTTGGATAATTGATAACTGTTGTTTATGAGACAACGCCTTTAAGTCTAATTACCACTACCTTGGCCTTTGCTCAGAACCATATTCATCTTTGAAGGCCTATGGGCTCATGCACACGGCTGCAGTTTTGGCCCGCATCCGATCCACATTTTTTGCGGACGCGTTCATCTCAATGAGGCCGCAAAAGATGCAGACAGCTCTCGGACTGTTTATCCGTGTTCATCAGCCCTAAATCTGAGGTCAGTGTGTTTGCTAGGACATGCTGCTGGACAATCTCATTGAAAAACTAATCTGGATTAACACTGCTGACAGAATAGAAAGTGAAAAAAGCGAGGAAACTGTTACATTCCCCATTTCAGCCTGCTTTATTAATCAGATTTTTCTAAAATGAGCTAATGATTTTAGTGTGTAGACATGCTTGCTATAAAGAGATGAGATGTGAAAACAGTGATTGCTTATAGAAAGCGGATATCAGGAGAGGACTTGTGAAAAATGAGGAAGTACAGTAAATGGAAGAGTTTCCCGCTTCATGACATTTGCAATACACCCACATGCTATCAGTCTGATGAATTGCTCAAGAGTGAACTAGTCACATCTCTGACATTTCATCACTCCCCATACCCGTTTTTCAAAGAAATGCCTGCAAGCAGCTCTGAAAACTTTGAAGTGGTTCTTGGTCAAAACCCAGGCCTCAAATTCTAGGGCACCCACACAGATCCTATCATTCAATAGGGTCAATGTTTTCTATGATTTCTGGAACGTATTAAACGGCTCTGGATAGATTTATCCAAATCATACAACATGTTGTAACTTGAGACACAGCATATACTGTGTTACTCTATTGTACAAAATGATTTTAAAAATGTTGGCAAGTATGCAATAGTTCTTAAAGGGGTATTCTGGTTTCATGACATGTATGACCTATCCTGGGGACAGGTCATCAGTATCAGATTGGTGAAGGTCCAACTCTCAGAATCCCTGCCGATCACCTGTTTGAAGAGGCTAGCGTGAGAACTGCGTCCTAGTCAATGTTTATTGCACGTGTCCACATTGTAGTGGTGGCGCGGGGTAATTACACTGCACCACCACTACCATATAGACGGCGTGCAGACAAAGACTGAAGAGGACATCGCTCTCATATTAGTGCTGCTGATTGGCAGTGGTCCACAACGTTGGACCTGCACCAACCGGAAATTGATGACCTATCCTGAGGATAGGTCATCAATTTCATGAAACCGGAATACCCCTTTAACTGCCTTACAGGACTTCTGCTTCTCAGCTATCTGAGTAGTCATTATACAACACACAAAAGTGATGTCCCACATTCATCCTACTAACTACTTTAAATGGATCTGATGAGGATCCACAAGGCCTTACTAATTAGACCAATATCTGCTGGACATGCCTATTTCAGCTGCCCAAATGATGTGTGTTAGGGCCAGAGGTGCACCTAGCCTTTCTGCTGCCTGAGGTGAAAACTGAAAGGGTGCCCCCTCTCCCCAAAGCCAATTTCTTAACCTAACCACTTCCCTTCAGCTACTCCTCTCTTGCCCCTAACTGGTGCTGCCTGAGGCGAACGCCTCACTTGGGCTCATTGGTGGTGGACCCCTGGTTGGGCCCCAAAACTCTCTCCCAATGTTGGAATATGTTGGAAAAATAAGCTACAGTATCTAATGCAATGACCAAACTTACTCAGTATAAGTTAAAAACAAGACAATGGGGCAGATTTATGAAACCATGGTTAGTCTAATGGAACATGGGCACCATACCAGTCGATTTAAAGGGGTCCTGTCAGCATGAAAATGCGAAATAATCTGCAGGCAGCATTTTATAGAGTAGGGGGAGTTGAGCAGATTAATATATAGTTTAGTAGGAAAAGTTTACATTTCATACATTTAAATTTCTGCTTATTCTAGGCTTTGAAGTCCAGCAGGCGGTCCTATCAGTGACTGACAGCTATCTCTGTATACACAGTCATAGAGGGAGGGATGTCAGTCACCGATAGGACCGGCTGCTTCACTGGAAAGTCCAGAACAAGGAGGAACTGAAATGTCTAAAATACAAGATATTCTGAATCTTTCTATAACATGGGATCTGCAGCTCAGACACCCTGTTTAACGTGACAGTTTTCCTTTAAAGAGACATCCATCCATACGCCAGCACAAAATATGTCAGCTAGGTGTGTGTACAGTGAATAAAATAGGAACGGTTCCACTTTTCTTAAAATGTTTTACATTACAGTTCCATTTATAAGCAAAGTATTTTATTTGACATTTCCAGTACAGGACAGACAAGTAGAAGTAAGTGGCATCTTGACATAACTGGAATAGTTCAGTGATTAAGTGTCAGCTCTAGCTCCTAGCACTGCTATTTTATTGGGAGAGAATGTATGTGACTTCCCGCATACATGTGCTGGTGGTATAGTCATTGATCAATAGCTATACTTGGGTTCAATCATTTATCAGACTTGTCATAAGCGACTGGTAAAAAAAATTATATATTAAATATATATATAGCCATTAGAATTTAGTAGGGCAAATTATTCCAAAAATTATGTTCCCATGAGGCCAGGACATGCAGGAAATATTTAGAAGAACCATACCATACACTAATCCAATGGAATGATATTGACTGGATGTTAATGGATGCCACCATCTCATACTTGACCTTGTGTTCCTCACATGACATCATGGCTCCTAGACAGGAAACCTATTCAGCCCCTCTATAAACCAGGGCACGAGGCGCTTACCTTGCTTTGTTTCCTATCCAGATAGAACTGGTGTTGGCTAATGGCCATAGCCCAGATGGACTTTATGAGAGCAGCACATGCGTACCACGTGTGCACAGCAATCCCGCCATGTCCAAATGTCCTCCTGGTAACAGATGCCCTGCACATAGAGAAATGAGCTGTGATTTCCCCCGGACACATCAGAAAGACATGAGCGCAGGACGTATGAACCAGCTTGCATCCTGCAGCCCATGACAGGCAAGTAATCAGATGTCTCCCTGGCTGCCATTAACCCCTGTTTATCTGAGAAACTGGTGGAATCAGGTTCATGTAACCACAAGAAAATCTTAAAATCAATAAAACATTCTACATTCCCCTACTACAAGACTAACTGGTTGTGCCAACAGTAATTATGAGCAGAAATGTCAATTATAATACCTACAAAAGGACCTGTCACCTCTCTTGACACATCTGTTTAAGTAACTACTTCCATTCCCCATAAAATAAAATAAATGTCAGCATCTATGTTGTGTCATTCCTCTATACTTCCTGCTAAAAAAATTAATGAATATAAGTGTAACCATTCCCATTATAAAAAAGAAGTGTGTCCCTGCACGTTGTACAACTGACCGGACAGTATCAGACTGTGCAGTGACACACCAAGTTATACCTTTATTCATACGTTTCTAATAGGAATAATAGAGGAACTACACCAAATAGAGTCATAACATGCTCTAGAATTGTCATTTTGACATGGAAGACAATTATTTACTAAAAGACGTGCCAGGAGCGGTGACAGGTTGTCTCCGATTCTTTATAATGCCATCATTGTGGAATACACTACAGCACTCCATGCCCCATGATATGTGCGCTGACTGTCAGCTGCCGGGAAACGGTTAAGATTTGCTGTCAGCACTAACATAAGACAGTATTCACATTGTTCCATGCAGACAAGTTAGAGATTGGTCGCCCCGTGGAATTAGTATTTAGCAAGCAAAAACAGTTCCATGTGGCTCGGGGGGCATGTGACGGACCACGTGTATATACAATATAACGCTGGCCCAGTACGAGCACCAGTCAGGTGCAGGCAGCTTTTGTGCCTACGATTCGTGAAGGACTACAAGTTCCAGCATTCCTCAGCCGATATTTCCACAGTACACATGAGCATTGCTGTCAGGAGAAGCTGGGTCCTGTTACACCTATTAGACTGGTCTTACTAAAGGCTGTCTAACCTGACGTAGATGGAACCGGTTATTGCAGACAGCTCGTACATATGACAGGACCTAACAAATTTGGCAAAAGGTGGAAACAGCAGAGAATTTGTAAAGGCGCCAGCCTCGGGGTGAAAATGAAACCAGGTGAGGGATTTGTGTAGAAGAATGGAACCCTAGACTGCTGTATAAAGAATAAGTGGCCAGACGTGACTCCGCATAAGAAGGAGCTACAGCTACGCAGCCCAGTGTGACCGTCAGCTATTGTCAATGGAAACCTGGCAGAGGTTCATACTGACAGTTAAAACTAATAGCATCTTATTCCAAATATCTATTCATTCAGCTCTGGTTAATATGGCTCCATTCCATTGCCCATGTTGGGTAGAATTCTGCAGTCTTCTGTGCTAGTCTACTAAGAAATGGACACCCGATTGCTACATACAGTAGAAGTCCATGGTATACTTTTAACATTCAGCCCATGGTGCCAGTTTTAACAGATTCATTCATTGTACAGAGCAAAGGGGGTGACCCATGACAGAAAGACACTCTGGGGGACATTTATCAAACTGGTGTAAAGTAGAACTGGCTTAGTTTGCCCATAGCAACCAATCAGATTCCACCTTTCATTTTTCACAGCTTCTTTTGAAAATGAACGGTGGAATCTGATTGGTTTCTGTCTAACACTAAGGCAGTTTTACTTCACACCAGTTTTATAAATCTCCCCCTCTGCCTCCCCAAGCGCCATGTTAGGCCTATTATAAGGCTACATGCGCATGTGGCGGATTAGGCTACTTTCACACTCGCGTTTGGTGCGGATCCGTCATGGATCTGCACAGACGGATCCGTTCAGATAATACAAACGTCTGCATCCGTTCTGAACGGATCCGTTTGTATTATCTTTAACATAGCCAAGACGGATCTGTCTTGAACACCATTGAAAGTCAAATGAGGACAGATCCGTTTTCTAGTGTGCCAGATTGTGTCATAGAAAACGGATCCGCCCCCATTGACTTAGGCCCCTTTCACACGGGCGAGTATTCCGCGCGGATGCGATGCGCGAGGTGAACGCATTGCACCCGCACTGAATACCGACCCATTCATTTCTATGGGGCCGTTCACATGAGCGGTGATTTTCACGCATCACTTGTGCGTTGCGTGAACATCGCAGCATGCTCTATATTCTGCGTTTTCACGCAACGCAGGCCCCATAGAAGTAAATGGGGTTGCGGGAAAATCGCAAGCATCCGCAAGCAAGTGCGGATGCGGTGCGATTTTCACGCACGGTTGCTAGGAGACGATCAGGATGGAGACCCGATCATTATTATTTCCCCTTATAACATGGTTATAAGGGAAAATAATAGCATTCTGAATACAGAATGCATAGTAAAATAGCGCTGGAGGAGTTAAAAAAAATAATTATTATTATTTAACTCGCCTTAATCCACTTGCTCGCGCAGCCGGCATCTCCTTCTGTCTTCATCTTAGCTGTGTGCAGGAAAAGGACCTGTGGTGACGTCACTCCAGTCATCACATGGTCCGTCACATGATCTTTTACCATGGTGATGGATCATGTGATGAGCGTAGTGACGTCACCACAGGTCCTTTTCCTGCACACAGCTAAGATGTAGACAGAAGAGAAGCCGGGCTGCGCGAGCAAGTGGATTAAGGTGAGTTAAATTATTTTTATTTTATTTTTTTAACCCCTCCAGCGCCATTGTACTATGTATTCAGAATTTCGATTATTTTCCCTTATAACCATGTTATAAGGGAAAATAATACAATCTACAGAACACCGATCCAAAGCCCGAACTTCTGTGAAGAAGTTCGGGTTTAGGTACCAAACATGCCGATTTTTCTCACGCGCAAAACGCATTACAATGTTTTGCACTCGCGCGGAAAAATCGTGCATGTTCCCGCAACGCCAGTGTGAACTCAGCCTTACATTGTGTGTCAGGACGGATCCGTTTGGCTCAGTTTCATCAGACGGACACCAAAACGCTGCAAGCAGCATTTTGGTGTACGCCTCCAAAGCGGAATGGAGACTGAACGGAGGCAAACTGATTCATTCTGAGCGGATCCTTTTCTATTCAGAATGCATTAGGGCAAAACTGATCCGTTTTGGACCGCTTGTGAGAGCCCTGAACAGATCTCACTAACGGAAAGCCAAAACCTGAGTGTGAAAGTAGCCTTACGTGCGTAATAAAGTACCAGGAAAGCGCCTGAGATTGGACAAACCTCATTTTGCTTTTTTATTCCATGCAAAAAATTGGATTTTGAAATCTGCAGCATGTAAACTCCTTGGGAGAAATTTATCAGACTGGTGTAAAGTAGAACTGGCTTAGTTTCCCATAGCAACCAATCAAATTTCACCCTATATTTTCCAAAGTAGCTCTAAAAAATGAAAGGTGGAATCTGATTGGTTGCTATGGGCAATTAAGCCAGTTCTACTTTACACCAGTTTGATAAATGACCCACTTTGTGTGGTTCTTTTGTGCCGATTTCACCCTTTTCGATGCAAAGATGAGACCTGCAGCAAAACACATCAAATCCGCACCAGAAAATACAAGTAACACATGCGGTTTTTGGTGCAGCTTTGATGCAAAGACACAAAGAATGCAACACGGGAATTTGCCCAGAATCTCCGCAAGACAATCCTCAACAGTGTGCCTTACACTGGCAGGTAAGATACCCATCTGTACAGTGCCCTGCAGTTAGTACAGACTTCATACTGTATTTCCTGAAATCAGTATCCACTGAACAGGTGGTGCCAACACCATAGAATAAGGTTGCCCTCACACGTTGCGGAATTTTACGCAAAATAAAGACATCCTCCATGTTAGCCTATGGGGATGAAAAGTGTAATTTCCTGGGTTTTATATTAATATAATTAATTTTATATTAATTCTGCAACGGTACAAAACGCAACAAATGTTTTGTTGCAGATTTCCTTCCTCCATTCATTTCAGCGGAGATGTAATCCGCACAGAAATCCACAACATCATTTACAAACAAACATCCTATTACGTTGCGGAAAAACGCAACAACAAAAAAAATTCAACTTTTTAAAATTCGCACCTGCAGATTTTGCTGTGGCAAATTCTGCAATGTGTGAGAGCACCCTAACGCAGTCTGTGTATTCTGCACCTGCTCTATACAAAACGAGTAGGGAGCCAATACTCACAAGTGTGAATGAGGCCTAAGGACCAGCTACTGTAAGCCCATATTATGGACTACTGTCCTGGTCCCAACGAGGGTCTACTGCCTGGAACTCACAGCATCATAATCCGTATGACACTGTGTGGTTAGGTCAGGAAACACGTCCATAATATGGGCGCTAAAATGCGCATATGAAACTGGTCTTGGAGTGTATTAGCACGAGGCACGGAGGCAGATTTGTTGAGTGAAATTTCTGGGATTGAAAATCTGTCCCGTGTATGGATTTTTGTTCTGCAGCATGCACTTGGATTTCTGCCGATGAATGGAACAGCTGCAGAAACAAATCTGCCATGTGTGAACAGTCTCTTAGAACTGGAGTGTGGGGACAGCACCAGCACTGCTGCCAAAACGGAATTTTCACAGAATAAGGCTACATGCACACGAACGTTGCTCATTTCCGTGTCCATTCCGTTTTTGTTTTTTTTGTGGATAGGATGTGGACCCATTCATTTCAATGGGTCCACAAAAATTCTGCATCAGTATGTCTGTTCCATAGCCCCGCAAAAAAAAGGAAATAGAACATGTCTTATTCTTGTCCGTTTTAGGCATTGTTACAATGGATCCGCAAAAAAATAAAAATAAACATGGATGGCATACGGATGTCATCCTTTTTTTTTTTTTGCAGACCGCAAAACGCATACGGTCGTGTGCATGTAGCCTAAAAAAATATTCACTTGGGCACTGTGCGTGCGATGTGCCAGTACCCCAGCCTGGTTTACTGGGCTGTCACTGATAGAGTAGAAGGATATTCAGTAGTGTACGATCTCACTAGTACAGTTTTATGCCTAGAACAGGGATTAGCAACCTCCGGCACTTCATTGTTTCAGGAACTACAACTCCCAAAATGCTTCATTCACTTCTATGGGAGATAAAAGAACTGCCAAAGATGCTGGGAGTTATAGTTTCACAGCAGCTGGAGTGCCGAAGGTTGCTGATCCCTGGCCTAGAAACTGGGGCTCACATTTTGCTTTCTTTGGAAGCAGCAGTGGCTACAAAGACAAGCAGGTCTATGCAGGACAGTCGCACATCCACCGCATGCGATCACACCTTAGAATCCAGATTTACTAAGTTAGTATAAAAAGTAAGAATTGCATAATAAATTACCGTGACAGTCATAAAATGGGTGTTAAGTGACAGCTAATAAAGTGCTAAAAGGAGCTGCCCTGTGTATATGAATATAAAGTCAGGATCAGAGGTTACGTGGTCTGTAGTCCACACTAAGGCTCCTGCACACCACTTTGTTTGCTATAGCAAACTAGGTCAATTATTAGCACATTCCTCTGACAAGTACCAGAATACCATAAAATCACACTGCATATACCAGTCACTACTGCAACTATCTTACCAACGCAGAATCCTAAGTCATGCAAAAAACAAACAACAACATAAAAACCTAGAAGAAAGTGCAACTTACCTGCGAGGATCATGAACTTCCACTGAGAACTTCTTTTCTCTGAAGTAGAGGTTTTCCAATTGTCTCCATTGAAAGATCTAGACAAGAGCACAGCTGGAATCAGTCACCATCTACAATCAGAACGATCCCCAAAAAAAATCACAGCTCCTCCAAGACTCCTCAGACCCCCGCTTTGTATCCTTGAAAGTAGCAGAGCGTACTGTTATCTGTTGGTTCCTTTTGTGTAATTTGCAACTCCTAGAGTCTTGATTTCCCTACACGCCTGGAGTAAGAACTGGCAGGAGGGGGGAAAAGAAGTCCTGGAAGCAAGCAGTAGCCATCTGTGAGAGCAGCTTCCTCCTTTCACAGTGGTGGAATGGCAAGGAATTCAAATTCCCCTGCCTCCCATTGGAACAGCCACTTCCTGCCCACTAAATGTGTAATAGTCCCTGACAAGCACTCTAGCTTGAAACAGCTTCTAAAAACCCAGCAGAGGGTGGGGGCGAGGGCTGACCTTAATTCAAGGCAAGGCAACATGAGATAACAATGTGAGCTTGTAAAAGCCTCTCGAAATATTCACCCAGCACAGCTTTTTCTCAAGATGCTGGTAGAAAGCAAGCAGGGAAAGGGCTCGGGGTTAAAGTTTATAGATGGTAGGTTAATGTGATCCTGTATTTGTAGTTCATGTATTTAGGCAGCTAACACATGATAGTACGGCAATCACTTCCCCCCAGTATATTAAACAAATGATCGTCCTGATCGTTGCCCACTGTAAGTTCATAAAAAGTTCAGCAAACTATTGTTCAGCGTTGATCTAAATGGATTGTGCCTCCATAAGGATTGGCGTTGTGGGTGGTGCTCATAAATATACATACCCCTCATATTGAAATTAATCTTTACAATGTGTTGGCTATAAGGAAAAGCGAGGTATGAGGAGGTTGCTGCCAGAGAGAACTTCTCAAAAATAATGGGGGTCATTTACTAACTGCGCTACGCCAGTTTATGGCATATGAAAAGTCAGAAGGCCCCATTTTGCGCTGTCCCCAACCCATCTGTTATGAGGTCATACCATTCTTTTCATTAGGATGGTGTTTATCCTGATGAAGAGACCAGTACGGTCTCATAATGCGATGTAATGTAATTCTTGTACCTTGTGAAGTTATTGGAACATGACACTGGACCTCTGAGTCTTTTCATCCAGCAGAGCTGCCAGAAGTGATGTTTCATTGTTTCTATACTCTTAAGCAGTGATGGTCAGTTCGTAGTGTTCGCCAGCGAACACATGCAGGCTGCCATCTTTAGTAAGGTAGACTCACCCGTCCGGCGATGCACAGGTAAGCCCTTACCTGTGCCTGTGTCGGTCTGAAATCAAATGCAGTCCCCGGGAACAGGCAGTTCCGAGAACAGCCCGATGAAGGCCCCCGGCAGCTGTTCTCGGAACTGCCTGCTCCCGATGACTGCATTTGATTTCAGACCGGCTCCCGGCACAGGTAAGGGCTTACCTGTGCATCGCCGGACGGGTGAGTCTACCTTACTAAAGATGGCAGCCCGCATGTGTTCGCTGGCGAACACTGCGAACTGACCATCACTGCTCTTAAAGGCTCATGCATTCGACCGTATCAGTTTTGCGGTCTGCAAATCATGGATCTGCAAAACATCAATACCATGCCACCATTTCTTTTTTTACCTCCTGCAGAAATGTCTTATTCTTGTCCACAAAATGGACAAGTATAAAAAATGGACAAGTATAGGACATGTTTGATCTTTTTTGTGGGGCCGTGGAATGGACATATGGATGCAGATTGCACTCAGTGTGCTGTTTGCATGTTTTGCGGCGCCATTGAAATGAAGAGTCTGCTTATGATCCACAAAAAAGGAGTGTGGCTCGGTGGGAGGAGCAGGGTCCCTGCTGGCCACCAGATTTACTATAATTTATGCCAGGTCTACACCAACCCCTTGATTTGA
This sequence comes from Bufo bufo, assembly GCF_905171765.1. Taxonomy (NCBI): domain Eukaryota; kingdom Metazoa; phylum Chordata; class Amphibia; order Anura; family Bufonidae; genus Bufo; species Bufo bufo. The sequence goes on along the minus strand of NC_053389.1, from coordinate 569,681,026 downwards.
GTTTCAGGTGCATCTGCCTCTTAATAAATTAGCTGCATCTCACTCCAGCGAACAGGAAATCAAGACTAAAATAGGAAAGCCAGTCTTGATAAATCTGCCCCTATATGTTCAGAGATATTGGGAGGTGGACACTAAAAGGTGAGTAGGCTCATTTAATGGGGAGCAGTACAATGGAGTCCATTCCCCGGGGTCTGGTCACTAGGAAATTGCCCTATACTGGGCTGTTTCCTAATTTTTCAATACAGTTTTAATAACGTATCATTGACATTTCTATATACAAATACAGCATATATGATAAGATAAGAATCCTCCTGCCGCTGATTGATGGAGACAATATTAGTAGATTGTCATAACACAGAATGGTTACCCTGGTAAAATCTCGCTATCTCTTCCTGTTATTGTCTCAACAGTAGGTGTCGAGACACAGGGAGCGGGATCCACCGTTCAGGGCACGGCGAACAATCCATTTCCTGTTTAGTCAACAGGATTAATGCACATAAGGCCCAAGTCAAGCTGGATGGGAGACAAAGGGGATACTTTTACCAAGTCCACTTTGGTCCATGTTTACTAAGCAGAGCTTATGGGATGAGTAGTAGAGTCACTGAACAGTTAAAAGCCTCTGATGGAATTCAGTCCATTTGTGTTGGGGTTTCTTCACACATGGCAGATTTATTGTATAAATTTTTGCAAGTGAAAATCAGTCAGGCCGGTGTTACAGCCTGAGTGGCCCTAGGAAACTATGATGCTGAGAGTTTGGGCCAGTTAAACTCACAGTCAGGCCATAATACATGGGAGTTACATGGACAGAAAATACGTCCAGATTATTCTTGTGTGAATGCTGCCTTACATTCAGCTGAATGGAGTTACTTTGGCGGCATGGATTTCTGCAAGCCCCATTCGGATAAATGGAACGGCTTTTCAGTCGCAGAAATTTCTGCTAAAAAGTCTGCTACATGTAGGAAAATCATTTCAGGTACTGTGGAAAGCTGGGTGGCAACGCTTAAGGGCGGCTCATACACATGGCCAGTGTTGGCCAGTGCCCGTATTGCGGCCCGCAAAAAGCGGGTCCGCAATATGCGGGCACCGGCCGTTTGTACACCACATCACTTGAATGGGTCCGCAACCTGGAAGGTGCGATACGGAATGGAGGCACTATAGAGGGTTTTCTGTCCGTGCCTCCACACCGCAAAAAAGTAGAGCATGCACTACATTTTTAAGGTACGGACTGCCGGATGCGGATCACAGATCCCATTCAAGTGAATAGGTACACGTCCGCAAACGGTGGACACACGGACGGTGCCCATGCATTGCGGACCGCAATTTGCGGTCCACAGCACGGGCAAGGCCGGCACACAGTCGTGTTCATGAGCCTTAATACGGACACAGTTATGGTTGCTTACAACCGTTGTCAACTATGGAAATCTAGCACCAAGAAAGCTTCTAACCAGGGAAACAGAATATAAAAAAAAGATAAAAATGACTCAAGGAGTTTGTCCCTGATGAAATGCACACTTCTCCTCCTTGAACTTGTGCTTCCCCTAAAAATAGTGGTGAGATGTTCTACTCCCAGTATGTAAGTATTGGATCAGTAAACGTTCTGCACATTGTTACATTGTGATTCTAAAAAAGCAGGACACAGGCAGGCTGACAAGTGGATCTGGAAGCGGTTCAGATTCTTCTGACTTGAGGGCAAGCAGAACGTCAACTGACTGTTTTCAAAATGCCACAACAAGCTGAAGGCGGAAGCTTTGTGCCAGCTTGAAAATCTAGTCTACAGATGAATTCTGTAGGTTAAAACTTGTATTATAAGCCTCCGTATTTCTCACATGGTCACAGTAACATATGCAGGAAATATTATATACTACACAGTTAATCGTGTCATAGGCAGATCATCCAAGTGACATTAGAAGCAGATAAACTGAGGGGTACATGAACCACTGGTGAACTAATCACTATCACACACTGGCATCATAACTTCAGAAGCCACAACATAGGCACAGCTGTATGGAGAACTGTCATTTATGGCATTTCTTTTTGGTTGCTATGATCAACAACATTTTTAAAAATTTTTACTCCTTTTTAGCAAATCAATTTTTTTTTTTTTTAGAAAACTAATGGTGTCCAAACCATACTAACCACATATATGTGAACAGATTATAGAAAATACAACCCAATCAGTGCAGAGTAACTGGAGAACCCAAACTAGTCTAGTGGAGAAGTTCCTAAAAGTATTTTGTAATTACATTTAATTCCTAGAAACAACTGGCCAAATTCTTCAGCTCGACTTCAGTTCCAGCCTTGGGGCTTGTCATGACACACCTTGTGATAATGGATTTCTACCCCTGGGAGACCGGAGCAGTTCTGTACAAAAAGGTATGTAGATTCTTCCAGGGTAGATTCCTAACCCTGGGAGCCTGGGCAGAGCTGGGGAGTTCCATTCCCCTGGGGAAAGACGGTTTGGCTCTAATTACAATTCCACATGAGCCGTGTGCCAGTCACATCATTCTAGATGTCCAGGGGCTGCTCATTAGGAGTAGTATTATTGGTTATAAGGGTATGGCTACTCAGTCAGGTTTCTAGATGCAGTTTTGGAAGCCAAAATCAGGAGTGAATAATAACAGGAGAGAAAGTATAAAGGACAGATCTGACCTGCTCTTTTCTGAATTCAGTACTGGTTTTGGCTCCCAAAACTGCATGGAGAAACCTAACTGTGCGGCCGTACCCTAATTCTACATATTAGCACGTTAATACCTTCCCACATCTTGCAAAGCTTCCAGGCCAGCAAGCAAGTTTCTCCCGAAAAATGTGATTTTATCTATTCTAGTTCTATATATTAGCTCATTTTTAACTTCCCACATCTTGCAAAGCTTCCATGTCGTCTTCTGAGCAGCAAGTTTCTCGAGACAAATGCGATTTTCTCTTTCTTTCACAATGTAACAATATAAACACACCGCAGAGTTCTGTATATAGGAAATGAATACATACTGCAAGTGAATATATGCAGAAAAAGACAATGCCCATATATGAGAAAGCCCTGTAGGAGGCAGGATAACTTTACCACCCATCAGTTTATGGTATGAATGACAAGATCCAGATCCAGCGCTGCTCGGATGCCAGGATAAGAGACTGTCTGACTCAAAGTTAGTCATTATATCCACAGGCAATGAGCTATTGATTAGTACAGTAAATACCATACACTATTAACTCAATGATTTCACTCCCATGCCAATGCTTATACCAACGTCTTAAAAAACAAACAAACCGGTTTTCTGCACAGCCCCATTGGGAGTCATTATTAAGACTGCTGTAAACACACACCTATTGCGCTGACATTAACAATTGAGTTTGGAGGGGAGCGGCATGAGTCAACGTGGAGATGTATTTCTCAGGCTTTGAGGATGAAAGTATAAAAGCTTTATGAACTCGGCTGGTGCAGAGTTTACACTCTGACTCAATGCTGCACAGCAGGCATACGCCAACAGGGCATACGTCACTGTCTGGTAGTCTGGAGTCCAGATAGAAATATTCCCTTTATAGCAATATGGATGCGGTGGTCCATACACATGAGATATTTGGCTGACCGCTATCATCCCCAACCTAAACATAAACTTGTAGAATTGGCTCAGCGTTCATCTTTATTTCAACGGGCAAAGGGAACAAGTTGCCGCCAGAACTCTCTGGTAGCAGCTTATCTACCAGCAGAACAAATGGATTGGGCATGTAAACAGCCAATATGACCAATCCTGAATCCCCCTGACATCTGCCTTTAGGGGGAGATGTTAGATTATTCCAGGATTGGAACGGATCTGCTGATACTAACCTGATGGAAGAGGCAGCCTTACACTTGAATCACACAATAGATCCATTCACTATATAGACATAATATTCAACACAATGGTTTCTTTTCTATAGCAATGCTTATAGCAATATCATTAAAGACACAGAACCTGTTCTCTGCGCAGCCCTATTGGGAGTTGCTATTAAGACAACTAATACACACCTAGCCTGCCTACATCAACAGTCAAGTTCTGTGGGGAGAAGTGGGGATTCATTGAGCTGCGCAGTTGTCGGGGTTAGAGGTTGAAGGTATAAAAACCTTATATATTTATAGAGAGAGCTTCCCCCACCTCTCCCCGCCAACCTTAAAGGCTGAGGTGGGGGACGGGAGAGAGCTCCCCTCTTCAATATTCTGGACTCAAACTATACGTCTATTGGCCAAACTGCGGATCTGTTTCCATACTATACTGTACTTACATGTATCAGCATAGTCTAATCATCTGCTTTTAAGGGAGTCTGTCACCTTCTTTAGGCTGGGTTCACACCTGAGCGTTTTATAGCGCGTTCCTACGCGCTGTAAAACGCTCAACGGGCAAAAACCAATGATTCCCTATGGGCATGGTTCTCACCTGAGCGTTTTACAGCGCGTACGAACGCGCTGTAAAACGCCCTACGCCCCAAGAAGTACAGGAGCTTCTTTGAGGCGTATTGTCGCGCGTTCCCGCCCATAGACTTCAGCTGAAACGTGCCTAAATGGGCGTTTGCTTGTTTCCGCCTTAAAAAAACGCCCGAAAAAAAAAACCTCGATAAAAACGCCTGTAAGAAGCGCTTATCGAGTATGCTCAGGTGTGAACCCAGCCTTACACATATTTAACTGCCCTGTAGGTGATATAAACAGTTAACAGATCGTATCTTTCTTTCTGTCTTCTGTGTATCCGAAGTTGAAAATCGAAGCTTGATAATATATGCTAATGTCTTGCATATGTCCAGGGGCGTTCCCCACTGAGGCAAGTGCCCATGCCCTCCGGAGACTGCCATTGATCTCTCCTCCCATGTCCGTACATCACTGACTCTGCTCGCTACACATGTGCCGTACAATGCCCACTATGGCTGGCTGCATCAATGAACTGACGGCACATGCCTGTGCCCAGCAGTGTAGCGAGCAGAGTCAGTGATGTAAGGACACTGGGCTGTCACAGTGAAACATGGGAGGAGAGATCAATGGCAGTCCCTGGAGGGCATGGGCACTTGCCTCAGTGGGGAACGCCCCTGGACACGTGCAAGACATTAGCATATTTTATCAAGCTTCGATTTTCAACTTCGGATACACAGTAGACAGAAAGAAAGATACGATCTGTTAACTGTTTATATCACCTACAGGGCAATAATGACAGGTTAATGTGTATAAAGTAGGAGAATGACTCCCTTTAAGTTATATCTCACACCAGTTTGAAACTCTTCTATAGCTTTTCTCTCTTACTTTATTTTGCTAGTTTTATCTTTGTTGAATGGAAAAATAATATCTTGCAGCTTTCTAGGTCTCTTTGGTAAGTGGATACGTTGAATATTATCTCCAATATTCTAAAACGTGTTGTATTATGCTTGTATTTAATTTTAAATTGATTCTAGTGATTCTTGTTCTCCCTGGATGGTGCTATTCCCGGTAACTAGTAAAATGGATTTCTGCATGTAATGATACGTACATACATGCAGTACAGAGAATTCTGTGCTAGGATTATATTCTAGAATTCTGCTCTTTAAGTAATATATATTCAGGCGGGAAATACTATATCATATCCCAACACCATGTAAGAAATGTTAGGGACATAGTTCAGGTCCTAGTCGGAATGTCTTCCTGTATTTTATTTCCTGGTGGTCCAGCCTATTGTTCTCCCCAGACATTAATCACTCGGCTCTGAGCCCACATAGACATGCAATAAATGATGTGGTCTCAGCCCACTACTTATTAAATTCCACCCAAATCATGCAAATGTCTCAAAATAATAATAAAGGAAATAAATAACGTGCGTCCAGTGAGACATTGATATCCTGTTTAGTTGCCAAAGTCGGTCTCCCTTTGTAATCTGGCCTGCTAATGTAACCAAGATGTTCCCTTCAATGAAGGCCTCATCTATCAAACCACATACTGTCTGAGGGCTAGCATTGATTTGTTAATTCAGCGGCAGATGCAAATCCTGACACGAGCCTGACCCTTTTGTTCAGAAAACCAATTCCTTTGCTTTTACCTTGTTTTTTTTATTTTTTAAACCCAATCTGCTTGGTGGAAACCAATAGCGTGTCATCTGACATGTCTTAAGATATGCATGCAATTTTTCAAGATATTGGAGCAATCTGCTCTTGTGTATTATCAACTAAGTAAACCACCTCCTTCAGAGGCCAATGGTCTTCTAGCTGTGACAGAAAAGTACAAAGTGTAATTTACAGTCTGTCATCTCCACCAAACCATCTTACATTCCACATGGAAAGTCAGTGAGCGTGAGAGCTCCAGGGTATCTTCTGTTTATTTCTAGCGGGGTCACAACCAGCACAACCAGTGGATTAGTGGAACTACAGAGTTGCAATCTGACAGCATGCCCATTGACTTTCATGGACAAACGTATATGTGAAGAGTATCAGGTTCCCACTGTCCCCTCTTCCAATAGGAATGTATAAATGATAGGCATACAATTACATCAATCTGTCTATACATTAAGACAATTTCAAACACTCCCACAGAACTGAGAATGTAGCTAAACCTGTATCTTCTATGCAAATATATGAGTAACAATAACAATTTCACAATCGAAAAAATGGATCTGCATACATAATTCTGAGTTAATACAATATTTTTTTTACACTATCCGTTTACCTACTTTGAAATTATCTATAGTCCACCCATGTGAGATGGAAAGCTATATAAAGATATTATAAATTTGTGAATGAATGGCCAAACCTTACTCTGTTGTCTACATAAGAACCATTACACATGTGAATTCCGCTACCCCCTTCAGTGGCAGCAGGGCCTGTGAAAAGATCCGTACTTACCTGCCCCCCCTCCCTCCAATCTGATCGGGCTCAGTGGCTCCTGAGCTGTCTTTACTGGACTTCCGGTCAATGCATGTAAACTTCCTGCACAGATAGCGTCATGGGTGCCTCTTCAGCCTCAGCGCCAGATCGCTGCTGGGTCATATGCCGCTTGTGAACAGTCACTGGCTGCAGCAGCGCACGTGGCCCCATGTGCAGGAAGTTTACATGCAGGGACTGAAGTGCACTGAAGCCACAGAGCCGGAACAGAGCAGCATACGGCAGGTAGGTATCACTCTCTTCATAGGTCTTGCTGGGGGGGGGGGATGCAATTTTCAAAAATGTCATCCATCCCCGACCTGATTCTAGATTGATAACATAATTTGGTTTGGTTTAGCTTCCAAAGAAAGCTATGTGACCATCGATTTCTTCATTTTCTTCATTTTCCTTTTTCCTACTTCCTTATTCCTGATTTACCTTCTTGGTAACTAATTGTCCGTTTCAGGTTCTTTTCTTTATTATTGTCTTAGTTCTACGTTGGCAGCACCCAAGCGGGTGCCGTAGGACTTCCTATATTACAAAATATGTCAAGTTAATCTAAGTAGTGGCTGCGTCCACTAAACATTGGACTCTAATTTTCGTCTCATTTTATGAGTGGCTGCGTCCACAACATACTTGTTGCCATATTAATATGCCAATAAAAATTGACAATAAAAAAAAATTTGAGAAACAAATATATATATATGAAATATTCTGCAACAAAATCCACACATAACTCGACACGTGGTATGGAGTTGAAATCTACAGCATGCCAATATAATACATCTTGTGGATATCTGCTGTGGATTTCAGTTCTAGGGTAAAACCTGTGGGAGCATTTCGGCAACAAAAGCCACAGTATTTGGTGTAGATTTTTGGAATACCAGCAGATACGTCATCACTACAGTTTATAATCCATGTGGCCGTTCCCTCAGTCAGCACCTCCTAACGCAGGAAATACATGTGCAGTTTCTAATCTGAAAACCAGCGTGTCCAGAGGAAACCCTGGCAAACAGGGTGAGAACTTCAAGTAGATGTTCCTCCTATGGGATTTGACCTTGTGGTCTCAGTGCTGTAAAGCAGCAGTGGTAGCCAATGTCCTCATTTCAATGCAACTAATGTGTTTATTTCCTCCTACACTAGGAGCTTCAATGTTAAAAGCAGAATTCTCTAAGAGTATGTATGTTACTTGTCTGCCTCCGCTAACACCCAACATGGAAGTCTGCCACTGACGCTCTGTTTATCCTTCCAAATAATTAAGAGCTGCTGCAAGAATAACTGTTTATGAGAGTACAGCTTGTACAGTTCAGGATGGTCAGTGACAGGCAAACCACCCACACTTCTATTTCCGAAGGAAGAAAACTTGTCAGGTCAAATCTGAATGGAGAGATATCTTTCAAACCGTTAGAAAGACCGTTTCATTTTGCCAAACTGCCATATTGTGGCAGCGCTCTGTTCAGAGGCGGTGTCACTGAGACGAAAACTCCTTGTGGTTTACACACTACGGCTTTCACCCTGATTTCTCCTGACTAGCTCCAAAACAAGGAGATCTCCTTTTAATGTATGTTCACACAGGGCAGGTTTGTTGCAAACTAGAGATGGGCAAATTTCTTGAAATTTGTTTCAGGTCCAATACTAAGGTATCGGTCAAAAATGTGATTCGGGTCCAAATCAATTTTACTTGACTCAAAAGTGCTCCAACTGACACTATGACACTCTAAGGTCTCCTGGGACTCAAATTTTTCTCTTAGGGTACTTTCACACTAGCGTTTTTCTTTTCCGGCATAGAGTTCCATCCTAGGGGCTCTATACCGGCAAAGAACTGATCAGGCATATCCCCATGCATTCTGAATGGAGAGTAATCCGTTCAGGATGCATCAGGATGTCATCAGTTCAGTCTTTTTGACTGATCAGGCATAAGATAAAATCGTAGCATGCTACAGTTTTATCTCCGGCGAAAAAAACTGAAGACTTGCCAGAATGCCGGCATTTTTCCCCATAGGAATGTATAAGTGCCGGATCCGGCATTCAAAATACTGGAATGCCGGATCCGTCCTTCCGGTCTTCACATGCGCAGATCAGTAAAAATGTGAAAAAAGATACAAGACGGATCCGTCTGTCCGCATGACAAGCGGAGAGACGGATCCGTTCTCGCAATGCATTTGTGAGACGGATCCGCATCCGGATGCGTCTCACAAATGCTTTCAGTCACATGCAGATAGGCGGATCCGACGACAGAACTGCCCGCCGGATCACACTGCGGCAAGTGTGAAAGTAGCCTAATCTCTCTTTGTTGTAATTTTTTTTTACAATTTTTCTCCCCCTCCATTGCAATGACAGCAATAGAAAATAATGTCAGAGTGACACTTACATATATAGCTATGAGTAAACGCATGGCTGACAGTGTTAACATACAGCGTGTTTAGAAACACACTGCACTTTCGGAAAATTAAAAACATTCCAGATATTGTTCCTTAATTGCACACTTACAAATGTTAGAAAAATAGCAAATATTGGCCCAATTAAACCTCCCCTGGCTGCAACCACACTATACACTAGTATTGATACACTAAAATAAGATTATTTGTGCACTTTTAAATAGTAGAAAAATTGCAACAGGTTTTTGGAAAAAAAAGGGCACAATTGTTTTGCGTATTCGGCGAAATATATGCTTCTGGTGATGTTGGGAAATATGCCTATAAAACACTTATGAACTGTAGAAGCTTTTTTTGGACAAATAGGTTGTCATGCACAGAAAAAAAAAAGAGTACTGACTGTAAGACACTCAGTATACTAACTACTCCTATCTTGTCCCTAATGATAAAACCTGACTTTCTACCTAGTAATTCAGTTTACCTAAATAAATGTATTTTCTTCACAGCCCCTATACTGTACCTGTAAGACCCTATAATAGCTGGCTTGTGTCTAATTGTTGTCAGAGACATGACAGACACCGACACGTCATATACGTTAGCATACAGCCAATATCCCCTCTTCTGATGGTCTGTCAGGCTGACTTCATAGCATTATGGGCAAGCCTGCCGACCGTGGTCCTGCCTGGGACCATGTGATCCTCAGTCTTCATTCTCCCTGCCCTGTTTCCCTTCCACAGAATTTTTTTTATGTAAAATGACGGGTGCTATTTTGCGTAATTCTTCTGAAGCAAATTGCCAAAACTTCTGATTCGTTTGGAAGAAGAACTTTTTGTGAAACTTGTGATGAATCTGATTCTTTTAGAATCCATTAGCTAATCTCTATTGCAGATGTTTCTGTGACTAGAAATCTATTCCATATCTCTGAATCGGTTGTTACTGCAGAACTTGCATGTTTTTTTGGACAGTTCATTCAGCTGCATAAGACACTTGCAGATATTTCTACAACAAATGCATTGTGTGAACACGTCCTATTAGGGATCTGCAAGTCTATGAAGTTCTTTCAATGAGGTTTCTGGCTAGATTACAGTCTGTATGGTGAATTTAAGGGTTTTTCTGGTAGTAGAATATTGATGTGATCTGTGAGGGTCTGACTCCTGACACTCCTGACACACCAATCAGCTCTCCGGTGAGCGCTGTGGCCTCTTCCTACATGACGTCGTGTTCATCGGTTACATGGCCTATTTGCAGCTCAGTCCCATTCAAGTGAATATGCCTGGGCTGCAATACCAAGCACAGCTGTTATACAATGTATGGTATCCTCGGAGATCTGCTGCCTTTTCAGGCAGCTTATCAGCAGGGGTTGCAGGAGTCGGACCCCCACCGAATGGATATTGATGGCCTATCCTGAGGATAGGTAATCAATATTGAACTGGAAAACCTCTTAAATGAACTCTAATGGGTTCATTTATCAAACTGGTGTAAAGTAGAACTGGCTTAGTTGCCCATAGCAACCAATCAGATTCTACCTTTCATTTTTGACAGCTCCTTTGGAAAATGAAAGGTGGAATCTAATTGGTTGCTTTGGGCAGTTCTACTTTACACTCGTTTGATAAATGACCCCATATGTTCTAATATACAAGTTCTGCTTTTTTTCCGGTTGCCACACCACAGTGATTCTAAATAATGCTGCAGATATACCAGGAATTATAAAATAATTAAAATATTATTTTAGAACATAGAAGACTCAGATTAAAATGACTCTGTGGTAAACACTACAAGTGGAACAGTAAACTATTCTTTGTAAAGTGGTTTCCTATTGTAATTACTCATTAGACAGTCATTCAGACTCCCTAATGAATAATTCTGTACTGTGTTCCCTTGACAGTGGCTGGATATTTTTAGGCCTTTGACTATAAAAAGCTACTGTTGAACATGGAAGAAAGCAGGACTGTATTAAGAGTTCATGCTGCCCTAGGCACTTTACTGCTGCCCCCTCCATTAATGTGGGCCTGTGCCTACCACCGTAACATACACACACAGGTTTGTGCTGTGCTGCTTTGGTGTCCCAGAATTATGCTATGCTGTCTAACCTCCCAGGTTTTGCATGGGCCGCCCGTGTCTGCCACTCCCCCACTGCCTTGAGCGGGCATGGGTGCCATGTCAGTTACCCTTCTCTCCCTACTGTGCCAGCAGTCCGAACCCACTTGTCCTCTGCCCACCTGCAGTGGGTATGGCTACTGGCGTCCCATGTACTTGATGCAGGCCATGGCCTGTCTCTAGGAGTGCGTGCTCCCTCTGGCTGTTAAAGGGCCAGCACATATCTCCATCGTCACCAGCCAATAGCTGGCAATCTATGGGTGTTTTAGGATCCTTCTCCTGTGGGAATGTGCCTGAGCTTTAGGTTGTCTAGTTCTATTGAACAATTTAGGTGTATTTTTCTGCTGTCTGCCCATGTACTGACCTCTGCCTGTTTAAACAACTTTGACCCTTCACTGCCAGTCCTGACTTTAGCCTGTTTACCATACCCCCACACCAATATCGTGCTGTGATACCTCCCAGGACAGGACACTAAGAAACCTCAGCAGTGGGCAAATGGGGTACCTGGACCAACAATTCCACCACTCCTAGGACTAAACAGCAATGCCTTCCACTCTGCTCTTTGAACTCTAGTCCCACTCCCCTTCAGTACAGTTAGCAGTTCTCTGGGTACACACACCATGTCAAAGACAGTCTAATCCTACAGATCAGCGCAGCAGGACTTCGTCAGAGCCTTCTTGCTTCTGACAGTGGGCGATGGACTCGTGTGGACCTTACCCAGTCACCCACTGTCAGATGCCAGTGATGAAGTCCTAATGCGGTGCTGACATGAGGGTAGTGGACAGTGGTGAGTATCAGTCTCCACTGACTCACCTCCTCTGAGAACCTTTTTTTTTTTTTTTTTCTTAACTCCAGCCTCCAGGGCCGTGTTAGCTCCACCAGTCCTTCTCTGGGGTGCTCACATTCAAGCTGGCAGGCAGTCAGGCAAGCGAATAACACTGATAACAACTGGCTCTGCCTAAACCAGAGTGAAGGGTGGCTCCTTCTCCCTCTTGTTGGTGCCAGCGTGGTGTTGTCTACTGGCTCTGACTGTGTTGATTGATGGAGCATCGGTTAGCAGGAACTGCTGCCCCACCAATCAGCTTAACACTTAGCACACCGGTGCAGAGGAGCAGGAGGAAAATTGCTTCTCTCTTTAACCTCCTTCTGCCTTGTCAACCTACATGCTGGCAACTCCCCGAGAGTTTCAAGTAATGAGAGATACTCCAATTCCAGCACTGTTAATGCCTCCCTGCTGCCCTGCACTATGCCACTATAAGCACCCCCACCCCAGACCCTTTGCAGAAATTAAAAAATTTGGCTGTCCAGCAGTGCCCCCCTACATGGGGCAGCCCTGGGCACTGGACCTCCAGCGCCTATTGGCAAATACAGCCCTGGACAAATCAAAGGATTAGACTTTGATGAGACAGATGAATAGCTAGATCTCAACCATTACATATGAACAGCAGATACATATCCTACAGCTAATTGCTCTATATGCAGACTCTCCTGATAATCCCAGTTATTAATTTATTTATAAACCACAGTTGTTGCCATTATAGTTGATGCGTGCTTTGGTTATCTAATAAGAAATACAGAATACAGATAGTAATGACATTACTACTAAGTGCTTTCCGCAGTCTGTGGTAGCTGGAAGGAACTCTGACATACTCCGGATTTAATAAGTTCTTCCTGCTAACCACCTATTAAGGTAGCTCATCATTGAAGCCACAGTCTTCATTGGAAAAAAAACCTTCTCCAGGCTAACATTTTTTAACTTTGGTGTCTTGATTTTAAAGTTTAATAATACAATAGAGCTCTAAATTTCTATTATGATTAAACTAATTATTAATAAATAAAAAAAAGAAAATAAGAACAATGCACATATTTGGCAGCATGGTGGCTCGGTAGTTTGCCGTGTTGCCATGCAGCACTGCAGTCTTGTGTTTGAATCCAACCAAGGGTAACACTTTCATAGAGTTTGCATGGGTTTCCTCCAGCACTATAAAGACTGTAAGCCCACTGGGGACAGTGAGGAATGACAATGTCTGTGCTGTGGAATATGCTGGCACTACATAAGGGCAATTTCACAAGAGTGTATTCAGTGGGGGAAATATGCTTCATGTGGACAACAGTATTTCCTGGACTCACAGAATTAGGCCTCATGCACACGACCGTTCCATTTTTTGCGGTCCTCAAACCGCGGATCTTCAAAAAACGGAAGCCGCCCGTGTGCCTTCCGCAGTTTGCGGAACGGAACGAGCGGCACATTGTAGACATGCCTACGGACAAGAATAGGACATGTTATATTTTTTTGCGGGGCCTCGGAACGGAGCAACGGATGCGGACAGCACACAGAGTGCTGTCCGCATCTTTTGCGGCCCCATTGAAGTGAATAGGTCCGCACCCGAGCCGCAAAAAATGCAGCTCGGGTGCGGACCACAACAACAGTCGTGTGCATGAGGCCTTATAATGATTTATAAAGCTGTGTGTTCCTGCCTGACCTCAGCTATAACGAATTGTACTAACAGCATTATGTAAGTACATAAAATCATCACTAATCTGTGCATAATGCCCTAAATAAATGGAAGGACATTGCCCTAAAAAGGCTGCAGTGACATTGCAAGAGAAAAGTGGAGCAGCACTTTGTGAAACAGCAACCTGATTATTTGGGATGGGCAATTGCTCTCTGATCCACTTTTGATCAGTTTCGCTAATGCTTTTTAGGAAAACCACAACCATCACATAGTGCTGTTCAACTGGTAGAATACTTCAGTGCTACAGAATGCTACAACTGTTAACTCAAGTTGTTTTCAGATGGGTGACTGAGGTCCATGAGACACATTTCGTGTGACGGTCACATCATCTTATCTGATACTGTGCGTTCCAGCCCAACCTTGGGTCTACTGTCCCATACTCACATGCTGTGAATTCACATTAACATAGATCAGTATGTCTGAAAACAACCATAATGTCTTAAATACACATTTGCAGCAAACTTTAAATTGACACTTACCATCAAGTTAGAGTTTGCCATGCATGCGTATTTAATGTGTTAAGTGGCATGTTAATGTTTGCTACATCTGTGCTGTTACTTTATCACTAGCAGTGCATCTTGTATTTGTCTGAATGTGAGATCCTCTGCTGCTGGAATTCCTGATATTTATTACTCAGAAAACACTCTTTCAGCCTTGACTGGGATGTTTGCACTCAGTAAAACCAGCAAGTGAATACTAATTTATCAGCAGGAGGCTAGACCAATATTGACGCCTTCCTTGACTTGCACCCCTCTAGCTCTGCTGTGATATGCAAATTGCACAATCCATCAATTGCTTCTTCAGGCTGTCACTGCCATTATCTATTTGAGACATGCTGGGGAAATCGGAGCTCTAGTAAATACATAGAGGCAGTACTTTAGTTAAGTGCACATATGTGCTTCGTTTCTGATATTCTGTTCTGGCATAGGAACAGAATACTGAAAGTGTCAGATCTGGCATTTGCTGGACACTGCTGGAGTCTGATGGATCCCCTTCACTAAAATGGGTTCTGTTGGGTTTCCGGCACAAATACTGGTATTTTGACTGACAAAAAACTAGTTATTATCCTTTATTTTTACCAGAATTTGCATCCTGAAGGAACCTCTGCTGATGTGAACCTAGTCTTAGGGCTCATGCACGCAAACGTATTTTTTGTCTGCATCCGATCCGCCTTTTTTTGCAGGTTGGATGTGGACCCATTCACTTCAAGGTGGCCGCAAAAGATTTGGACAGCAGACTGTGTGCTGTCCACATCCGTATATCTGTTCCATGGCATCCGCAAAAATATAGAACATATCCTATTCTTGCCTACATTACGGACAAGGATAGGACTGTTCTATTATGGGTTGGACGTTCCATTCTACAAAAAGGCAGAGTGCACACGGCCGGTATCCGTGTTTTGCAGACCACAAAACAGGCAACAGTCATGTGCATGAGCCCTTACATTGTAGACATTGGAATATCCATCAGCTTTGGTTATATAGTTAATCATACCACCAAATGACATATATGAACGATTGCAAAGAAAATGTGGTGGAGCTGCCCCTAACAAAGATTTAGGAGCAGGAATGTGTCGGCAGCTCTTACTTTTCTCCTTTGCATTTGATTTGATAAATTCCATGAACCTTTACTAGGTATTGACTGTTATGTTATGATATGGTATAAAGAGGACCTGTCACCCCTTCTGACATGTCAGATTTAGTAAATACTAGTATTCCCCGTGTGATACTAATTCTGGAACATCGATTCTCATAACTCTTCATTGTGCCCATCCTCTGTTATTCCTACTACCAATTTATGAATAAGTAGACAAGTGGGTGTTACCATCCTCCTTGTCAAAAAGGGTGTGTCCCTACACAGTCTGGCCCTGCAGCACTGATTGGATAGTTACAGGCAGTGCAGGGACACCCCTCAATTGATAACAGTTTATGCATACATTTCTAGTAATTATAACCAAGGAATGCCACAATGGAGAGATCTAAGGTGCTCCAGAACTGTCCAATTATGAGAAATACAAGTATTTACTAAAACTGAAGTATCAGGAGAACTGACAGGTCCTCATTCTAAGATGCTGATCACATATGCACATGGCTTCCAATAATGGGTTCTGTCATGGTTTCCATCATTCTGAGGGTAAGGATAGCGATGGTGGGACTGCCAACAGACAGCAGAATGAACATAGCCTTTACATGTTTTACTCATATATAGATTTGGGGGACTGCAGTGGTATAATACCATTTTATCATTTTGACAATGAAATTAAACATACCTTTCGTGGTTTCACTTTATCATGGTGATCGTATTGGAAAATACCTTTGTAACTAAGTCCCAACCACCAAGGGATTCCTTGTTTGTCCTGTGAAAAGGAGGAGATAGCATGTAGTGGTGTTCATAGAAGGGCTGAAATGATATCTATGAGATACGTATGTCCTGGTTCTTTTCACTTATATAACACCATTGTCTTCTATAAGGCTGCAAAAAATAAAGGTCCCTATGAACTTGCTTGAATAAGCATTATTAATACGATATCACCTGTAACCCTCCTTATAAGTGATTTGCAGGGGTCCGCTTGCTGAGCGGAGCGGAGGCTGAACGCCGCCAGACTGATGCATTCTGAGCGGATCCGCGTCCACTCAGAATGCATTAGGGCTGGACGGATGCGTTCGGGGCCGCTTGTGAGCCCCTTCAAACGGAGCTCATGAGTGGACACCCGAACGCAGGTGTGAAAGTAGCCTAACTTACTTACGATTGCTCCAGTCAATGCTTAATGTGTTCAGAAGTTTTAAATCTTACTATAAAGGGGTTGTCTCAACTCAGACACTGGGGGTATATCGCTAGGTCCCCAAGGTGGGAGTCCGCAAAGTGAAGGAAGGTGCACCGCGCATGCATGTACGGCCGTCCTCCATTCATTCCTATGGGAGCGCCTAATATAGCCAAGCACGCTGGCTATATTTTCGGCAGTCACATTGAAATGAATGGGTAGCGCAACGCACAAGCGCAATCACCACTCCATTCGCTTCTATGGGGCTGTCGGAAATAGCCGAGCCAGCACTTGGCTATTTTCAGTGCTGGCATAGGAATGAATGGAGGGAGGCCACACATTTGCGGTGTGCCTTCCTTCACTTTGCGGGCTCCGTTCTGATGATGGTGGGAATCGCACCTACCAGACGTTGGGGGGATATCCAAGCGATATTCCCCCAATGTCTGAGGTGAGGCAACCCCTTCAACATTCATTGGATCAAAGGTTCAAACTAGCCATACATATCAGATAAACGTCAGCCGAACTCCCCAATATTTGCAGGACCAGCCAACAACATAATGGGGTAGATTTACTAATATGTACTTTATACTATCTAAGAATACAAATCATAGTCTTAATGTTAAGCAAATGTACCTTTGTAAATGTGGAGTATTATAAATCCTGCACCAGATTTATGCTGAAATTCCCTTCATGCGCCCAAAATTTGCCCATGCGCCAGAATTTTGTCTGTGCACCAAAAATGTGTCCATGCGCCAAACAAAACCTGTCTAGTCTAAGTTTAGGCCACCTATAAGTGGGCACAGTTTCACCTAAAAAAACGGGAGCATTTTCAATAGTAAACCTGCCCCAATGTGTATGGCGTGCTCCTGACTCTCCCCTACAGAAATCAGCAGCTAGATTTCAATTGCTCAATCCTTTTGTTCTTGGGAGATTTGTTCATCCCTTCTCCCCTTTCAGGAAACATGCATGCTTGACCAGTCCGAGTATGCGTGTGTATGGAGGGGGTCAGGAGCGTTAGCTGAACCAGCTATGTAATGTGTATGGCCAGATTTAAAATGACCAATTTTGCTTGAGTCTCACATCAGAGCTGCTTATACATGCATTACCCTTATCATCATAAACATTAAAGGAGTGCGAGGCCCTGTCATGTGATGCTATATATCACTCATCCCTTGTAACGCTAGAAAGAAGTAATGGAAGTCTCCTGTGGGATCCTAGCTATTTTCTTATCAATAATTCAACGATGTTTTTCTGTAGACCTCTGAGACCAGACAATGAGTCTGGAGAGTAGGGAGTGGGAGCACATTGTGAATGAGGATGTAGGGATGGAAGGTCACCCTAGGCATCTGCTGTATTCCTATCATATGTGCAAGCTAACAAAAAGTATAGTACGGAGAAACGTCTTTTCCTGCACCAAGGAAAATGTCTGTCACTATAAAGACTGAAAGTTGTCAAGTGTGGCCATGACGGTAGTAGAGATACTGATCAACCAGTGGAGAAACGTGACAGGTTTAAACCTTGGTATATCAGATGTCTCCTGGCCTCCATACTTCATAAAGCATCTGGGGACTGAGGGATTAGACACATGGGTTTTCTAAGAACTAGACAGTCTGGACATGGCATTTGCTACTACGGCTGTGGTACAATTAAACCATACTGTTGTTCCACTATAGACATAATACATTTCTTAAGGAGGATATGTAGTAATATCACAAATACTATACAATTGGAGTAATTTATCAAACTGGTGTAAAGTAGAACTGGCTTAGTTGCCCATAGCAACCAATCATATTCCTCCTTTCATTTTGGACAGCTCCTTTGGAAAATGAAAGATGGAATCTGATTGGTTGCTATGGTCAACTAAGCCAGTTCTACTTTACACCAGTTCGATAAATGACCCCAAATGTATTAATCTGAAGTCAGCAGCATAATATCTTAATGGACTTCTCAATCTCGCTGTTTATTTTACTAAGGAGTGGTCCTGATGCTATTGCATTATTGCATAACACAAAGTATTATCCCATATTAGAGATTACATGCAAAGCTCCCATTTAAGTGTAAAGCTTACCTTAACGGCATAATAATGCACTCCATACGTGGGAAGGGATTCTACAACACTCATATAACTGGAACATAAAAAATATGAAGCCGATGTGAAAACCGATCGACAAATAGCAGCTAGATTCATTTCATTCAATTTAATACAGTATTTCAGATCTGCCTTTCAACACGGCATATCAGCACTGAAACATTATATCAAGATGAGTTAATTTCCTGAACTTCGTTTCAAGTCCAATTCGCACAAATTGGCCATCATATTTGATTGGGGTCTGAATAAATTGAACCCAAATCAAAAGTGCCCGAGTTGCCCTGAAAAGTTGTGTATGACACCCGGTGGCCTCGTAGCACTGTATCAAAGAGGCAGCACCATTTGTGGTTATGGTAAGTACATGACTGCTGGTGGTACACTGCACTGTAGTTTTTTTTTTTAAACAATCCAAAAATGATCAATTTTGGGTGGCAGATGCCTTCTCCTCTGTCTTTTGCTCTGCAAATTTGTGTCTGCCATGCTTAGTGATTTATGAGGTTGAATAACAAAAGTTTTGAATTTGCCAAAATTCAATTTGTTTTGTAAATTCGGAAAGAATTTTATTAATGAAGAAATTACTCATTCATCTCTAATCATTTCCACAAAAGAGAGTTCACGAAAACATATTGAAAACTACAGAGGTATCATGGTGCCTAATATATTTTATGGTTTGTCTTGTTGACTAAAATTATACATTATTTTCTAAGAGTTGTTTTTGTCAAATTCAAATTAAAAATCAGTTAATCAGTCAAAAATTTGTCCTACCAGTTTGGTGGTGATTCGCGTCTATGGCTCAAGGTTAAGATTTGTAATAAGGTTACAATTTATCGTGGTCCGTATTATGGATCCAAAACGAAGGTTGCATTTACACCAACAGATTATCTTACAGATTTTCCGACCAATCATTGGTCAGATGGCCGTTTACACACACAGATCATTTGTTATACACACCAACTATTGGTCTGATTGGATAGAAATTGGTGAGATAATCTGTTGGTGTAAAGCTTTATTTATTTGAAGAGAGAATCGCACAGATTTCAATGCAAATTGCATACTGCACATGAAAATCACCAGTGTAAATGATGAGTGTTTCAATGTCAAGAACATGTTCGAAAATGCTCATTGGTCGTGTCAAAAATAGTTGATGCAAACCCTTGAATTATCGCCTGTCATTAAATGATTGGTGTACAAGAACAAGAACTGTTGAATCGTTCACTGATTTCGAGAATCCTGGTTGGTAACACTACAGGGTGGACCATTTATATGGATACACCTTAATAAAATGGGAATGGTTGGTGATATTAACTTCCTGTTTGTGGCACATTAGTATATGTGAGGGGGGAAACTTTTGAAGATGGGTGGTGACCATGGTGGCCATTTTGAAGTCGGCCATTTTAAATTCAACTTTTGTTTTTTCAATAGGAAGAGGGTCATGTGACACATCAAACTTATTGGGAATTTCACAAGAAAAACAATGGTGTGCTTGGTTTTAACGTAACTTTATTCTTTCATTAGTTATTTACAAGTTTCTCTTTGTTTACAGCCATTGACATATCGCCGAGGTTAACACGTGAGGAGCGGATAGAAATTGTGTTGATGTCTGGTGAATGCAGTAACCGGGTCATTGCAGCAGATTTCAATGCAAGACACCCTACGAGACCACCCATCTCCCATGCTACAGTTAGCAAACTGCTTGCTAGGTTTCGTGAAACTGGTTCAGTGTTGGATTTGCCAAAATGTGGACGCATGAAATCTGTCTCTAATGAAGAAACATCAGTGGCTGTCCTAGCTTCATTCAGCAAGAGCCCACAGCGAAGCACTCACCGTATGTCACTGGAGAGTGGCATTAGTCGAACATCCCTTCGGCGGATATTAGCTACTCACAAATGGCACCCTTACAAACTCCAGCTACTGCAGCATCTCAACGAGGATGACCTAGATCGGCGCACTGAATTTGCAGAATGGGCAAAACAAAAATTGGAACAGGATCCTCAGTTTACGCAGAAGATTTTGTTCAGTGATGAGGCAAACTTTTATGTGAATGGTGAAGTTAACAAACAAAACCACTGCTATTGGTCTGACACTAACCCACATTGGATAGATCCCTCCAAGACTGTTGGAACAAAAAAAATGATGGTATGGTGTGGTATATGGGGTACAAAGATAGTGGGGCTATTCTTCATCAATGGAAACCTCAAGGCCACTGGATATGCGAAATTGCTACATGATGATGTGTTTCCCTCTTTATGCACTGAAGCTGGCACGTTCCCTGAGTTTTTCCAGCAAGATGGTGCACCACCACATTATGGGTGTCAGGTCCGAGCATTCCTAGATGAACAGTTTCCTGGAAAGTAGATTGGTCGTCGTGGGCCAGTTGAATGGCCCCCAAGGTCTCCCGATCTGACCCCCTTAGACTTTTATCTTTGGGGTCATCTGAAGGCAATTGTCTATGCTGTGAATATACGAGATGTGCAGCACCTGAAACTACGGATACTGGAAGCCTGTGCTAGCATTTCTCCTGCGGTGTTGCTATCAGTGTGTGAAGAGTGGGAGAAGAGGGTTGCATTGACAATCCAACACAATGGGCAGCACATTGAACACATTTTATAAGTGGTCAGAAACTTGTAAATAACTCATGAAAGAATAAAGTTACGTTAAAACCAAGCACACCATTGTTTTTCTTGTGAAATTCCAAATAAGTTTGATGTGTCACATGACCCTCTTCCTATTGAAAAAACAAAAGTTCGATTCAAAATGGCTGACTTCAAAATGGCCGCCATGGTCACCACCCATCTTGAAAAGTTTCCCCCCTCACATATACTAATGTGCCACAAACAGGAAGTTAATATCACCAACCATTCCCATTTTATTAAGGTGTATCCATATAAATGGCCCACCCTGTACTATGGGGGCCTAATAACACAGAAAGAGTAGGTGGGGCTTGGAAAAAACTCCCATCAGATGTGGTTGGGAAATCGATATTAAGTGAATTTAAACATGCCCGGGATAAACACATGTCTATCCTAAGATAAAAAAGAAATAATATAAGGGCAGACTAGATGGACCAGGGGTCTTTTCCTGACGTCAATCTTCTATGTTATCTTATGGATAGCAGCTTTGCATTTTTATTAATAAATGTAGCCTTATCTAATATATAAAAATGGTAATAGTTTTTGAAGAGGTTGTCCCATGAAAAATATTCAACATTTTTCAAAACTGGATCTGAATACTAATGTTACTGCATGGAAAGTAGTTTAGCCTCTCATTAATTCATTAAAATGTATCAGTATAGCACCACCTGCTGTTTTTTTCTGTTCTTTATTTCTCTGTCCATCTCTAGTCCAGTAATATTGCTAAGGAGGACACACATGCTCAATTACATCCTTTTACTGCCACCAGCCGAATTTCCTGTTAGAAGCTGTGACAGTTACCAGGAGAGAATTATAGAAGAAAGGACACACCCCAGAGAAAGGACACACACCCCCGAGTTGCCAGCCTGACAGCAATCTAGCAGAGTAATTGGAGCAATGAATGGAAAGATCTCTGGATCCATGTGAGTTACAGGAGTGGTTCTAGATTTGTTAGAAAGAGATTTAATTTATTGCAATAATGATGGGATAACCCCTTTTACATGTGGCTGTGATAACATAAATCAGAGCAAACATAAAAATAAAACCACCAAAAAAATCTAAAAAAAGTTACCCGTACATGAATATCCTATAAAAGAGAGAGAGAGACTACTTGTAACCTGCCACCTATTAACTGTAAGACTCTGTTCTGTTAGACGGCTGACACAAATACTTACTTCACAATTGCTTGTCCTCTAGTTTGTCCATTGAGTTTCTTGTAATATTCTATAACTCTGTCCTCACTGCAAAGGAATAACAGAAATTAGCCATCTAGCTATATTATAGTTACACATATTTACCATCCATTTTATGAAGAATGGGAGAGGTGAATATAAAAAGACATGAATGACTTTTTTTAGAATGTTTTCTATTGACTTATGTTTTGCACAAAAATAGTAGTAATAAAATCTCGCAAACTGTAGAATTAGTGAGGCTACCAAAAAAATATGTCATATGAAACATGTTAGATAGGCTGGAGCTGTGGTGTAGTCACCAATCATCCATTATTTCCTAGGACAATCGTAGATTGTCATGAATGGTGTAATTTCCCCTCTAGGGGTATTTATTTTTAACTCCATCATTTATCTCATTTTCTTTTCTTTTTTTTCTCACGAAATGCCAATTAATAATAATGATAGTAATGATCGTAATCTCAGGAACCAGTTGTGGATGGCTCATGTAGTACTGTAAGGTTCTTAGGAGCAATAAAGTCCATGACAGTCTCAGATAAACTGTAACAAGCATCAAATTATCTGAAAGCAACTTAGTTTTCCCCCTGACGAAGCTAGTCGGCGAAACGCGTTGGAAAGTGAGGACACTGGGATGGGCTTTTGGCTGGAAGAACTCTTCTATGCTCTTTTTGGTACTTGTGGCACATGGCACTATATGCACTTTTACTGTCTGGGTACCCCTACAGGCATTGTCCTCCAGGGAGACTTTAGTCGGACACTTTTTTATTACTGCTGTGATGCTTTTGCTGCATATATCTTTGTTTAATCATGTTCATAGATTATTTGCTCCCTTTATATGATTAACTCATTGTTAGCCCATTCACTCCACTGAATCATGCAGGCTCCATTGTATGTCTTTTAATAATTGTATGTCAATAAAGTTTTTCTGTTTATTAAATGGTCGTGTGTAGTTCCATGATCTGGGTATACACATGGTTTTGTAGGTGCTGTGTAATAACTCTCATGTGGCCCTAATAGGTTTAATAATATATTCAGCAAGACCCTGGTGACAACCCTTTAGAGAACTATGAGAGCCAAACCTCCATTATAATCTATTGCACACATAATTAGAAATGTTCAGAGGGTCCAAACCACCGAGCCAACTTTGGAGACCCAAGGTCTACATAAGATTGCTGGATGGTTTGAGTTATGCAACATTCTCCCACATCCCCAGTAATTTACCTATGAACATCTCTGATAGCTTTGTAGGACAGTAAGTGGTCGGATTTGTGGAGATTTGCAATTCCTGCACTTGCAAAGCTCATGAAGCCTACTGTCATCTCAGCTGTTCCCCTCCTAACTGCTGCACTCCTAAAAGTCCTTGGCAGCTGTGAAAATTCCTTGTCTGGAACTGGACCACCTGCCAACCTTGGAGCTAGGCAAAGTTGACAGACTGACTCTTCCTGCAGAAATCTCTGCATAAACCCATACTGTTCCTAACTGCATAGACCAAAATGCTCTCACGTTGTATATTTCTTCTAGCTAACATGCATGATCCTTCTCGGTTAAAGCGATGGATCTGAAGCTAAGCTTTACCTCTCGTAATGTAAAATGATGCACGGTTTACCTAACTTCTTTTTTAATATGTTTTCATTAGTTTGTGTTGCTTTGTGCTGCACGATCTCCATAAACTGTGTGTATCCCACATAGGAACCTTACAGATTTTCTTACTGATTATAAACAGCATGGCTCCCATACTGAATACAGGTACCTTGGAAGCATAGGAGGTGCTATAATAACCTGTGCAGATTATGGAGAGTGTGGAGCAAGGAATCCACAATATCCTTGTAACAGAGCAAAATTAGCTGATTAAAGGGCATCTGTCAACAGGTTTGTACCTATGAAACTGGCGGACCTGTTGTATGTGCGCTTGGCAGCTGAAGGCATCTGTGTTGATCCCATGTTCATATGTGCCCACATTGCTGAGAAAAATGATGTTTTAAAAAATGCAAATGAGCCGCTAGGAGCAACACTGGCATTGCCATTACACCTAGAGGCTCAGCTCTCTCTTCAACTGCCGAGTCCTCTACCCTTTGACTGACAGGACCAGGCAGTGAAAACATTTACACTGCTTGGTCCTGTTAATGAAGTGCAGAGGGCACGGCAGTTGCAGAGAGATCTGAGCCTCTAGGTGTAATGGCAATGCCCCCATTGCTCCTAGCGGCTAATTTGAATATATTAAAGCATACTTTTTCCCAGCAATGCAGATACATATGAACATGGGACCTACACAGATGCCTTCAGCTGCCAAGCGCACATACAACAGGTCAGACAGTTTCATAGGCACAAATTCAGAATTTGATGACCTCAGGATGGCACCGATATCCCAATGGATGGCACTGTGCTTGGTAAGCTGTGAGGAGGCTGTGGTGCCCCCTCAAACAGCTTATCATGGGGGTTCCAAGTGTCGGACCCCTGACAATTTGATATTAATGACCTATCCTCAGCATAGGTCATCAAAATCAGAATCTCA
This sequence comes from Bufo bufo, assembly GCF_905171765.1. Lineage (NCBI taxonomy): Eukaryota > Metazoa > Chordata > Amphibia > Anura > Bufonidae > Bufo > Bufo bufo. Next base: position 569,656,016 of record NC_053389.1, on the reverse strand, counting down.
GCAAACCCCTTTAAATGACCTAGTCCATCTATATTGTATTCTAGCAATTAAACAGAACATAAAAAATACATTAGCTATTGGTTTGGATTTCCAGGCATGACACAAACATACTATGGAGGGAGCAGGCCTTCAAAGAAGAAGGAAAGAGTCCGCGCAGTCACATCTACAAACCTGAATGATATTTTATGACCATTTCATCAGTGCAGCATCTATAATTTTCAGTCCAGTCATGATTGGTCATGGCATTTATTTATACAATCATTATGAGAGGCATTACAAGCCCCGCGATGGAAGAAATATACAGACACAATATTGTAACATTACCAGTAGGCGAGGGAGGGGTGCTCTTTAAGGGCTTGTGTGGGAAGTGCTGGCAACTTCTTTAAATCTATTCTTGTTAGTTCATCACTAGGAGAAGAGAAATGAGAGCGGATCAGAATACATAACAAAGTCACACGTATCTGACCTATACAGCTGTCAGAATCCCGCCGAGTGATGGCTCATTTCTTGGCTCCTCCGCCAGGTGTTACTGCACAGAATAAAGTGACCCCATCATCTGTTTTGAAGTTTGCTTTTGAAGAAAATAAAGTGAGACAGAAAGCCACAGAAGGAGCACACAAGGCGTTACCAGTCCTCTTCAGCGTGACATACTGTACTTGTCAGATCATATAGTTCAAGGCCATTTAACAAAGCAGATGTTCTTTCACCATATAATATTAGTTTTTTTTTTCTTTTTAGATCTCATCATGAGCTCATTCACACGACAGTATCCGTATTTAGGTCCGCAAACCACGGATGCACAAAATACAAATACCGTCCACATGAATTGCTGTTTTTTTTTCTCACTCCCACTAATAGAACCTGCAAAACAGACCAGAACTGGACATGTTCTATAATTTGTGGAACTGAAAAAATGGATCTGCGAAAAACACTTACGTCTGCATGGCTCCATGAATGTGTCAGAAAATGTGGATCATTCAACCAACAAACATAGAGGTCCCTCAGGACCCTGCACGTCATCCCCTGAAGACGCCGAAATATACGGTGAAACATGTAGGGATGCAGGCATAGATTTTAGTTCAGGATTGAGAGGTAGGGAAAGTTCATTCAGATGGTGACAGACAGAATCAAACAGTAGGGCAGAGAGACCTAAGAAATGATCAGGTGTTCCACCTAGATACGGTTCATCTGAACATATGATATAACAACAATATACAAAGACATAAATTCCCTCCTGTCTTTCCTGAGGAATTTTAAATTGGTTCCTAAGAGTTATATGTGGTTTTAAGAGTAAACAATAAAGAATAATGTTTTATATATTACTAGTCAGAGAGGATGCAAATGTTGCGCTTACGGTAGGTCCTAGAGACCTCTGAACTTCACAACAGAAAATGTGGATGGCACACAGATGAAAAATATGTTGTGTGCATAAAGCCTTAGGCTTAGTGCTATGTTGTGTACCGCAACATAAAAGCCCGCCAAAGTTCTCTGGATCTGTCATAGTATGATAGTGCTGCGTGCCCGCTGGACACCACTGACTATAATAGGAACTGGTGGGGATATGGTCTCTTCCCAGCATAAATGCCAGGATTTGGTTGGTCAAAATTGATGCATGAAATGTTTTTGTTGTCCAGGCAAATCCTGGCAATTATGCTGGGGAGTGGCTGTATCCCCGCTTGTTCCCATTATAGTTAATAAGGTCCAGTGGGCTATGCTGGATCCAAAGAACTCTGTATGTAAATCTGAGAGAACTCTAGATGTGTGTAAATGCCAAGACCCTATCTGTGAGATACCTAAGTAAGGCCTCTTTCACACGAGCGTGTCCGGATGCATTGCGGGTGCAATGCGTTTTGCACGCGCGTGATAAAAAACTGAATGTGGTACCCAGACCCGAACTTCTTCACAGAAGTTCAGGTTTGGGTTCGAGGTTGTGTAAATTGTATTATTTTCCCTTATAACATGGTTATAAGGGAAAATAATAGCATTCTGAATACAGAATGCTAAGTAAAATAGCGCTGGAGGGGTTAAAAAAAAAGAAAAATAATTTAACTCACCTTAATCCACTTGTTCGCGCAGCCGGCATCTCTTCTGCCTTCTTTTGTGAGGAATAGGACCTTTGATGACGTCACTAAGCTCATCACATGGTCCATCACATGGTGTCTACCATGGTGATGGATAATGTGACGGACCATGTGATGAACTTAGTGACGTCATCAAGGGTCTTATTCCTCACAGATGAAGACAGAAGAGATGCCGGCTGCGCGAACAAGTGGATTAAGGTGAGTTAAATTATTATTGTTTTTTTCAACCCCTCCAGCCCTATTGTACTATGCATTCTGTATTCAGAATACAATTTTGTAGTTGGGAAATGAACGGAGGGCGCACTGCGCATGCGCTGGCTCGGCTATTGCAGTCTGCCTCGTAGAAATGAATGGGATCATGGGCCGCGCATGCGCAGTGCGCTCCCATTCACTTCTATGGAAGCAGCGCTTGGTGGTGGACGGACCCCGGGAAATCCGGAGTCCTCCAGCCACAGCGCTCCCTGCTTCGTTCTCGTTGTAGGTGCGGGTCCCACCGCTGGGACCCGCACCTATCAGACAATGGGAGCATATCCTAGCGATATGACACCATTGTCTGAGATGGGAATAGCCCTTTAACGACACACACAAACTTTAAATGAAATAGATGAGATATACCCGTGCAAAGCCGGGTCCTTCTGGCGTTTACTCAGCTTCAGTTTGTTATGTTATAGGTGCAGTAGGATATTGCTCAATGGGTAAACAATAATTTTGTTTTTGTTGGAATTATCTGGTTTATTATACGAGTAAAATAAACTTGACTATGATGAGCTGGTTTCTATTCTGATTGTGTAACTGAAAGTACCAACCCGGGGTTTTCATCAGTAGAGTTTTCAATAATGACTTTTATAAAAGAAATTATCTTATGTCTTTATCATATATGTCCAGGAATGTGTAGCATATCTATAGCGGTGAAGGTCACACACTGAACCAGACCCCATGCTCTTACGGTCTTATTGTTCTTGAGTATTGCCTTTGTTTGGTAGAGAGCTGATATACAGTAGCTTTGGCACTGGGGCCCACACACAAGTATGCAATCTGACAGGTTCTTACCCCCATAAAGTCTAGTTATTCTCAATGGAGGATTTAGAATCTGAAATTCTATGTTATTAAACGCATTGCAGTAAGTGAGTAATATTATTACATTATCATACAGTAATATTACAATATTATTATAACAGTAATACTATTCACAACGTATCTATTACATGCTGTATATTATAGCATACTTTTATAGTGAAGAAAGTGAAAAATGTAACTTTCCCAAATGTAAAACTGACACCCTGGAATGTGGATTTCTCCCACCATGTCCTGCAAAATGGCAAAAACTGCTGAGTAGGTGTGAATGAAACGCAAAACATAATTTTCCAATCAATAAAGGAGCTGTAAAATATACCGTGATCATAAAAACTGGAAGCAGACTTATGTTTCAATGGTAGCTTTTGTCCTTTTACATAACAAATGAAAGCAAATTACAGTGGCAGCGCCAGCAGAAGCCTTAGGAGTGTAAACCAGTATGGATGAGAAAATATTGAAGACAAAAGACACCTTTGTGGCGCCTCAGCCATTTTCTTTGCAGCTTAAAGAATTCAGGTCCATTTATACCTTCCCTATTGTTCCTTTATACATGTACCCTGTTATTAGAGAGCTGACATTAATGATCATACTTCAGTAATACTATTAGTATCTGCGCACACAATAAAAATGAAATATGACGACTTGTTACACTGTATTTGATGTTGTTATTTCATCGATGATCACTAAGTAACATGTCATGGGCGGGCTGGGAAATTAAAGTGGCCCTGGAAAAAACTAAAAGTGGCCCTATGTTGTAGGCAGGTTGAAATTGCCAGAAGGTGGGGCAACACAAGTAGGCAGAGACAACAGAAGTAGGCAGGGCAGCAATACCGTAGTGTAGCACAAAATAGTGCCCCTGCAGAACCAAATACCACATGATGCAGGAGAAATTGCCACTAATTGTACTAACTTACACAGAAAAAAGCAGGCCCTTACTCATAGAGTCCAAATGGGACTACTCCTTGATGGTAGTATCCCCCCGGCAGGGCACTATGCTTGGTTGTTGCTTCCTTCCTGTACACCTTGTACAAGAAGAGAGCATTTGTCACCCATGCTTATTTCACTTCAGCCTTGTTTTTACATTTTGTGGGCCAATTAAATGGAATTTCTGGTGGATTTAATGTAAATGTGTGTTAAACCTAAAGAAGCACTCCCGCGAAATGTATTATTCTCTAACCTGTTAGAAAGGTACACAATGTAAACTGTAGTGAATGTAATTTTCTGTATTTGTGAGTTATCCCCTCCCTTCTGATCCTCAGTTGTTTCATACAACTGACACTCTGACCCTCCAAATAACACAGAATCTTATGTGTGGACAGGAAGTCAGTTTCTCTATGTATTCCTATGGGAACCTCACTCTCAGTCTCATAGGGATGAATAGAGAAGTAACTGACTTCCTGTCCTGTGTCAGTTGGAGAGGATCAGAAGGGAGGTTATAACTCACAGTCACCGGTAAGAAGATTACCTTCACTACAGTTTACATCAGGGACCTTTCTAACAGGTCAAAGAATAACCTTTTTTGCGGAAGTTATGCTTTAAAGAGCTTCTTCTCCATCCGAATTTCTTTCTGATTAATAATGCATACTGAGATAGGCAATGCCATGGCTTGACATGTTACCAATCAGTTTTTTACCTTTTTTATTATCTCAGTCCAGTAGCAACCGAGGTTGGACACGAGTCATTTAAGACAAACTGGGCACTAGATATACACTGCCCAACAAATGGGGCTTCCAAAAGCTTTTCTCTATTAACTTGAACAAGGCCGTTAGTTAAAGGGGTTCTCCACTTTAGACAATATATTTTTTTTACAAAAATGCAGCAAATCATCCTATAATTATACAGTATATGTTATATTTTCCTTTATGAAATGGCATAAGTATTTGGCATGAAGAATTACAGGGTATGAGAAATTCCTGTAAGAATCCTAATGATCCCGTGTGCAACGGTTAAATGTGGAGTACAGTAGGTATCTCAAGTAAGCAGGAAGGAGATTCCAATCCTGGTGTCTGCAGCCACTTATTCCACATGTATTCAAATTCGGGGACAATGTGTTTTCTAAAGCAGATAACCACTTTATTGGCAAAGAGACTTGGCAGAACTCAAACAAGAGTTTACTTTATTCTTTACTGCTATATCAATAGAAATTTAGAAAGTTTAGGCACTAGGAAGAGGACCTGTCACCTCTCCAGACATGTCTGTTTAAGTAAATACTGTACTTGCATCTTTTAGGATTCTGTTTTGTACTGTTCTGCTGTTATTTCTCCTAGAAATGTATGAATAAATTGACAGCGGGACATTACCACTTGTCAAAGGGGTTTACCCTTGCACAGTCTGATAATATCAATGATTTGGCAGTATTAGGTTACGGCCATGTGCTCAGGTTTCTACATACCAGTTTTGGAAGCCAAAGCCAGTAGTGAAGTCGTATTTGTCCTGTATACTTTCTTTCCTTTTATGATCCAATCCTGATTTTGGCTTTCGGAACTGCAATGAGAAACCTGAAGATCTGGCTGTACCCTCATGGAGTAGGGACCCCCCCCCCCCCCCTTCCCCCAATTGGTAACACCCAGCTGTGAATTTATTCATAAATTTCTAGTAGGAAAAACAGAGGAACATCACTATGGAGAGTTATTAGTATAGATGAAGAATTATTGTATCTGGCATTTCTTACTTCCTTTCTTGCAGTAAACTGTTGTGTACAGCACGTTATCATACTTGAGGAAGGGAGTAGCAGTAGGGGGAAACAATGGTGATGTCTATTAACATAACTGAATTAACAGGGGAACACACTTGCCAGGATGTAAGAGACTTGTACGTTTCCAATTCACAAGCGTGAACAGTACAGTATAAGGTGAAGTTGGAATTACATTTTTTTCGCTAGTAAAACTAATGGAACTGCTACAAACTGCTTTGCAGTGAAGATTCTGCACCCCAAATTACAATGGCAATTCACAATACAATACTGTAGACGGGATGTTTAAAAAAAATCATCTACACACAACGGGAAAAAAACATGCAGAGACAGGAGCATGCTGTGGACTATCAAATCTGCGGCATGCTGATTATGTTGTGGAAAAGTCACCGCAGATTTCACTATTAACAGTGCAGAGGGTTAAATCCACAGCTAATCTGCAACAAAAACTACAGATCATCTACTCCTGTAACCAGCAGGGTCTTCCACACACTGGGATCTGATACCTACAGTGGATATATAAAGTCTGCACACCCCTGTTAAAATGTCAGGTTTCTGTGCTGTAAAAAAATGAGACAAAGATAAATCATTTCAGAACTTTTTCCACCTTTAATGTGACCTATAAACTGTACAACTCAATTGAAAAACAAACTGAAATATTTTAGGTGAAAGGAAGAAAACAAAAAAAACTTAAATAAGGGTCCATTCCCACGTCCGTGGTGTATTGCGGATCCGCAATACACCCGGCCGGCCCCATAGAGCTACCTATTCTTGTCCGCAATTGCGGACAAGAAAAGGACATGTTCTATTTTTTTGCGGACCCGTGTCCCGGAAGTTCGGGGCCACGCTCCGGAAATGCGGATGCGGAGAGCACATAGTGTGCTCTCCGCATCGATTCCTGCCCCATTGAGAATGAATAGGTCTTCACCCGTTCCCGATATTGCAGAACGGATGCGGACCCATTTGCAGACGTGTGAATGGACCCTAATGTGGTTGCATAAGTGTGCACACCCTCTTATAACTGGGGATGTAGCTGTGTTCAGAATTAAGCAATCACATTCAAAATCATGTTAAATAGGAGTCAGCATACACCTGCTATCATTTAAAGTGCCTCTGATTAACCCCATACAGTTCAGCTGCTCTTACGAAGAAAAACATCCAAGACAGGTTACATTTTGCAAAAACACACCTGAAGTCTCCCAAAAGCATGTGGGAAAAGGTGTTATGGTCGGATGAAACCAAGGTTGAACTTTTTGGCCATAATTCCAATTATGTCTCACCAAAAGAACACCATACCCACAGTGAAGCATGGTGGTGGCAGCATCATGCCAAGGGGCTGTTTTTCTTCAGATGGAACTGGGGCCTTAGTTAAGCTAAAGGGAATTATGAACAGTTCCAAATACCAGTCAATATTGGCACAAAACCTTCAGGCTTCTGCTAGAAAGCTGAACATGAAGAGGAACTTCATCTTTCAGCATGACAACGACCCAAAGCATACATCCAAATAAACAAAGGAATGGCTTCACCAGAAGAAGATTAAAGTTTTGGAATGGCCCAGCCAGAGCCCAGACCTGAATCGGATTGAAAATCTGTGGGGTGATCTGAAGAGGGCTGTGCACAGTCGCAATCTGACAGATTTGTAGTGTTTTTGCAAAAAAGAGCGGGCAAATCTTGCCAAGTCAAAATGTGCCATGCTGATAGACATAGTTGGACCGCAAAACACACAACGGCCGTGTGCATGAGGCCTAAAGGTGGAACAAGTTCTGAAATGATTTATCTTTGTCTCATTTTTTTACATCACAGAAACCTGACATTTTAACAGGGGTGTGTAGACTTTTTATATCCACTGTATATACAGCACTGTAGGTACTGCAGAACAGCTAACTGATGGGAGTTGATATTGAGGACCCTTCCTAAGGATAGGCCATTAATATGAAAATCTTTAAGTGCCTTTTACATGGGGTGATTATCATGCAAAAATTTATATAAAAAACTTCACAATCATTGTGTAGTTGGGGGTGTCTATGCACAGTCTGACAATGACAGCACTGATTGGTTAATGTCACACTGTGCTGGGACCACACCCAGATGGATCTTTACTGCAGACTCCGGGCAATTGATGAATGACCTTCTAGTATTAAGTGATCAATCCTATTAAACTAGGCATATTACATGGTAGGGTTGATCATGCTGATTAGGCTAGCTTCCCACTAGCGTCAGGGGAGTCCGGCAGGCTGTTCCGGCGGGTGAACAGCCTGTCGGATCCGTCATGCTGCTAGTTCACGTGTGCCCCCGGACTGCTGCTCCGTCCCCATTGACTATAATGGGGGCGGGGGCGGAGTTCTGGCGGCAGCACGGCAGAGCATGGCGAGAGGCAGCCGGAATAAAACTACGACATGCAGTACTTTTAGTCTGGGGCCTCTCGCCGTGCGCTGCCGTGCTGCCGCTGGAACTCCACCCCCGCCCCCATTATAGTCAATAGGGATGGAGCGGCAGTCCGGGGGCACATGTGAACTAGCAGCAGAACGGATCCGACAGGCTGTTCACCCACCAGAACAGCCTGCCGGACTCCCCTGCCGCTAGTGTAAAACTAGCCTTACATTGACATTTGTCTTATGGTTTAAGGTCAACTGCTGCAGGAAGGGGGGGGGGAGTGTATAGAGCACAGTAGCGGTGCTCCAAGATCTAGAACCAGCCCCCTGGTGCTCCATCTAGTTCATCTGCATAAATGTAAAAACTAATATATCGCTGCAGCAGTTGATCGTATAGCCATAATACAGATATCAATTTAATCAGCATTAGCATCCCTACCAGGCAATGTGTCTGGTGTAATAGGGTTGAACATGCTGACAGAAGCTCTTTAAGTTTTAATGGTTATTAAAAATTAAAGGTGATGGCCTTGGAAAATCTGCCCAGCTTGGTGGCCGAGTGGCTTTCAATATGAATATGTCCAATATTAACATATACCTTGAGTTTGCATGTTCACACTTTGCTGACTCAGCAGTGGTGTACATAGAGAAGTAAGGGCCCCATAGCAAGGATCAAACCAGGCCCCCCACACAGGACAGAAGAGTTTCCGCCTAAACTCCTTTCAATGACCCTTGGGCCCTTTTTTTCCACTGCTTCATTTCCTAAAAGTTGTTTCTTTAGAGGGTAGAGTCCTGACCAAGTTTTCACCCCCAGTAGAAGAGGAGAAGATCCCAACTGGGCCCCCTCTTGCCCTGAGCCCCATAGCAGTGGCATGTGGCCCCTGTGATTTAGATATGTCAGCTGATGGAATGAGATTGCGAACCCAGCCTTGAGGACAGGGTTTACAGTCTGCATACAGCTCTGCAGAACATGCTCTTATGTTCTAGTTCATGGCACTGTAAAGTAGAAAGGGATGGCACAGTACCAGGAGGCAGGTGAAAGCCCTTCTTAGGCGTCCATGCAGCTAGATCCGCTCATATGTTTATACAATATGAACCAGGTTTCTTTCTGGAAACAAGTGAGCTGTGTGCTTTCTCTCCTTGTAAATCCAGCTAAATTGCTCACATGCGGACACCTCTTTCATCTCTCGCCCCTCACCTCTTGCTCTAAAATATCTTGCACTGTGATTCCAGCACTGCTCAGCCAACAAGCAAAATCTCTTTAGACAGTTTATAGACTGTTGCTTAGGCAAATGGTACTAATGACTTTATGAACGGATTCTGCCACAATATCTGCAGTGTTTTCCATCAAGATTGTAAAAAGCGTGCGCACCATGTCTGTAAACAGAGCCACTTTTGGAAATATTATCGCCATCTATACAGACACATAGAACTGCTAGCAGATGTCAATATACAAATGACTATGGAACACACAGTATAAAACATTGCACACAAACCCCTAAAACTGATTAAATGAACCCCAGGAGCCAGTCAATAAATGTATTCATAAAGACAGCAGATGTATAATGCAAAATCCAGATGTCAGAATGAGGACAGATTAAGGGCGAGGCAAAAGAAGACCCATGGAGGTCAATGTATAGAGGCTGCTCTGCCATGAATTTTCTTTAATGCCCCTACCCATCTCCTCCTCCGCAGGAATGTGGTGCTCCCCCTGCTGTTAGGGTGTAGGTAGCAACAATAGGGAACGTGTTGACTCAACCTTTTCAGCCCATCAATCTTTCAGGTCATCTATTGTGGTTACCTGGGTTCTGGGTGGTCATGTAATATGTGGGATCTGATATCACACTCATAATGTATGCTATATGTAGCTGCCTCCCTGTATTACCTAACCCTTCCTTACATGACACCAGTGGTTGGACCCACACCAATGCCATATCTCTATGTAAATCGAGTGGTGTTGGATATTAGGAGTAGGGCAATATTTCTTAACTACTCTATGCAAGTACCTCTAGTCAAAGAAATGTTAACAAGTACCTGAAGGCTATGATCAATAGCCAGCAAGTACCTGTAGGCTATGATCAGTAGCCAGTAAGTACCTGTAGGCTATGATGAGTAGCCAGTACGTACTAGTAAGTACCTGTAGGCTATGATCAGTAGCCAGAACGTATCAGTAAGTACCTGTAGGCCATGATCAGTAGCCAGTAAGTACCTGTAGGCTATGATGAGTAGCCAGTACGTACTAGTAAGTACCTGTAGGCTATGATCAGTAGCCAGTACGTATCAGTAAGTACCTGTAGGCCATGATCAGTAGCCAGTAAGTACTAGGAAGTCTAGGATAGAGGGGAGTGTGTGTCTTCTTACCTCCCATGTGCTATCTATATTAATAAGAGCTCTGGGGTTCAAAGGGGTTGTCCATGATTTCATTATTGGTGGCCTATCTGTAGAATAAGCAATCAATATATGATCCACCCCTGAAGTGAGCAGCACTGCAGTTACCAGCTACATCCAGTGGACAGTACTGTGTAGTTCTGGTGGTGACTTCCGGCACAGAAACTACCCTGAAACAGCTGATCGGCGGGGTGTAGGTGTTGGACTCCCACTGATCATTGATATTCTCAGGACAGGCCATCAATAGTATAATCCTAGAAAACCTTTTAGAAGGATAACAAATGCATATTTCCAGCTTCTGATGATGAAAAACAACAATTCTGCAATTATACCCTGATGACATAGTTGTCCTGCAACAGTGCTCCCATAACTGCCATCCTGCAACAGTGCCCCCATATTCAGTCATCCCCTAACAGTGCTCCCGTAACAGCCATCCTGCTACAGTGCCCCCATAATGGAGTCATCCCCTAACAGTGCTCCCATAACTGCCATCCTGCAACAGTGCCCCCATAATTCAGTCATCCCCTAACAGTGCTCCCGTAACAGCCATCCTGCTACAGTGCCCCCATAATGGAGTGTTTCCCTAACAGTGCTCCCATAACAGCCATCCTGCAACAGTGCCCCCATAATGGAGTGTTCCCCTAACAGTGCTCCCGTAATGGAGTCATCCCCTAACAGTGCTCCCATAACAGTCATCCTGCAACAGTGTCCCCATATAGGATTCATCATGCAACAGTGCCCCATAATGGAATCAGCCAGCAACAGTGCCCCAATAACTGGCATTGTGTAACAGAGGAGGGGAGAAGGAGATGTTTGAGATAGAAGAATGGCTTGGTGGCCATAGCCCCCCTAAATGTTCTGTGAAATATGGGAAAATATAAAAGGGACAAACCTTGTAGACTGTGAACCCATAACATATGAGCAATAAGAATCTACACATTCCTGTTTTCTTGAAGTTATATGCTCTTGTCTAAATGATCGGTAGATGAAATACAAGTTGTAGATATCGAATGCAGACATGGCAATACGTTTTCTGCTTAGCCATCTCTGCAGTCAAGACTGAACATGTGTCTTGAACCAGCCCATTGCAGTCACTAATCTTCTCTATAACAGTGCGTGACAAATAATGTGGTGTTTTAGGTTCAACTCCAAGAAATACTTATCACGGTTCTCATAGCATGTTGTGCTAACTTGGCAGGAACGTTCACAACATGCTCTATTATCATATTTTTCCCTGGAAAAACTTGGCTTCCCTTCTAATGTTTACTGTACACCAGGAGATCTTTAGCCTGATAGCTGATAAGATGCTCCACAAAAATGTTAGCTAAAGTAAGCTTTCAACAGTCGGACACATATTTCACATAATGAACCAAAAACTTTTTAAAACCTGAATGGCCGTTCATACAGCGTTTTCTACAGCAGAATTTTGGCGCAGGCAGCCATGTTGATCATTGATATTCTCAGGACAGGCCATCCTTTCTGCTTCCCATTCTTTGCAATGGGAGGCAGCGCTTAAGATTGCAGAGTAGCGGTTTAAAACCGCGGCCATGCCAAGAAGGGACATGTCTGGTCACGGCTGTGGCTTTAAATCACTGCTTTGCGATCTTCAGCGCTACCTCAAATAACACTAAATTCCGGGGCAGCTGTCCATGCTAAGATTCCAATGTAAAAAACACGGTTAAATCTAACCCCAGACATCTCTGTGGAGAAATCTATACTTACCTGGTCCATGCCTCTTGGCTCTGGCTCCCTGGTGGTCTTCACGGGAGTTTTGGACCCGGTCGGTCAACTTCCGGCACAGATGGGTTCATGTATGCCATGCAGCCCATGGCCTCAGTGGTGATGTGTCCTCAAGAGGCACGTCATTGCTGGGTCACGTGCTACTTGGAGACATGTCACTTCTCAGTCATTGTGGTGCACATGACCCCATCCATGCAAAAGTTGACAGATGGAAGTGTAGTGAAGAAAGCCCTGGAGCCAGGGAGAACAGAATAGTGGGGAACTGCTGAGTATGGATTTCTCCACCAGTGTCTCTGGTTGAGGGGCAAATTAAAAAACAAACAAACACCTGACAACCCCTTTAAGGAGACTAGCTGTGTATGGAGACATATACTGGAGTGGCAATGCTCAATGGGAAAAAAATATGCAAAGATGTATCTTCCAGAAGAAGTGAGAAATTGAACTAGTGCCACCTATTGACACATACCCAAACATTGACACAAACATTGAGTGTGCTTATAAGTGTCACTGTGCGCTGATGTACGTGTATACTGGGAATACAATACGAGGATTCCTTCCCCTAAATGCTTCTGCTAACTGGTGACCTAATGTGTTTCCTGTATGACAGGATAAAAACAATGATTGTGCTATTTCATGCCACATATGGAGATATGGAAGCCAGATTACCAAAATTAGGCTCCACACTGCGATATATAACCTGTGTATTACACTACGTATCTTACAATATTATGTAGGGCATGAGCCCTAAAAGTGATGTGAACCATTATCTTCCCGTCTAAAGGTGCCGCCGATCACCGGAATAACGAGCAAAACGTTCATTCATCGGGTGAAGTGATGCTTAATGCAGATGGATAAATTATTGTTTCTGGGCAGCAGAAAAAATGCAACTGTATGAGGACGAGTTATAGCAGCAGTCATCGCTTGTCATCATACTGTGGAGGTGATCGCGGCATGTTGATACAGTTCTTCACCTCCACTAAACGAGCAGCCAATTGTTGGGAAGGAACACTTTCTTCCTGATAATGGGCTGCTGGTCGGAGCATAAAGATCCAGCATTAGGCTTTCCGTTTTCCATGAACGCTTGCTGGAACCATTCATGACTACATATCTTCTGCCAACTGCCCTGATAAAACCCAGTATGAGTCTGATGAGTCTCAAACCAAAAACTGACACCCAGAATATAATTTTAGTAAAAGATTTTGTTGGCGTAGAATACCAGTCTAGTGTTAGTATCACAGGGATACAGCACTTAGCACAGGCCCCGGGTTAATCCTTGCTATGTAAACAGCCATGTTACCTGGGATTAGCATGTAGAACAGATTTGAGGCTGTTGTTGCACACGTCTGTGTACTGGTGATGATGGTGAAGAGTCCAAAAATGCTGAGCATGGAAACCAGAGGTCTATCTTAAGGTCCATGCATACATTCCAGTGGGTCTAAAATTGTAAGCATTTTTACATTGTCCTTACACCAGATTCTGTACAATAATCTGATGTATAAAAAAACAACATTATTGTATTATGTGAGGCGTTTACTATTCATTTTGTGGTTTATGAAGCATTTCATATCTGCACTTTATTTGGGAACTTTTCACTTTTTCACTTTTTGATTCTTTTGAAAAGGGCATAAAAAGTGGATGGGGTTTAAAGGGGTTGGGCCATCAATGTCAAGTAGGTGCGAGTCCCATCTCTAGGACCTGCACATATCTCCAGAATGGGGCCCCGAAGTGAAAGAGAGCACACCATGCAAGCTTTCCATTCATCTCTATGGGAGTTCTGAAAATATCTGTATATCAACTGTAAAATGCTGTTCAAAGGCGCACATATGTGAATTCCCGATTTGGAAGGGTTTACATGAGATTTAACCTCCTAACAGTCACGATAAAAGTGGAAAAGCCCTCCCAAAAATGTCACTTTTTTATTGTAGATTTTTAATGTCTGTCTGCAGTAAATCTTGTTGGCGCACAACTCAGGGGACACTGTTGCATTTTTAACCCCTTGGTGACATAATTAATTTTAGCCTTAAGGACCAATAATATTTTCCCCTTTGTGTTCTAGCAGTTATAACCTTTTCATTTTTCTTCCAAATTTTTTTTATTTTGCAGGATTAGTTGTTGGTTTTTTAGGAACAATTTTGGGGTATATAGTTTTTACATTATTTTGTGGAATTTATTTACAGCGTTCACTGTGTGGTAAAAAATAGCATCATTTTATTATGTGGGTCACTACACTGATGATAATGTCACATTTCTCTATATTTTTTTTACTATTTTTCCAGTTCTGCAACTGCTCCCCCTCCTCCTCCAGACTGTGAAGGGGGAAGGGCTGCATTAGCTGCTCAGATCTCTGGTTTGGTTCATAGCTAGCTTTGTATTGTCTGAAAGCTGCCATTCCAAGCTTTCATACAATGCTAGAACGACAGCAATCTGTTCAGTACACGGGAAGATATCACTGTTAGAAATCGGGATGCAATGAATACAGCTGAAAGTAAAAGAAGATTTTACCCGCGATTATTTCCGACTCGATTTCTAACAGTGATATCTCCTGTTTAGCTTGGACTAATGCTGTCAGCTTTCAAACAAGACCAATTCCATGCTAGCTGCTACCATTCAGGAGATATCAGCAGCTCCCCGCTCTACTTCTGCCTGAGCTCAGCTCGGGCAGAACAGTTAGGTACTTTTCCCACAGCTGGAGCTGAGCTCGGGCAGAACAGTTAGGTGGTTAAAGGGGTTGCCCTACCAAAAATATTCTTCAGTTTTCAAACCAGCACCTGGATCTGAATACTTTTTGTAACTGTATGTTATTAAAAATGTATTATAGCCACTGAGTTATTCAATAAAATATATCTGTATAGCGCCACCTACTGTTTGTTTTTTCTTATTTCTTTGCCCTTTTTACTGAGGAGGCCGCACATTCTCAGTTTCATCCATCAACTGCTTCCTGAGCTGTGGTAGGGAGAGAGCTACAGAAGAAAGACACGGCCCCTGAGAAAAGACACTTCCCTTGAGCTGTCAGCATGATATAAATCTAGCAGAGCAATGAATGGGGAGATCTCTGGATCCATGTGAGGTACAGGGCTGGTTCTAGCTTTGCTAGAAAGAGATTGTCATGTACTATATGATGTCTGATTTTAATTTTTTACATTAATTATGGGATAACCCCTTTAACTTTCCAACATAAAAAAACATATTCACAGGGTAATTATTCTGAGAGTTCAGTATTGATGGCCAGTATCAATATCTGACTCAACTCCCAGACTCTTCCTAGGCCAGTGACATCACGGTTATTGGTCACATGACCCACTTGCAGCTCTGTCCCAATCAAATGAATAAGCCTGGGCTGCAATACCAAGCACAACCACTATACAATGTACAGCTCTGTGCTTGGTAAGCTGTGAGGAGGATGCAGCACTCCCCTGAGCACCGTGGCTTTTTCAAACAGAAGATCGCGGCAGCGCCGATCTGATATGGCTGGCCTATCCTGAGGATAGGCCATCAATATAGGACTCCTGGAAAACCCCATTAAAACCTGATGAGTCAGGAAATGATACTGGCATTAGTTCAGCCCCTGGAGCTATTTCTTGCTCCACTGCAGAGTGTGTATATATCAACACACATAAAGTGTATAGTGTATGGTGCGTGTCGCTTTGTGCGCTCTATGTTACTGGCTCACATTTCACTGCGTAATTAATCTGACAAATCAGGTATCTCTTTCCACTGCTTATTAACCACTTCCCGCAACTGTAACGCCGAAAGGCGTCATTGCGGCGGCTCCCCCAGGCTACGCTAACGCCAATAGGCGTCATCTCGCGTGAGCCGAGATTTCCTGTGAACGCGCGCACACAGGCGCGCGCGCTCACAGGAACGGAAGGTAAGAGAGTTGATCTCCAGCCTGCCAGCGGCGATCGTTCGCTGGCAGGCTGGAGATGTGTTTTTTTTAACCCCTAACAGGTATATTAGACGCTGTTTTGATAACAGCGTCTAATATACCTGCTACCTGGTCCTCTGGTGGTCCCCTTTGTTTGGATCGACCACCAGAGGACACAGGTAGCTCAGTAAAGTAGCACCAAGCACCACTACAGTACACTACACCCCCCCCCCCGTCACTTATTAACCCCTTATTAGCCCCTGATCATCCCTGATCACCCCATATAGACTCCCTGATCACCCCCCTGTCATTGATCACCCCCCTGTCATTGATCACCCCCCTGTAAAGCTCCATTCAGACGTCCGCATGATTTTTACGGATCCACTGATAGATGGATCGGATCCGCAAAACGCATCCGGACGTCTGAATGAAGCCTTACAGGGGCATGATCAATGATTGTGGTGATCACCCCATATAGACTCCCTGATCACCCCCCTGTCATTGATTACACCCCTGTCATTGATCACACCCCTGTCATTGATCACCCCCCTGTAAAGCTCCATTCAGATGTCCGCATGATTTTTACGGATCCACTGATAGATGGATCGGATCCGCAAAACGCATACGGACGTCTGAATGAAGCCTTACAGGGGCATGATCAATGACTGTGGTGATCACCCCCTGTCATTGATTACCCCCCTGTAAAGCTCCATTCAGATGTCCGCATGATTTTTACGGATGCACTGATAGATGGATCGGATCCGCAAAACGCATCCGGACGTCTGAATGAAGCCTTACAGGGGCATGATCAATGACTGTGGTGATCACCCCCCTGTCATTGATTACCCTCCTGTCATTGATTACCCCCCTGTAAAGCTCCATTCAGACGTCCGCATGATTTTTACGGATCCACTGATAGATGGATCGGATCCGCAAAACGCATCCGGACGTCTGAATGAAGCCTTACAGGGGCATGCTCAATGACTGTGGTGATCACCCCATATAGACTCCCTGATCACCCCCCTGTCAAGCTCCATTCAGATGTCCGCATGATTTTTACGGATGCACTGATAGATGGATCGGATCCGCAAAACGCATACGGACGTCTGAATGAAGCCTTACACGGGCGTGATCAATGACTGTGGTTATCACCCCATATAGACTCCCTGATCACCTCCCTGTCATTGATTACCCTCCTGTCATTGATTACCCCCCTGTAAAGCTCCATTCAGACGTCCGCATGATTTTTACGGATCCACTGATAGATGGATCGGATCCGCAAAACGCATCCGGACGTCTGAATGAAGCCTTACAGGGGCATGATCAATGACTGTGGTGATCACCCCATATAGACTCCCTGATCACCCCCCTGTCATTGATTACCCCCCTGTAAAGCTCCATTCAGATGTCCGCATGATTTTTACGGATGCACTGATAGATGGATCGGATCCGCAAAACGCATACGGACGTCTGAATGAAGCCTTACAGGGGCGTGATCAATGACTGTGGTTATCACCCCATATAGACTCCCTGATCACCCCCCTGTCATTGATCACCCCCCCCTGTCATTGATCACCCCCCCTGTCATTGATCACCCCTCTGTAAGGCTCCATTCAGACATTTTTTTGGCCCAAGTTAGCGGAATTATTATTTTTTTTTCTTACAAAGTCTCATATTCCACTAACTTGTGTCAAAAAATAAAATCTCACATGAACTCACCATACCCCTCACGGAAACCAAATGCGTAAAAATTTTTAGACATTTATATTCCAGACTTCTTCTCACGCTTTAGGGCCCCTAGAATGCCAGGGCAGTATAAATACCCCACATGTGACCCCATTTCGGAAAGAAGACACCCCCAGGTATTCCGTGAGGGGCATATTGAGTCCATGAAAGATTGAAATTTTTGTCCCAAGTTAGCGGAACGGGAGACTTTGTGAGAAAAAAATTAAAAATATCAATTTCCGCTAACTTGTGCCAAAAAAAAAAAATTTCTATGAACTCGCCATGCCCCTCATTGAATACCTTGGGGTGTCTTCTTTCCAAAATGGGGTCACATGTGGGGTATTTATACTGCCCTGGCATTCTAGGGGCCCCAAAGCGTGAGAAGAAGTCTGGTATCCAAATGTCTAAAAATGCCCTCCTAAAAGGAATTTGGGCACCTTTGCGCATCTAGGCTGCAATAAAGTGTCACACATCTGGTATCGCCGTACTCAGGAGAAGTTGGGGAATGTGTTTTGGGGTGTCGTTTTACATATACCCATGCTGGGTGAGAGAAATATCTTGGTCAAATGCCAACTTTGTATAAAAAAATGGGAAAAGTTGTCTTTTGCCAAGATATTTCTCTCACCCAGCAAGGGTATATGTAAAATGACACCCCAAAACACATTCCCCAACTTCTCCTGAATACGGCGATACCACATGTGTGACACTTTTTTGCAGCCTAGGTGGGCAAAGGGGCCCATATTCCAAAGAGCACCTTTAGGATTTCACAGGTCATTTACCTACTTACCACACATTAGGGCCCCTGGAAAATGCCAGGGCAGTATAACTACCCCACAAGTGACCCCATTTTGGAAAGAAGACACCCCAAGGTATTCCGTGAGGGGCATGGCAAGTTCCTAGAATCTTTTATTTTTTGTCACAAGTTAGTGGAAAATGCAGATTTTTTTTTTTTTTTTTTTTTTCATACAAAGTCTCATATTCCACTAACTTGTGACAAAAAATAAAAACTTCCATGAACTCACTATGCCCATCAGCGAATACCTTGGGGTCTCTTCTTTCCAAAATGGGGTCACTTGTGGGGTAGTTATACTGCCCTGGCATTCTAGGGGCCCAAATGTGTGGTAAGGAGTTTGAAATCAAATTCTGTAAAAAATGACGAGTGAAATCCGAAAGGTGCTCTTTGGAATATGGGCCCCTTTGCCCACCTAGGCTGCAAAAAAGTGTCACACATCTGGTATCCCCGTACTCAGGAGAAGGTGGGGAATGTGTTTTGGGGTGTCATTTTACATATACCCATGCTGGGTGAGAGAAATATCTTGGCAAAAGACAACTTTTCCCATTTTTTTATACAAAGTTGGCATTTGACCAAGATATTTATCTCACCCAGCATGGGTATATGTAAAAAGACACCCCAAAACACATTCCTCAACTTCTCCTGAATACAGAGATACCAGATGTGTGACACTTTTTTGCAGCCTAGGTGGGCAAAGGGGCCCATATTCCAAAGAGCACCTTTCGGATTTCACAGGTCATTTTTTACAGAATTTGATTTCAAACTCCTTACCACACATTTGGGCCCCTAGAATGCCAGGGCAGTATAACTACCCCACAAGTGACCCCATTTTGGAAAGAAGAGACCCCAAGGTATTTCGTGATGGGCATAGTGAGTTCATAGAAGTTTTTATTTTTTGTCACAAGTTAGTGGAATATGAGACTTTGTAGGAAAAAAATAAAAATAAAAAAAAATCATCATTTTCCGCTAACTTGTGACAAAAAATAAAAAGTTCTATGAACTCACTATGCCCATCAGCGAATACCTTAGGGTGTGTACTTTCCGAAATGGGGTCATTTGTGGGGTGTTTGTACTGTCTGGGCATTGTAGAACCTCAGGAAACATGACAGGTGCTCAGAAAGTCAGAGCTGCTTCAAAAAGCGGAAATTCACATTTTTGTACCATAGTTTGTAAACGCTATAACTTTTACCCAAACCATTTTTTTTTTACCCAAACATTTTTTTTTTATCAAAGACATGTAGAACTATAAATTTAGAGCAAAATTTCTATATGGATCTCGTTTTTTTTTGCAAAATTTTACAACTGAAAGTGAAAAATGTCATTTTTTTGCAAAAAAAATCGTTAAATTTCGATTAATAACAAAAAAAGTAAAAATGTCAGCAGCAATGAAATACCACCAAATGAAAGCTCTATTAGTGAGAAGAAAAGGAGGTAAAATTCATTTGGGTGGTAAGTTGCATGACCGAGCAATAAACGGTGAAAGTAGTGTAGTGCCGATTTGTAAAAAAGGGCCTGGTCTTTAGGGGGGTATAAACCTGTGGTCCTTAAGTGGTTAAACACACTTACAGCTTTCCTTAAAAGGCTTTTTGTGTGTCTGCTTATAAGAAACATAAAAAAAAATCCCCCACCCCATATGGCATGAGATGTAACAGAAAGATTAAAGCCATATTACATTTCTTGGCCTGCCCTGCTGATTTTCTTAACCCGTTCATTGCTGGACACGAGAAACCCAATCCGAGTAAACAGCATATGTTTATCCACGACCATTCTGCTTCCTTTATACAGAACCTTCTACTAGATATCTATGTATGTGCTTAGAGCCTTGCAGAGATTTCACGTTGCGTATTTAGGCTGTAGTGAATGAAGAGGGTAAGCCAGCTCTGGCAAATCTCAAAAGTAACTGGAGAACATGATTTATACTTTTAGTTCATTTTCCTTGAACAGAGCCGTCGTCTGGAGAAATTGTAATGCCAACAATGAAGGGAAAACGTGTTATTGTTGGTGGTAAACTGCTCTAATGACCGAGCGTTTTTATAGAAAGTATGTATGTCAAAGGTGACATAGTATTCCATAGGAACCATGATGCATACACTCCAACCATTCTATTCTATACCATCCATTATGGTCCAGTAAAGTATTTTACCTTCTCTGTTAATGTATTAGTGGAGATTGGGATTTTGATCAACACAATGCTCCCGTGACAACAATTAGCTGCCTAAGTGTAAAGACGGAAGCCTTGTCATAGTTATACAGAAGGAGATAACTTGAAAGTTCTGGCCTTGTACCTTAAAGCAGAAATAACACAGCAAATAAATTACTTACAAAAAAATAAAATAAAAAAAGACCTAAAGGAGCTTTCGAAATATCTTGCAGAAATACTTTATACATTTTTGTCAGAAAAGGGTATTTTTATAAGCTCAATATTCATGGACAATCATTTTTAAATAATTTGTTGTCTGTACTTTTTCATTTCTGCAGCACTATACCACTGAAAATGACACCTGTTATCTGTTAGAATAATAGTAGATTATAGAATTGGAATGACAGTACGACAGTTCTACTGTTCTCTTGATTGGCCTAGATAAAGATGCCCACAGAAGAGCATTCCATTTATCGGTGTAGTGTGTGATACTCTAATTTACGGCACCTTTACACTGGTAGATGAATCAGATGATTGTCAGGAAGGAATGCTTGCTCGTCAGTGGAGTAGACCGCCGCATTTACATGCACAGTATGGGGAGGAACGATCACTAATGCCATCGCTCATCCCCATACAGAATCACTGTTTGCCGACAGCAATTAGTGATTAGACACCACGATCTGCTGCCGGCAAACAATGATTTAGGTGACGGCTTGAAAGATCCAGTTACCCAATGAGCGAGTGCTTCACTCGTTCATTAGATAATCGGCGGTATAAACAGCGATGATCTGCTCGATGTTCGGGTAGTGTAAAGGGGCCTTTAGTCTCTCATCCCCTTCCCTCTCTGGCCGTAGTGAATGGTCTGACTGTGAAATTTAAGTGAGACTGTTTGCTGTGCTAAAAGTCCAAACATAGGAAGAAATTAAAGAGCCAGGGCAGGAAGTAGAATACATGAAATGCCTTCAAAAAATTATATCCAATTTTTTGAAGGCAAGAAAATACACAGAATATTCACGTTCAAATACTGTGAGAACAAACATGTGATGGTAGTGTCCCTTTAAAGGGTTAATCCATCTGCACAACCCCTTTCTGCATGCTATTTTGAGCCATTTGGACATCATATGGAGCAACAAAGGAAAGCTCTGGTTCTGGCGAACTCAGCATGATCATGCATTTCATGACTGCCCATTCATTATTTTAGTGAAAACCCCTCCTCCGCTTCACCCAGCATATAATTTGCTTCTGCCACAGAAGCCTAGATCTACAGTGAAATATATAACGCAACAGCAAATATATCACTGGTACATGACCCGTAACAAATGGCAGCACAGATAGTTCAGGTGGTGACTAGTGTGCCAGACAATCTAGACACCAGGAGCATGTACTATAGGTGCCTGGGCCTAGTGGCAACAGCATGAATTCAAAAACTGTAGCTTTTCCTATCAATCTTTTATTTGTATTCATTTTCAGTAACCTACTTAAAGGCGTTATGATATGATTGATGTAAAATGACATGATGTGATGAAAATCAGATATTATATACATTACTATATGATAATACCTTTCTAACATTTTCCATTTGTTCTGATACTGTAGACTATCTTTAGCCTGGCAACTCAGGGGTGTGTCCTTTCTGCTGCAGCTCTCTCCTTATCATAGCTAAGGGGGCATGTGCTTTCTGCTGCAGCTCTCTCCCTGTAACTATCACAGCTTCTATCAGAAGATATGGCTGGTACCAGTTGAAGATTTTTATAGTGAACATAGTCAACAAGCTCAGTGAGTTGGACAAGAAATAAGGAAAAGAACAAACTGCAGGTGGCGCTATACAAATATATTTTATTGAATAACTCAGTGGCTATACTACATTTTTAATTACCTGCAATTACAAAAGTATTCAGATCCAGGTGCTGGTTTGAAAAATGTAGAATATGTTTTGTGAAACAACCCCTTTAAAGTTTTTTTTTTTTCACATTCCTGCGCCCCTTAAAGGATAACTGTCCTACTTTTTTTTTTGCTAAAGTGTAGGGCAAGTGATAGGTAACAATTTTGCAATAGACTTTATTTAGCCAAAACGTTTATTTTTGGTAGAAAACTGGGGCTAAAATGGCCCTTAGCAGCACTCTTCAAAAGAGCGTTGCTAAGGGCCATCCGTCCATTAGAAAGATTGGGCTGTGCAGACGCTGTGCTTCTGAAGCGTGCTTCCCTGGGAGACAGAAGGCTGGGCACAGGAGTTAAAATTACATTTATATTCCCCCTTTCTATGCAATCTAATGCTCCGTTACATTCACTGACCTGCGATCCCTGTGATAATAATTCATGAAGCAGCCGCCGGAAGTAGAAGCACTGTGCGCAGTGAGCCGGCGGTTTGCTTCATAAATTATTATCACAGGGATCGCAGGTCAGTGAATGTAACGGAGCATTAGATTGCATAGAAAGGGGGATATAAATGTAATTTTAACTCCTAAGACTCCTGTGCCCAGCCTTCTGTCTCCCAGGGAAGCACAGCGTCTGCACAGCCCATCTTTTCTAATAGGAGACGGATTGCCTTTAGCAACGCTCATTTGAAGAGTGCTGCTAAGGGCCATTTCAGCCCCAGTTTTCTGCCAAAAATAAACGTTTTGGCTAAATAAAGTCTATTGCAAAATTGTTTCCTATTACTTGCCCTACACTTTAGCAAAAAAAAAAAAGTATGACAGTTATCCTTTAAGCTCCGATTGGCTACTGCTATCTCATGATCTGGGTTGTTATGGATAACCTTTATTCATGCCAGGAAGTTGGAAATTGATTGAGGTCAGCACTCGGAGACCCGAGCAAATTTTTGATATTGTCTATTGGCAGGAGTTTCAAGAATTTTATATATTTTGGACAACCACTTCTCAGAAATCTCTACAATTTCAACCTTAAGCTTCACACTGAATATGTAGCCTAACGCTATGCTATTCTGGGTTATGCACACCTTGTATATACATGTTTTAAATCTATTTCTGGAAGTTGAGGCAGGTCCACGGTTAATGTGTCCTTCAGGTATCCGCAGAGACTGCCATCCATCACAAGCCATGAAAGGAGTAAACGGCATTTATATCAATAGCAATGTTCCCTAGTTCCAAGATGAAATATGATACAATGAAAATGAAAGGGAATCTTGAGGTCGGACCCCTAAGGTTTTTCCTTGTAGAGTACCGGAAACCAGGATTGGAAATTATTGTATTCAAATCATAACCAGCTGGGTATTCCAAAATGAAAAGGTTAAAAAACAAGAAGCTCTGCAGCATAGGATATTCCTGAGCTCCTGTTAACCACTGCATTTCACATTCTGGAGGAAGAACAGATCTCCTGGAAAAAGCCATGATTGGAAACAGAAACAATGGCTTAATATGTGGATCTAATGGTAATTGTATATTATTATACATAATGTAAAGAAATGTTTGCTGCGTTGTTTACTTCAATGATATATGCTAAGATGTCAGGAGCCCACAGCAAGTACGGCAAGATCTGTCTCTATGTACGTAACAAGACTTAGTTCAACCAAGTAATAAAGAAGCACACACGACATACAAGAAAGGAAACCAATGCACTGCAAAAGTACTCACGCAGTCCGTGCTAAGCGCTTTGTCCTAGTCTCTGCGCTATCATATGTTATTATTTACATTCTTTGGACCAAGGGCAAAATGATCTCATTTATACAATCAGGCAAATGTCCTAAAAACAATACGTACACAAATCTACATGTTTAGAGCCTGTAAGCCAACATACCGAGCCCTACCTTTTTTTCTGAACTCTCCGTACCGCCATATGTCTCATTACTCCCTAAGCATAATACAGTGAATGCCCCAACATTTTCTCTATACTAATTCATATGCCTCTTGAAAGGCGAGTTACAAAAGTACAGCAAGTGTACCCTGAGGGTCTATAAGCGCCATGTTATGGATTGGCACCACAAATAAAGCCACCAGAGTGCCGCAGCCTCTTCAAACAGCTGGTCCGTGGGTGTGCCAGGAGTTGGACCCCCACCAACCATATATTGATGGCGTTTCTTGAAAATAGGTCATCATTATTGAACTCCTGGAAAACCCGTTTAGTATCAATCTTACTGCCTTCTACTATAAACAATCCAGATTCTGTAAGGGGGAGCCGGCGACGCACGTTCTCCATGCAGCGCTTCCGACATCCCGCTGGTGAGGAGCGAGAACGCAGCCTGCTTCCTCGTCTTCATGGTGACGGCAGGGTGGGGAGGACCCGGCCGCGCACGCTTCCTCAGCGTGGCCGGCGTCCTCCATCCCCTAGGCAACGAGCAGGAAGAGAACTGAGTGCCGATAACAATGAATCGGCGCTCGGAAATAGTGAGGGGCAGGACATGAGTCACGTGGCGCTGGCCATGTCACGTGACTCATCTGCCAGGGGTATTTAAACAGGTAACCTGTTGGCCAAAGGTTGCCTGTGATCGATCTATTTACCCTCACTAGTGTTCTATGTACTTTGGACTTCTGTTTTTGACCTCGGCTTGTACTTGACATTGACTTGGTATTTCCCCCCTTGTACTGACGTGACTTCTTGGCTTCTGACCCGGTTCGTATCAAACTTGCTTTGTTTCTTCCCTTAGTGTCGTTGTTATCTTCCGCCTCAGTGTTTGTATGCCTGCCTGTCACTCCTTTTATTGTTCTTTAGGCCCCTGCACGTACGCAAGCTAGGGACTGCTGCCCAGTTGTACGCTGTCGGTTAGGACGGGCCATGCAGGGGCGTACATAAAAATCACTGGGCCCCATAGCAGGAATCTAAATTGGGCCCCCATTCCCCTTTTATAGCCCCTCCTTTTGTTCCATGAACTATTCTTGCTGCTGCGTTTTATAATTTATGCCACCAGGGCCGGATTGGGATTACAAAACAGCCCTGGCACACAAAAGAGGTATAATAGATGCAGTGTGTACAGGTATATAGTGTATACAGTAGTGTACTGATATGTGAGGTACGGGGTATAATATATGCAGTGTATACAGGTATATAGTATATACAGCAGTGTACTGATATGTGAGGTACGGGGTATAATATATGCAGTGTATACAGGTATACACAGTATATACAGTAGTGTAATATGTGAGGTACGAGTACGAGGTATAAATGATGCAGTGTGTACAGGTATATAGTAAATACAGCAGTGTATTGACACCTCGTACCTCACATATCAGTACACCGCTGTATATACTATATATCTGTACATATTGCATGTATAATACTGTGTAATATATGCAGTGTGTGTGTGTATATATATATATATATACACACACACAGAGCAGTGTATTGATGTGAGACATAGAAGGTATAATACTGTAGATGCAGTGTTTACAGAAATATGTGGTCAGTTATACACTATGAGTGAGCAATGAGTAAAAACAGGGCATGCTTGTGAACTTCTAATACTTGCTGTTAGGGGTTGAAGGACCTGTGATGATGTCATCACAGGTCCTGGCAGATATACATTTGAAACCTAGGAACTACACCATTTTTGGTGCAGTTCCTTTGCTAGATTCTGCAGGACCTGTGATGTTGAAGATGATGTCATCACAGGTCCTGGCAGATGCACTGTTCTAACCTGGGAACTACACTTTACACTGTGCAGTTCCCTTACAGGACCTCTGATGACATCATCAAAGGTCCTTTAGCTTTAGAAAGATAAACAGGAGCAATTAGGGGGCGGGGCCTCTCCTCCACTTCGGGCCCCTCTTCTTCACGGCCCCATAGCAGCTGCGTGGTCTGCCTATATGGTAGGTACGCCACTGGGGCCATGCAAATAGGCAGGGACAGAGGTGTCGGTGGAGTTCAGGGCTGCACACATCCCCACCCCCACCGTGACAGATTCTTAATATAACTAGTTCTTAAGATGAGATTTTTCACTTACCCCCGCAACAAATAAAAATAAACGTTAAAATTAAAACTAGCCAATCATTCTGAAGTCTTTACACCGGGCTGATGATCGGGAAAGAATATTCTTTATCGTTCCTTCTAAATCCTCCACCAATCAGCCAACCAATGAGCAAAGATTTGTCAGGGGATTAGATCCTTTATGCTACCGCAAGAATTGTTCAGCAGCTTATTTCCTTGTGTAATCAGAGGATATGTTGTTGACATGATGCAAACTGTGTAGAGGAGTGAATGATCATCTTAACAATTGTTCATCCCTATTGCAGTTTGCATCAGCCTCAATTTATTTATATCACCAATTGGCGCTTGTTAAGGCCTGACCTTGAGCCATGTAAAGTCCTCGTTATGTACAGGCACAGAGCTCATATTCACACTAATGAAAAATACTGAAAAATGTACCGTGCAAGGTAATGCCTTATTCACACAGTCAGTGATTTCCATCAGTGATTGAGCCAAAACCACGGCTCTAAACATAGAACAGGTGCAGATCTTTCCCTTATACCTTATGTCTGTGGAGGCTCCAATCCTGGTTTTGGCTAACAATCACTGATGGAAATCACTGACAAATCACTGACCAAACACTGACGTGTGAATAAGGCTTAATAAATTTGATGCACAACAATAAAATAATCCATAGCCATTTAAAGGTGTTGCATGTAATTAAAAAATTTAGTATGGCCACTGAGATTTACAATAAAATGTATCTGTAAAGCGCCACCTGCTGTTTGCTCTTTTTCTTATTTCTTTGTCCTGCTCACTGAGAAGGCCGCACATGCTCAGTTTCATTCTTCAACTGCCTCCTGGGCTGTGATAGGGAGAGCTGAGACACACCTCCTGAGCTGTGATAGGGAGAGCAGAGACACGCCTCCTGAGCTGTGATAGGGAGAGCTGAGACACACACCGTGAGCTGTGATAGGGAGAGCAGAGACACGCCTCCTGAGCTGTGATAGGGAGAGCTGAGACACACACCGTGAGCTGTGATAGGGAGAGCAGAGACACGCCTCCTGAGCTGTGATAGGGAGAAAGCTACAGAAGAAAAGTCTTGCCCTCTTAGCTGTAGCAGAAAGACACTCCTCTGCAGCTGCCAGCTTGATATAAATCTATCAGAGAAATTGAGGCAATGAATGGGGAGACCTCAGGTTCCAAATGAGGCAGAGGGCTGATTCAAACTTTTTTAGAGATTGCCATATACTATATACAGAGCATAGTATATACACTATATATTTTTTCATTAATCATACACACATTTTTTCATTAATCATGGGATAATCCCTTCAGTTACAGATTTTTGTATGTGTTCTAGTATTTTCCACTGCAGGTACAGATGCCCTTGCAATGTTAGGTAAAATGCCGTGGTACCCCTGTCATAATGATATTTTAAACACTAGTAACAAACTGATTCTTAGATTAAAGAGCCCCTGTCAGCAGGATGAACCCTATTAAACCGGGCATAGTGCATGGTAGGGTTGATCCTGCTGATTGAGGGGTTGTGCTGTGCTAGTATATTGATGACCTATAACCAGGGCTGGGACAAGGCCATTTGGTGCCCAGGGCGAAGATGGCAAACTGCGCCCCCCCCCCTCCCCCGTTTTTAAAAAAGAATCAATGTTGTTTCAAAACAAGAATATACTTAAAGCAATAGAACAAAGGACTGTGGGACTTTGAAAGTCACAGACACTATAAAGTTCCCCCCCATCATCATGTGCCAGTATAAAGTCCCCCCCATCATCATGTGCCAGTTTTGTAATAAGCCCCCCCAATGTGCCAGTAACACTATTGTAAAAAAAAACAAAAAAAAAACACTTATACTTACCTAAGTGTCAGCGATGCGATGCAGCCTCTTCCTGTGTCCCACGCTGTAATGTAAGGCTCAGGCGGCACGATGACGTCATTGCGCCGGCCTCTGATAGGCTGCCGGCCTAGTGCCTGCAGCCAGGGGCGTACATAAAAATCACTGGGCCCCATAGCAGGAATCTAAATTGGGCCCCCATTCCCCTTTTATAGCCCCTCCCTTTGTTCCATGAACTATTCTTGCTGCTGCGTTTTATAATTCATGCCATCAGGGCCGGAATGGGATTACAAAACAGCCCTGGCACACAAAAGAGGTATAATAGATGCAGATGTATATTATATACAGCAGTGTACAGTTATGTGAGGTACGCAGTATAATAGATGCAGTGTGTACAGGTATATAGTATATTCCCTAGTGTTCTGATATGTGAGGTACAGGGTATAATAGATGCAGTGTGTACAGGTATATAGTATATACAGCAGTGTACTGATATGTGAGGTACGGGGTATAATATATGCAGTGTATACAGTATATACAGTAGTGTAATATGTGAGGTACGAGGTATAATAGATGCAGTGTGTACAGGTATATAGTAAATACAGCAGTGTATTGACACCTCGTACCTCACATATCAGTACACTGCTGTATATACTATATATCTGTACACACTGCATCTATTATACCTCGTACCTCACATATATAGTATATACAGAAGTGTACTGATATCTGTACACACAGCATCTATTATACCTCATACCTCACATATCAGTGCACTGCGGTATATACTATATATCTGTACATATTGCATGTATAATACTGTGTAATATATGCAGTGTGTGTGCATGTATGTGTGTGTATATATATATATATATATATATACAGAGCAGTGTATTGATGTGACACATAGAAGGTATAATACTGTAGATGCAGTGTTTATAGAAATATGTGGTCAGTTATGCATTATAGTCACTGTGAGGTACATGAGGTAGTGGTAACTGTCTGAAGTAGTATACATGAGTGAGCAATGAGTAAAAACAGGGCATGGAGGGGGGGGGGGGGGTAAATGATAAAAAGTGGAGGACCTCCTCTTACCTCTCCATTCCAGTCTGTATGGATCAATACAGAGCTGCTTGTGAACTTTTAATACTTGCTGTTAGGGGTTGAAGGACCTGTGATGATGTCATCACAGGTCCTGGCAGATGTACCTTTGAAACCTAGGAACTACACCATTTTTGGTGCAGTTCCTTTGCTAGATTCTGCAGGACCTGTGATGTTGAAGATGATGTCATCACAGGTCCTGGCAGATGCACTGTTCTAACCTGGGAACTACACTTTACACTGTGCAGTTCCCTTACAGGACCTGTGATGACATCATCAAAGGTCCTTTAGCTTTAGAAAGGTAAACAGGAGTAATTAGGGGGCGGGGCCTCTCCTCCACTTCGGTGCCTGCCTGCAGCCTATCAGAGGAAAGGGAAGGGACACGCCTCTCCCTCCCCTGCACCTCCGCTGGCACAGACAGTTTACAATGGAGATGAGCGCAATGGAAGCGCTCATCTCCCTGTGCCCGGCGGCGGCTGCTCACTTGGGGGGGGGGGGGGGGGTCATTTTAGTTGGGGGGGCACATGGGGGGGCACAGCATGATGTAGGGGGGGGCCGTGGCTGGCACTTCACCTGCGCCCCCCTCCTGTCCGCAAATGGTAGCGCCCAGGGCACCCGCTCCTTCGGCCCCTGCCTTGTACCGGCCCTGCCTATAACCTATCCTCAGTATCAAGTCGGTGGGGATGCGACTCCATGGCACCCCCACAGATCAGTTGTTTAAAGAGGCCGTGGTACTTGTGCAGGAGCTACGTCCTCTTCACTGTTTAACTGAATGCCATCTAGGTTGTAGTGGCGGTAGCTGCTGGTCCCATTCCAGTGAAGCTCTAGGCTCCAACAACATTGTCAGCATGTCTCCATCTCCCAGCTTGTGGAATGTAAACAGGGCTGGACGTCAGCCGGCTGTCTATAATCCTGAAATACAGCACTCTCTTCAACCGACTTGTGTTGTTTTTCTGGTGATCACTTTACTGAGTACACTTCAGTCAGCTGTGCATAGAAAGGCAAAGCAAATCGATTTTATGTCCGGTGCATCTTATTTTCATTGCTCTATGACACATTTTTCCTGGTTGTTTCTTCTATTACATATTATGTGCACTTTTTATAGGCAGAAGAATCCAGATACATATTTTCTGAATTAAAGCGTAGATCTTCATTGAGACGGCCAAAAGAAACAATGTATCCGCATTAGCAGTGCAGTGGTTATCACATGGAACTTAAAACAATAGTCTTCCCCTCCTCATTGAAAAGATAGAAAGATACATGAAAATAATACCCGTAAGTAAAATAAAAAAAATGCAACCCTTGGAAAGGAAAGTGATACTTTGGTAGGTATGGTCTAGGAAATGACAACTGGAAAATGAACCAGTAAACTAAGATGTGTTGGAATATTTTGGGGACAATAAAACGCCAGTCTTAATAAGCCCCTGTGCTGACGGAGGATCAGCCGAAGTTATGAAGAGGCGCCGGCCTCCCCATAACTTTGGCACATCCAGCGCCGTTTCTAAATGTAAGACAGCTTCCTAGCTGGCTTATATTATGACCATTTTCTACGCCTGAAACAGGTGTAGAAAATGATGAATGAGACAAGGCTGCCCGTCCCTTCCCCGCTCACACCGCGCCCACTTTTTTAGACCTGGCAGATTGCAGCGCCAATAACCTTTGAGCTGCAATATGCCAAATATAGGAATATTTCTGGATAGTAAATGGCCCCCATAGTATTTTCCGACTAGGTCAACATTATAAGTGAATATCTTAACAAACAAGTGAGAAGTTATAGACTTACCTTGTGAAGTCTCCCTTTGCCTCCTAAAATGGAGACAAATAAGAGTTAGTGACGGGTAAAACCTATGACTGCTTCTCTTCTTTGTACATTGGATTTGTATTTAAAAAGTCTTTGGAGAGACACACAGGAAAACTACAGGGCATGAAAATGTCATGCAGCCATGTGAATGGGGATTCTCGTTCTCCTAACAGAGATCCAGCTGGTCTAGAGAGTCTTCCAGGCAATGGGAAAATATGCTAATCAGCTCTCCTCTAGAAGGAAGAAAACAGTCTCTCTGGTACCACTGCTAAAGGTGGCTACCCTGTAAGTCAATGTCCAGTCCATTAAAGAACTTGAAACATGACTAGCGATATCAGCTGAACCAGTACACATGGGTAGTCATCTTTCACGGCTCTTTAGTGCTGTGAAATATGGTGGTTCTATATATGGTTGATTTCTTACCTCCAAAAACTTTACATACTACTAAAAACATCTGACTCTATTAAAAGGATAAGGTTGAACACCAGACTAATGTATGTAAGTGAAGGGCTGACGATCTTAGGAGAAGAGCTAGACCTTTATATATCACATTGCTAATAGCAGGCTTGGCATACACAGACTGAAGGCCCTTTCACATGGGCCAAGGATTAGGGCAATCATCAGGAACGAGTGTTTGTAGGAATGCTTGTTCCCAATAATTGCCCCATGTAAAGGTGCCTACAATCACCTGGCAAACTAGCAAACACATAAAATTATTGTTTGCTGGCAGAATATTACCCTCTGTAAACAGGGATGTAGTACTGGCGAGCACTGAATCTGTATGAGGACGAACTACTGTAATAGGGATCATTCTCCCTTATACGGAGAAAATGATTGCCGCATGTATTTGCAACTATCATCTCCCTTCAGCAATAAGACAGCTATTGGTTTATTCCTAATAATTGATTGTGTAACGGCCTGTATAAAAGGGCCTTTATTGGGAAAGCCAGTGAGTATATAACTAAAGTGTCACACTGCTCACTGTCCTGAAGCTAGTTCTCTGGGCATCTATCAGCAGGTTTGTACCTATGGAACTGGCTGACCTGTTACATGTGCACTTGGCATCTGAAGGCATCTGTGCTTGTCTCATGTTCATATGTGCCTGCATTGCTGGGAAAAATTTATTTTTAATATATGAAGATGAGCCTCTAGGACCAATGGGGGCTTTACCGTGACAGAGAGAGACTGAGCCCTCTCTGCAACTGCCACGTCCTCTGAACTTTGACTGACAGGACCAGGCATCATGTTTACACCCCTGTTGCTCCTAGGGGCTCATTTGCATTTATTAAAACTTCATTTTTCTCAGCAATGCGGGCACATATGAAAATGGGACCAACACAGATGCCTTCAGCTGCCAAGGGCACATGTAACAGGTCAGCCAGTTTCATAGGTACAGAACTGCTGACAGATGCACCTCTTAGCTCCCCTTTTTTCCTAATCCCTGAAAGTTGTTACATATTGCCAAATAGGGTAGACCTAGATGGGCATAACATGGGCGGCGTAGGGGCAATTTCCCCTGGTGACAAACTGCAAGGGGGTATCCAGCTGCCTGGGCACAGACAATGCCATTCACTGTGCCCAGGTACAGTGGTCCCATCTGTCAGGGAGCCATTAAGTGCACTGATTTTGCACACTCGGCATCATCAGTGCAGTTCGGATGCTTAGAAAGCTAAAGGACCTGTGATGACGTCATTGGAGGTTCTGAACAGTCTAAAAGTAGAGGGAAGAGCAGACCTACTGGGTTTAGCAGACTCTGATTTTACCCTGTGTGCCCATAGGTTAGGAGGCACAATACTTGGCTTGCTCTGGGCACTGGCAACCCACACTACGCCACTGCGGGTATTCTATAGAATTATAACACAGTTCATATTGTGGCCCCCGCCCTCATTTCCCAACATATCCATATCCATATTATAGTGTCAAGGTTGGTGGAAATATCTAAGTCAATTAAAATACAGTTACATTTAATTACACAGGAAACAGTCAATAGCAGGAACTAATTCAGGAAACAGGATTGTCATCATACCATTACAATAAATACATTTTAATATAATCATATACCATAAACTGAATTTTGCAGTATATTAGAAAAAAATATATGTGCAGGATAAAATTCCTTTAAGATCAGGAACCCATAGTTTATTGTTCAGGAAGCTCTTCTGCCTGGACACTGAACACTTTCCCATGGCTGATAGGTTCTTACTTACAGAGAAGCTGAATTTCTGAAGAATGGCCCTAAAGAGGCCCCGTCACCCCATTAGAAAGCTTCGTGTTAGTTTTTAGTCTTACTATCTTTCAAACATTTACAATTAAGAGCATGGGGGAGGGGGAGATGTCACTGCCGCAACCCTACTTAATGATGCAGAAAATCCTTGCATGCCACAGGACCTTTCAGCCTCAACTGCCCTGCCTGCTAGGCAGCTGTAGCACCATAGTAAGTTGCTAGGAAGATCTTAATCCCTGATCTATGCCTATTTTATCTTCGTGCCGCTTTGATTCCCATATTGTACAATGTCACATAGCAACACTGGATAGCAGCAAATCGTGAGGTTTAAGGATGCTATTCAACAATGACCTCTGTATTGTACAGCTCTTTTTTAACTCAGACCTTGTAAGCACTGCTAGAGAGAATACACAGACAAAAAGGTAGCTTGAAGATCCTGGTCACCAATAAAAAAAAGTCTATAGGGCTTTCAGCCATTTCATGTCATTTGCATCCTCTATAGTGACTCAGCTGTCCTTAAATATTGCCTATGGCAAACAACTGTATCATCTAGACACGAAGACACATTGGGAAAACACTCTCGATTCCCCATAATAAGCATGACTTTTCATGAAACTGCAAAGATGTTACCAGTTTAGTTGTTTCATCCTAGAAACTATCCACTGCACCAAATTAGACAGAAATGCAATGGAGACCGGAGTCTGTTCAATTTAAAGAACTTTGGAAGAGAAAATTGGTATTCGGTACGGTATTGCATCGTAT
This sequence comes from Bufo bufo, assembly GCF_905171765.1. Classification (NCBI taxonomy): domain Eukaryota; kingdom Metazoa; phylum Chordata; class Amphibia; order Anura; family Bufonidae; genus Bufo; species Bufo bufo. The sequence continues at coordinate 569,621,556 of NC_053389.1, read as the reverse complement.
TCATTCTCAGCCTCTAATTATGTACTGTGCAGGAACATATACAGTCCTGATCAAAAGTTTAAGACCACTTGAAAAATGGCAAAAAATCATATTTAGCATGGCTGGATCTTAACAAGGTTCCAAGTAGAGCTTCAACATGCAACAAGAAGAAATGGGAGTGAGAAGAAACATTTTTTGAGCATTCAATTTAATGAAAATAACGAATAAACTGAAACAGGCTGTTTTTCAGCTGATCAAAAGTTTAGGACCACACCTCCAAAAAAAAAATAAACCCCCCCAAAACAGAAATTCAACTTCCAAACATGAACTCAGTAATGAGTAGCTCCGCCGTTATTGTTTATCACTTCAAAAATTCGTTTCGGCATGCTTGATGCAAGGGTTTCCATGAGGTGAGTGGGAACATTTCTCCAAGTGGTGAAGACGGCCGCACGAAGGCCATCTACTGTCTGGAACTGTTGTCCATTTTTATAAACTTCCCTTGCCATCCATCCCCAAAGGTTCTCAATTGGATTTAGATCAGGGGAACACGCAGGATGGGCCAAAAGAGTGATGTTATTCTCCTGGAAGAAGTCCCTTGTCTTGCGGGCATTGTGTACTGTAGCGTTGTTCTGTTGAAAAACCCAGTCGTTACCACACAGATGAGGGCCCTCAGTCATGAGGAATGCTCTCTGCAACATCTGGACACAGCCAGCGGCCGTTTGACGCCCCTGCACTTCCTGAAGCTCCATTGTTCCACTGAATGAAAAAGCACCCCAGACCATTATGGCGCCCCCTCCACTGTGGCGCGTTGAAAACATCTCAGGTGGGATCTGCTTGTCATGCCAGTAACGTTGGAAACCATCAGGACCATCAAGGTTACATTTTTTATCATCAGAGAATAAAACTTTGAATGTCCCATGTTTGGTGCTCTCTTGCAAAGTCCAAAAGAGCAGTTCTGTGGCGTTCAAGGAGACGAGGTCTTTGAAGACGTTTTTTGTTTTTGAAGCCCTTCAGTCTCAGATGCCGTCTGATGGTTATGGGGCTGCAATCAGCACCAGTAAGGGCCTTAATTTGGGTCGAGGATCGTCCAGTGTCTTGACGGACAGCCAAATGGATCCTCCGGCTCAGTGCTGATGAATTTTTTTGGGGTCTTCCACTTGACTTTTTTGTTCCATAACCCTTAGGATCATTTAAGAATTTAAGAAATTCCAAAGGACTGTCTTACTGCGTCCCACCTCAGCAGCGATGGCGCGCTGTGAGAGACCCTGCTTATGCAGTTCAACAACCCGACCACGTTCAAAAAGGGAGAGTTTTTTTGCCTTTGCCATCACAACGTGTGACTACCTGACAGAAAATGACAATGAATCCACATCTTTGCACAGATTTGGCCTTTTAAAGGCATGTGGTCCTAAACTTTTGATCAGCTGAAAAACAGCCTGTTTCAGTTTAATAGTTACTTTCATTAAATTGAATGCTCAAAAAATGTTTTGTCTCACTCCCATTTCTTCTTGTTGCATGTTGAAGCTCTACTTGGAACCTTGTTAAGATCCAGCCATGCTAAATATAATTTTTTGCCATTTTTCAAGTGGTCTTAAACTTTTGATCAGGACTGTATGTTCAGATGCCTGCATGGTGACTCAATAGTTAGCGCTGGTGTGTTGTAGCATTGGGGTCCTGGGCTCAAATCTGACCAAGGACAACCTCTAGATGGAGTTTGTATGCCCTCCTCATGTCTGTGTGGGTTTTGTCCTGGTACTCTGGTTTCCTTCCAAAGACATATTGATAAGGAACTTAGCCAAATACTACTTGACCCCTGCTGTAGCCCATTGACTATAATGTGACTAGGCAGAGAGCTGGTCTGTTTCTGGCATTAGTGCCGGAATTCGCTGAACAAAAACCCCAATTTGTCTGTCCGAATCCCAGCCAGATCTCCATCGAGTCCCATTATAGTCAATGGGGCCTGGCAGTGCTGCAGCCTTTTTCTGGCTATGCCTCTGCCAGAACAGCCTGCCTGAAGGTTTTACCGCTCGTGTGAAACTAGCCTTAGATTGTAAGCTCCACTGTAAAGTGCTGTGGAATATGTCAGCACTATATAAGTGAGTAAAATATATAAATGTTATTGCACTTTACCTAACTTCTGTGTTGGAAAAAATGGAAAAGGGTGTTCATTCTCATACACCAGGGATGCTCAACCTGCGGCCCTCCAGCTGTTGCAACACTACAACTTCCAGCATGCCCTAATATCTGTAGGCTGTCCAGGCATTCTGGGAACTGTATTTTCGCAACAGCTGGAGGGCCGCAAGTTGGGCATCCCTGTCATACACCATATTCCTCAATGTACAGTATTTACACCAGACAACTAGCATTAACCACATTGATAAATTTCTCCATATGGCTCTATGTCGGCTGCTTCCTTCATACTCTGTATCATAAGACACCGCTACGGGGAGGTCTGTGCATAGGAATTTACACTGTTGCCATTGCATGCAGCTCCCAGTAGTGACTGCTACCATAAAATGCAGTGTTTGCATTTCAGGAACAGAAAAAGGCATTCATCACTGGGACATAGCTGTAAAAAATAATAATAATATTAAAAAAAGCTATGGCTATCAGAAGGCAGGGATGAAAGACAATAAAAAATCCCCACATCTTGAAGGCCAAAATAGGCGTTCCAAGACTATATATGTCTACGGTGCGGCACCTATACAGCAGAGGAGCAGTGTGAATACCATCTGTGGACATGGTGTGCATGCCCAGGAATACATGTACCACACTATTTGGGTAACTAGGAACAGGAACATAACAGTTATTGGTTCAGTTTTATAGTTTCTGCTAGGCAGAAATCTCACATCTCATTTGGAGCTGTGTGATGCCACATTAAGAGCTGACAATCTGGTAACAAGGGCCTCCAGAGAACAAATACAAGCTGCAGCAGGATACACGGGTAGACGTCAGGACTCCTTCTCTGTATTGTGACCTGGTACATTAAACTGAGCTTGTTTCCTAAGAGCCACCAACTGTGACAAAGGGATGTCTACACAACCATAGAAAATACAAGCAGAGCATTAAAATGCAATTTCTGACCAAAGTAAATGGTCTAAAAATGTAAATAGCGAAGCAAGACTCTTATTTCAATGGTATTAAAAAGTCAAGTTAAAATAAAGGTCTTTGGTTTCACATGGGGCTCATTAGACGTAGAAGGGACGGCCAAGTTATCCTACACACATATGGAATCTGAGAAACCAAAAAAAAAGAAGAAGGCAAGGTTGCAATCTTAATTGATATCACATTTTGCATTTGAAAGCATGTGGTGCGTATGATGTGGATGACAATGCTTTAGATTTGATTATCTTCCTTCGTTCCCCCATGTGAGAACCATCTGATAGGCGGTGGAGAAAGCCTTCTTACCTGCAGGATGTATGCTGCCAGTTCAAAAACAACCTCGCTGTCAACATCTATCAATTCCTGCAAAACACAAAGAGAAAAAGATGTTGTGAATTTGCAGAGAACAGGCTGCTCCAAGCTGTATAATGTAGCGTGCAGAGCTGCGCTCTTGTGGCTTTACATCAAAGGCCGGCATTACATTGGGACATGGAATGCTAAGACAAGGGGAGTTACATGAAACCTTCCTTCTAACATATATTCTGCCTAACATAAGAACAGTCAAAGGCCCTGCAGTTATTTTCATCCCAATTAAACAAAGATTAACATACTGTGTAACCAGTTGTCCATCACACAACCCATGATGTTTTCCCATCACAATGCTCGTATACACCAGCCTAAATTTCCGCATTCAAAAGGGAGCAAGAGCAATCTGTCAAGTATGATGAATTCCCCTGCTCGCAGGGCTGTCGGTTGTTCTCTATTTGTAGTTCCCAAATGTACCACGAGGAACCGAAACATTTGTTGGCCAAAGAAAGGGATTTCCGGAGGCTGAGACAGCAGAAAAGGTATTCCTGGCACAGCAGAAATATGACCCTTCATATCTAATCTACTGTGACTGCCAAATTGATTATTTATGTGCTCATAGATCTAATGAATGGAGCTATCCATGACCCAAAATAGATTCAGAACAAGTATGGGATTGGAGGTGTCTAAAGAACACTATAATCATATGCAAAAAGAGGTGAAACAAATGTGGTATCAAAAGGATAAAGTCACCAGTTCTTCCTTAGGATACTTTCACATGACCTTATGTATATATAGGGATCCACAAAATAGATGCTGTCCGTGTGGCCTCTGCATTTTTTGTGGACCCGTTAGCTTCAAAATACATACGGTCGTGTGAATGTATCCTAATTTTCAGGGACAGTCCCAGGTCTTAAAGAGGACTTGTAATTAGTATACCACATTTGTCTTACCAGTGTTTCCCCCATGCAGGCTTCATATGTAATTGTTAGGAAAGGACACTATAAAACAGTATTTAGAAGTGGTGCTGTGAATCCTGCACTGGAGTAAGACAGTAAAACACTACAACCAGCTGCAGGGTCTATGTGTGTGCTTGTCTCTCCCACTCTGTCACTGCTCCCTCCAGTCTCTATAGCCTTCTATGGACAGCAGTCATGTACTGATCCTTCAGAGAAGATGAAAATCTGTCTCATCTCTATGTCTAGCAAGACAGTGAATAGACAGTGAATGATCAGTGCATGAGGCAGAAAAGAGAAGGTGCAATCTATCACTGGTGGTCGTGCTTGCAAGCTATAGGGAAAGGTATCAGCCTCTCTGGTGGCTGAGACCGCAGGATCGTACATAGGCCGGTGCTTTTTCCTATAGTGTGCAAGCACAACCACTGCTGCTGGATTGCCATAACCATGGAAACGAGCAGTATATAATGTGATGGGAAAATAAATCCAGCCAGCAAAGGAAGCATTATGGATAATAACAATACATTAATAAGTGGCTTCTATTAACCTCCTCTACATAATAAATGCTATTTGGTGAAGTGAGACAACCCCTTTAAAGGGAATCTGTCACTAGCATATTAGCAAAAAATTTTTTTTATGAATCCATGTGTAATAAAGTACCTTATATCCTTATGTCTTGTTCTTTTTATTGTGAGTCTTGTCATTTCTTCAAAAAAACACTTCTTATGACATGCAAATGAAGCTGTAAGGAGCCCAGAGGGGCGTTATTCTTTCTCCACGGTGCCCAGGAACGCCCCTCTGAAGTGCCGTGCCCGCCTAAATTTGAAAACGAATAACTCCTCCAAGTTCATCTAAATCGCCTCCCAGAGGCGAGGGTAAGTGCTCCCCCCCCCCCCCCCCAGCGCCGCACTCAGCGGCAAACACCCCTGATCCTCCTCTCGCCTGCAACCGAAATCCCGTGCAGGTGCAGTGCCGGCGATTTAGCTGGCTGAGGAAACAGCGAACACGTCACTGGGATCGGCGCATGCCCAGTGACGCTGTTGAAGCTGTTGCCCTCAGTCGTCTTATCATACCGCAGGCGCAGGAAATCGCCGTCACTGCGCCTGCGCGGGATTTCGGTTGCAGGCGAGAGGAGGATCAGGGGTGTTTGCCGCTGAGTGCGGCGCTGGGGGGCACTTAGCCTCGCCTCTGGGAGGCGATTTAGATGAACTTGGAGGCGTTATTAGTTTTCAAATTTAGGCGGGCACGGCACTTCAGAGGGGCGTTCCTGGGCACCGTGGAGAAAGAATAGCGCCCCTTTGGTTCCTTACAGCTTAATTTGCATATCATAAGAAGCGTTTTTTTGAAGAAATGACAAGACTCACAATAAAAAGAACAAGACATATGGATATAAGGTACTTTATTACACATGGATTCATTAAAAAAAAATTTTGCTAATATGCTAGTGACAGATTCCATTTAAGCATATTTTTTTCTAGTTTTTTTCACACACAAAAAAAAATGACACGCAATCGGGTCTCCTTAGGGTATCTCCATAGGAAACAAGGCATTGATGTGGAAGTTCTGCTGCAGTCCCAATGTATACAGGGATGTGTCTTCACAGGGGAATTGACAATAGTAAAGAATCCTAATATCTGCAGTAGAGAAGCGTCTATGGAAATTATTTTAAAATGTTCATAAAAAGATGGATTAGGACACAGCGGTGTTAGGCCACATGCACACGACCGTATGTATTTTGCGGTTCGCAAAAAACGGATCCGCAAAAAATACGGACGACGTCCTTGTGCATTCTGTATTTTGTGGAACGGAACAGCTGTCCCCTAATAGAACAGTACTATCCTTGTCCGTAATGCGGAGGACAATAATAGGACATGTTCTATTTTTTGGTTGAACGGAAATACGGACATACAGAAACGGAATGCACACATAGTAACTTCCGTTTTTTTTGCGGACCCATTGAATTGAATGGTTCCGCATACGGTCCGCAAAAAAACGGAACGGACACGGAAAGAAAATACGTTCATGTACATGAGGCCTTAGAATGTAAAATGTATAAGGCTGGGTTCCCATTACATTTTTCCCTTCTGTTTAACGTATACAAAAAGCGTATATGTTAAACGGATGCCTCAGACTGATGCCATACAGTGGCATCCATTCATCAGAGTTCCATTGAAAAAAAAAAAAAGTATACTTTTTTTTAACGGACTCTACAGTATACAAGAACATGGTGTGCTGCGTTTTTGTATCCTTTTTTTCCCTAACATATAATTCAGATGAAGGCATAAAAAACATGATGTAAACCCACCCTTAGAAGCATTTGTAACCTCTAAAAATTAGCAATATAAGGGTATGTACTTTCACACTAGCGGCAGGGGACTCCGGAAGGCTGTTCCAGCGGGTGAACAGCCTGTCGGATCCGTCCTGCCGCTAGTTCACGTGTGCCCCTGGACTGCCGCTCCGTCCCCATTGACCCCCGTCCCCTATAATGGGGGCAGGGGCGGAGTTCCGGCGGCAGCACGGCAGCGCACACTGAGAGGCAGCTGGACTAAAAGTACTGCATGCAGTACTTTTAGTGCGGCTGCCGTACTGCCGCCGTAATTCTGCCCCAATTATAGTCAATGGGGACGGAGTTGCAGTCCGGGGGCACACGTGAACTAGCGGCAGGATGGATCCGACAGGCTGTTCACCCGCCGGAACAGCCTGCCGGAGTCCCCTGCCGCTAGTGTGAAACTAGCCTTAGATTTTATAGCTGTAAAACGACTTACTGTATGTTTCCTATACTAAACCACTTCAGTAAAAATTCTACAGCACAGATACTAAACACTCAAATAAATTGCTGTTTGCTGGTTTGGATCTAGTCTAAATACTTTAGGGAACCGTGCTTTCACTAATAGTCCCATTTAATGTCATTATTGCGGCGACTTTCTTTACAGCCGGAATTAAACAAAGTGAAACCCACAGGTTTAAGCAAAATACCATTCAAACAAATCCTCCTGTCTTGAAATATGTATGTGAGTTTGAATAACGTCTTCTATGGGAATCCTGCTTTTCACTTAGTGCATTGAACTTTGAAGAGGTGTTCAGTGAACTCTGAGAACCCAAACAGTGAATGTCTCTGAATTCAGGATGCAGAGTTCCCATGAATAGCTGCAGGCGGCCACTAATGACATCCCGCCATCATTCCCCTCCTACAATCCAGTTCCCCCTCTCTCTCTCAACGGCTCTGCAAGTCATGGAGGCTGCTTCCCAGAGAAGGACAATTGGAGTTCTGTTCTTTCAAGGTCCTTATTTAATTAACAACCTCTTGAGCTATTATAAGCCTCAAACCTGCACCTTCCCATCAAGGTCAATGACACTGGTCCCTGTGGGGAATCTTCTTAGCTTAGGCTTAGCCGCAGCTCTTCATACCCTGATCGTAAGGAGGGGGGGGGGGGCACTGGACAAATGGCAAGAAGCAAGAATCTTGCAAAAATGCGGGTAACAATGTTGTTGATTAGGCCACCCATATGGGTCGATTCTGCACCACTGCATGCCTCCCAAATCTAATGTTTTAGTTGCACCAATTTGTGCCAACTTTTTAAACAGATTCTAGGCGCAGACACATTAGTAAATCTGGCCCAGTGTTTATTTTCCTAATGGACTCTATGAAACCTCGGGATGCCCCAATACAAGCCGCATTACACAGGTATTCTCCCCTAGAAGTATTACACAGGTATTCTCCCCTAGAAGTATTACACAGGTATTCTCCCCTAGAAGTATTACAGAGGTATTCTCCCCTAGAAGTATTACACAGGTATTCTCCCCTAGAAGTATTACACAGGTATTCTCCCCTAGAAGTATTACACAGGTATTCTCCCCTAGAAGTATTATACAGGTATTCTCCCCTAGAAGTATTACACAGGTATGTAATGTGGACAGGGGTGCATCTAGATGTTCTGCTGCCAGAGGCGAAAACTGAAACGGCGCCCCCCCCCCATGCCAGCAGCAGAGGCGAAAACTGAAACGGCGCCCCCCCATGCCAATTTCATAACCTAACCCCTTTGCCACAATCAAAGTGTTAAATGCCCATGGCCCTTCCGCTGCCCCCCTCTTGCCCCTTCCTGGTGCTGCCTGAGGCGATCCACCTGGCCTCATTGGCGGTACACTCCTGCCCATGGGGCTGTAGTTCTGTACCAAGAAAAGTATAAGGATTCCGAGAACTTGCATTTGGTGTTAGTCATGATTTTTTGTTCAAAGCCATTTCCCATCTTTCTTGTTACAAATTCCCACTGTATGTTTGGTTTTAACTTCCCCAACTATGACTGTAACTGGTACTATTGTCTGTGAACTTCAATACTAAAACTAAAAGAATTCATGTATCTCACTTCATATACTAGCTCCTTCATTCAAAGCACCCCCATCCCACAGTGACTAATTCTTAAAGCAAATAGTCACCAAGGCAAGGTCTCAAGTATGTCATGACAAAGATGAAATATTATTAAAGGGTTATTTCCATCCTTAAAGAAATGGCCTATAGCTGTAACTAGTAGTATATGTTATAACCTAAGATCAGGGTGCTGATTTATCATTGTGCCCTCTTTACTGTTTTTATCTGCAGTCAATGACCGGGAAACTGATGTGTAGGGACAAAAAAGCCCCTTTCAAGTGAATAGGGTTGGCGTCAGTTCCCTGACCAGCTGGGTAGCCACAAACACTGTTCTGCAGGGAAAATTTAGGAGGGGGCACAGCACTAAACTAGTGCTATCACAATTAGTCGGAGACCCCAAGATCGAGCCCCACCAATCATAAAGTGACGGCAGATCCTAGCTATATGCTGTCACCTTATTAGATAGGAGAACCCATTTTGCGAATACAATCTATTTGCAGAACCCTAATACTAAAATGGCAATTACCCAACATTCAATAGGAGAACAACTTGTGTTGGAGCTATTTGACAGCACCCATGCAGAGTGAATCCATCATCAGGTTTTTCTTTACCAGTCGACTAAAAGGGCTGCTAACGGATTTCAGTGGAGGTAGTGCTGCTGAGGGGAGCATATCTGATAATAACCCTGTATTAAGGAATCATTATTAAAGGCTCCAGGCAAAGCTGATACACAGATTTTTGTCCTAATTTTGTTAAAAGTATTCATTTTGGGACAAAAGCCATGTTTATGACATCCCCGTGCCAATAGTGATTGACCAATTGATTTAACCACCTCAGCCCCCCTAGCTTAAACCCCCTTAATGACCAGACGACTTTTTACAATTCTGCACTACACTATTTTCACGGTTTATTGCTCGGTCATACAACTTACCACCCAAATGAATTTTACCTCCTTTTCTTCTCACAAATACAGCTTTCTTTTGGTGGTATTTGATTGCTGCTAAGATTTTTCGTTTTTCCGATATTAATCAAAATAGGCCGCAATTTTCTCAAAAAAAGTGTATTTTAAAATTTTCTCTGGTTAAATTGTTCAAATATAATTAAATTTCTATACAAGTTTGTGTCAGAATTTATTGTGCTACATGTCTTTGATAAAAAAAATCCAATAAGTGTATATTTATTGGTTTGCGCAAAAGTTATAGCATTTACAAACTATGGTACAAAAATGTGAATTTCCGCATTTTGAAGCAGCTCTGACTTTCTGAGCACCTGTCATGTTTCTTGAGGTGCTAGAATGCCAGGATAGTATAAATACCCCCCAAATGACCCCATTTTAGAAAGAAGACACCCCAAAGTATTCGCGGAGGGGCATGGTGAGTTCATGTATGATTAAAAAAAAATTCACAAGTTAGCGGAAAATGACACTTTCTGAGAAAAAACAATAAAAATAAAGTTTCCATTTCTGCTAACTTCTGTCAAAAAAAAGAAAAAATCTCCCACGGACTCACTATGCCCCTCAGTGAATACCTTGGGGTGTCCGAAATGGGTTCATTTGTGGGGTGTGTTTACTGTTCTGGTATTTTGGCCGGGGCTAAATTGTGAGCAACCCTGTAAAGCCTAAAGGTACTCGTTGGACTTTTGACCCCTTTACGCACCTAGGCTGCAAAAAAGTGTCACACATGTGGTATCGCCGTACTCAGGAGAAGTAGGGAAATGTGTTTTGGGGTGTATTTTTACATATACCCATGCTGGGTGAGAGAAATATCGCTGTAAATTGACAACTTTGAATAAAAAAAGTAAAAAGTTGTCATTTACAGAGATATTTCTCACACACAGTATGGGTATATGTAAAAATACACCACAAAACACATTGCCCTACTTCTTCTGAGTACGGCGATACCACATGAGTGACACTTTTTTGCAGCCTAGGTGCACAAAGGGGCCCAAATTCCAATGAGTATCTTTAGGATTTCACAGGGCATTTTTTACGCATTTGGATTCCAAACTACTTCTCACGCTTTAGGGCCCCTAAAATACCAGGGCAGTATAAATACCCCACAAGTGACCCCATTTTGGGAAGAAGACACCCCAAGGTATTCCGTGAGGGGCATGGCGAGTTCCTAGAATATATTTTTTTGGGCACAAGTTAGTGGAATGTGAGACTTTGTAAGAGAAAAAAAAATAAAAAATCTTTTTCCGCTAACTTGTGCCAAAAAAAAAATCTTTCATGGACTCAATATGCCCCTCAGCGAATACCTTGGGGTGTCTTCTTTCCAAAATGGGGTCATTTGTGGGGTGTTTGTACTGCCCTGGCATTTGAGGGTCTCCGCAATCATTACATGTATGGCCAGCATTAGGAGTTTCTGCTATTCTCCTTAGGCCTCATGCACACGACCGTTGTTTGGGTCCGCATCCGAGCCGCCGTTTTGGTGGCTCGGATGCGGACCCATTCATTTTTAATGGGGCCGCAAAAGATGCGGACAGCACTCCGTGTGCTGTCCGCATCCATGACTCCGTTCCGCGGCCCGCTAAAAAAATATAACATGTCCTATTCTTGTCCGCGCTTTGCGGACAAGAATAGGCATTTATATTGCCGGCGCCCATTTGCCGCAAAAAATGCTAAAAAACGCAAAAAACGGCACGGTCGTGTGCATGAGGCCTTATATTGAGCATACGGGTAATGAGATTTTTTTTTTTCGTTCAGCCTCTGGGCTGAAAGAAATAATTTATTGCACAGATTTCTTCATTCGCATCGATCAATGTGGATGAAAAAATCTGGATGTGGATGAAAAGAATCCAAAAAGCTCAAAAGTGATCTTTATAGCGCCGCAGCGATTTTACGGTGTTTTTGCAGTGATCAGAAAAAAATCATTTCTGTCACTGCGGTGGGGCGGACTGAACGCAAGTGTGCGCACAAGATCAGGCCTGATCGGGCGAACACTGCGTTTTTTGTAGAACCTAGGGTGACCCTAATGTACTGATATAGATCTGATTGCGATCAGTCTTGATCACTTACAGATACTATATAGTACTAGTGCTGATTAGAGACAGCGATGACGCTAATCAGCGACTAATCAGTGACTGCGGTGCGGTGGGCGCTAACTACCTAACAAGTGGCTAACTAACTGGCGGTGATAAGGGACCCTTAGGCCCTATTTACACGTCCGCAATTCTGTTCCGCATTTTGCAGAACGGAATTGCGAACCCATTCATTTCTATGGGGACAGACTTTGTCCCTCTCGGATCCGGAATTGCGGATCTGCACTTCCGGGTCCACACTTCCGTTCCACAAAAATATAGAACATGTCCTATTCTTGTCCACAATTGCGGACAAGAAAAGGCATTTTCTATATAGTTCTGGCAATGTGCGGATCCACAAAATGCGGAAAGCACATTGCCGGTGTCCGTGTTTTGCAGATCTGCGGATCCGCAAAACACATACGGACGTCTGAATGGAGCCTTACAGGGGGGTGATCAATGACAGGGGGGTGATCAGGGAGTCTATATGGGGTGATCAGGGGTTAATAAGGGGTTAATAAGTGACAGGGGGGGTGTAGTGTAGTGTGGTGCTTGGTGCTACTTACTGAGCTACCTGTGTCCTCTGGTGGTCGATCCAAGCAAGGGACCACCAGAGGACCAGGTAGCAGGTATATCAGACGCTGTTAACAAAACAGTGTCTAATATACCTTTCTGATGTTCAAAAAATCGCATCTACAGCCTGCCAGCGAATGATCGCCGCTGGCAGGCTGTAGATCAACTTGTTTGCCTCGCGAACCTGTGAACACGCGCTCCTGTGAGCGCGCGTTCACAGGAAATCTCGCGTCTCGCGAGATGACGCGTAGATGCGTTGAGGAGGAATAACCCGGCCGCCCGCAGGACGCATCCCTGCGTTAGGCGGTCGGGAGGTGGTTAAAGGGGTTTTCGCAGACCTAAATATTGATGATCCTCAGGATAGGTTATCAATATCAAATCAGTAGGGGGTCTGACAACCCAAATCCCCACTGATAAGCTGTTTCTGGCAGCATCTCTGTCCACTGTGTATTTTCCAGCACCGGGGTAATGTAGGTCAGCTCTTATTTACTGAAAAGGGGGTTGAGCTGCAGTTCCATGGCACTGCAACTGCAAAGTGGACAGTACCTTGTGCGTCCAGTTCTGTCCACTTTCTAGATCACGTAGCCATACCTCCCAAAATTTTTTGATGGTCAAAGATGGTCAAATTTTCTATGTGAAGTAATAACATTAGGCTTCACAAAGAGACAGACACAAAGCACAGTTCCTAATATTGCGCTCTATTGGCAGCTCAGAGTCAGGAAGCTGCTTATCTCTACCAAGCAACAGTTTGTACTAAGACAATAGTGTTTAGTCAACAGGAATGTCATTTTTCTATAGACTAGGGCTAACGCTACCCATTCTTGGCACGAAATCTCTCTGGCATATTTGTAATTGTTAGAACCAACTGCTGCGACTGAGCGGTGACCCTGTCCTCTTTGTGTTAGAAAGTACACTCACACTCCCTGAGGAACACCCTGCCCTGAATACACTCCGGTGATAAGTGCCGCATAAGGAGCTCAGGCAGCGCTTTTCATCTTCCATGTCCGAGCCAAGAGAATCTTTATGAGAACAAATGCCGGAAGATTCCTCCTCCGCCTATTTACGGTGTGTTCTGGCCATCTCTTTTATTGCATGTAAGATATGTTCCTCCTGAAGCAGAAGGCTGTTTATTATCAGGCTCAGGAGACGTTCATTTTATATGACCCTAGTCTACTGTACATACTGGGGGATACCTCACAATAAAATAATCCATCTAACGCTATACAATAGGGCACACTGAATCGAAGGTTACCCTGCCTTATCTGAGGTTTTACTATTTTCACAACCATTGTCTGGAAGGCTCCTGCATGATATTACATTATTTAAAGGGCTTGTGCCAAGTTTTAAAGTCATCTAGCTAATCAACTGATCACTGGGGGTCTGATCACTTGGACTCCCACCAATCCCAAGAACAGGAGTCCCATTCTCCTATCTTTATGAGAATGACCAGAGCACTGTGCTTTGCTATTTCCTGCGGTCCCATCTACAATAAATGGCATAGTAGGTTGCATGCTCCATCTGCTGGGACAGTGGTCAGGCCCCTGCCTATCAGCTAGTTATTTCCCAGCCCTCTTTAAGGGGCTGTCCAGAAAAGGAAAAACAAGGATGTTTTCTCCCAAAACCAGTGTCACCCATGTCCAAAGGTTGGGAATGGTGTTGCAGCACAGCCCGCTCACTTCAGTGTAGCCCAGGTGCAATACCAGACACTACTAATGGACAGGTGTGGCATTGTTTCTGGACATGTTTTTCTAATTCTGGACAACCCCTTTTACGTGAGCACTGAGTGTAGATAAAAACGGTAATGTATATTTTAATCGAGATTAATAAGCCCCATCCTTTGCCTAAAGTGAATGGAGTTGAGGCCACCCCTCTAGTCACCACCATGGGACTTCCAAAAACAGCTGAGCATACTTGAATGGAGAGGATGCTGTGCATGTACGGTGTGTTCTCTGTTTTTGAGATAGGTGCGGGTCCCAAAGGTGCAACCTCCAACGATTGGACTTCTATGCCATATCCTATTGATATGCCATAAATGTCCCAGATATATAATGGGATTTGTTATGTCTCTGGAGGTTTGGAAGAACGTTTTGTTAGCGGAGAAAAAAGTTCTGCATACAGGACTTTTATCGCCACAATTTTTTACGAACTCTGTGATGGAAGCCCCAAATGAAGCCTCCGAGGCAGATGTGAATGTAGTCTTAGCTTTTATGTTCTTCGGTCCTGGCTTAAAATGCATTCAATAATTTCTCTCCAGATCTCTATTTAAAGCAGTGTTCACATCACGTTTTTCCCCAACATTTAACATATACACATAACGTATGCATTAAACGGATACCCCGGACAGATGTCATAGAGTTCCATCCATCAACATAGGCTTCCATTGTAAAAAAGATCTATAAATGTTTTTTGCTGGACTCTGCAGGATAAAAAAGCACAGCTTACTACGCTTTTGCATATATTTTTTTCCCAAATACGTATTGTGAACAGCCCCTTAGTAGGATACAGAAGGCACTTGTTCGGTTTAGATACATCTTAAAATTAATGCTTTTCTGGTAATTGAATGGGGAACTACTGCCATCTAGTGGGAAACAGATCTATTGCACTTCTAGAAAATGTTATTTTGATTTTACCAGTTATTGCAAACATATTGCCTGAGCAGTACGTCTTTACAGTAAATAATTGTAAATTTCCCATTGTTAAACATAACACAATTGTATGATGATAATAATAATAATAATAATAATAATAATTTTGTGTTTGATCGCACATTTTACAAACAGATATCCGGTAAAGCAATGGGTGCCCATTGTGCGCCCTCTTATGCCAACCTATTTCTAGGTTGGTGGGAGGAGACACACGTGCGCCCATTGGATATGTTTTGAGAACACATTTTAGGCTGGTATCGCTACATTGATGATGTTTTATTTCTTTGGCAGGGACCAAGGGAGCGGTGTGAGCAGTTTATTGGCCTGCTAAATCAAAATCGGCTCATTATCTTTTTGACATATAAGATTTCGGACTCAGAGGTCGATTTCTTGGATTTGAGGATTCCGCTGGATGACTCTCATATTGTGACGTGACATCTTTGTTTCGCAAGAATACTGCTACAAACAGTTTACTCCATTATCGAAGTTTCCATCCAGCCCACCTCAAGAAAGGAATACCCAAAGGCCATTTCCTAAGACTCCGCCGCAATTGTACCTCCATGGTTGACTTCAATGAGGCCTCTGGTGACTTATCGTCACGTTTTCAGAAGCGGGGATACCCTAAAAGGATCATTTCACAGGCTTATCGTTTAGCCAAGGGATTGAATTGTTCTGATCTGTTTAAACCAAGATCTAGGTTTTGTGATAACAAAGTACGGCCCATCACTTGATTTAATAACCACTGAACGGACTTATATAAGATTTTGGGCACACATTGGCATCTTTTCTCCTCCAATACGAGACTGACTTCCTGTAATGATACTGAACCAAGACTAATCGCTCATCGAGCACCTAATTTGAAGGAAAAACTGTTGCGAAGCCACTTCCAACGTCCAACTGGTGTGACGGATGGAGGTACTAAATTGCGAGGCACATACCTGTGTGGTAATTGTAATGTTTGTCAGTTTATGTTGGGTTCGGATACTTTTGTGAATTTGGACAACAAGAAGAATATTGTTCTAAAAAACGATGTGAACGGTCGCTCTAGAAATGTGGTATATGTCCTACTGTGCCCTTGTGGGAAGATTTATGTTGGACAAACAACACAGGAATTGCGTAAGAGAGCACAACAACATCTTTCCAACATTGGTTTGGCATCACAAGACAAGCTCAGGAAAGAAAAACCTTTAACGTCGGTTGCTTCTCATTTTTTGGAACATCATGGAGGTAGGTGCAGTGGTTTAAGGATTGCGGGTTTAGATTTGATTCGTCCACAACTGCTTAGATCTGAATCCAGGTGGATTTTTAACCTGGGTTCTCTTACACCTTCTGGTTTGAATGAAGAACTCACTTTCACTGGATATTATACACAAAATGTGTATATATATATATATATATATATATATATATATATTTTACGTATTTATAAATTGATGTGTTTTTTTGATTTTGGTTGGTCACTATTCATTTTTTGCACTTTGGAGTTGGATACACATTTTTTGGATTGGAGTAACAAGCACTTTGCACTTTATAGTGGGATCTATGTCATGGGATTGTGGCCACCGATATTTTAGAGGACACTTTGAAGCCGCTCTCCAAGGACCTAGGGCCCCTACATGGCTCTATATGAATATGATCGTTGATATATTAAAGATGGACTTTGGTTGTGTGCCTTCGCAACAGTTTTTCGCATACTTTACATTTTTTCGTGATTTTTTTTGAGCATGTGCATTTGATGATTATGTGTATTCTCTTGTGATTTCCTGTTTACGTGCACTTGATGAATTTACGTGCACTTGATGAATTTGGTGATTTCTAAGGCTACTTTCACACAAGAGTTTTGGCTTTCCGTTTGTGAGATCCATTCAGGGCTCTCAAAAGGGGTCCAAAACGGATCAGTTTCGCCCTAATGCATTCTGAATGAATAAGGATCCGCTCAGAATGCATCAGTTTGCCTCTGTTCAGTCACCATTCCGCTCTGGAGGTGGAAACCAAAATGCTGCCTGCAGCGTTTTGCTGTCCGTCTGACGAATCAGAGGCAAACGGATCTGTCCTGGCACACAATGTAAGTCAATGGGGACGAATCCGTTTTCTCTGACCCAATGAATGAATAACGGATGAAAAACGGATCCGTCCCCCATTGACTTTCAATAGTGTTCAAGACGGATCCGTCATGGCTATAGAAGACATAATACATGACGGATGCATGCGGTTGTATTATTGTAATGAAAGCGTTTTTGCAGATCCATGATGGATTCTAGTGTGAAAGTAGCCTAAATTAATTTATTACTCCTTTCTTTTTGATGAATTTATGTGTACTTGATGAATTTGATGATTTCTAACCTAATTTATGACCCCTTTCTTTTTGACTCCCAGATGCAGACCATCAAAAAAGTTTTTTTTTTATAACATGATTGGGATTTTTATGATAATTATATATAGTATATGATGATATATGATCGTGAGTTACATTATCATGTTCTAATGTTTGATCAATGGGTTTCCATGACTTTTGTGTCTCTTTGGATACAATGGTTACATGGTAGCGTGGTTAATAATCATACTTAAATTTTTAATACTTTATAAACTATCAAGCACTAATTGGACATGTGCTAATTCGTTCTATAATCATGTTATAATTTCCAATTAAGGGTTTTTATGCGTATGATATACAACCTAGTATACTGGGTATGTGGTATTGATTTATATAACTTTATTATTATTTTATCTTTTTTTGGGGGGGGATTTTTGGATTATTAGTTATTTATTTATAATTCTGCTACAATGATTGGTTTATGATTGGTTAATCCCTTCCCGACTGCCATACGGCTATATACGGGCTAATTACACATGCCCCGTGCAGCTAGCACGTGTATAGACGTCATGGCAGCTCTTTAATCCAAGCGCTGCAAAGCGCTTGAATTAAAGCTTCTGCCCCTGCACTGCCGATGTCAGGGACAGTGCAGAGTCCAGTAATGCCGGCAAGGGACCAATCAGAGTGGTCCCTTGTCGGTGATCGGTCCGATTCGTTAGTCTATGCAGACTAACCAATTGGAGCGCAGCAGTGTAAAAATGCCGGTTTGAGGCTCTGATCTGCACTCTGAAGATCAGAGCCTGAAATCAGGCATTAGCTGATCTTGGCCCCCAATCTGTACCCCTCATCTGTGCCCCCTGCCCCGATCTGAGCCCCCATCTGTCCCCTGTAATGTGTCCTGCCAGCCCCTTCCATGCCCTCTGCCCGATCAGCGCCAGCTGCCCATCTGTGCCCCCTGCTTTTAACTTTCTCGGCCGTGCTCTGCACGTGCTGGCCCCTGGCATTAACAACACTGCCCCCATCTGAGGCCCCTCCCCCCCGCTCCCTCCGCCCCTGTAGCGGTCCTGCTGAATGTGATGGTGGTGGCTCAGGAAAGCAGAGAGTGTCAGCTGTATGTTGACACTCTGCTATAACTCCTTAGATGCCACGGCAGCGGCATCCATGGGGTTAATAGAAG
Organism: Bufo bufo; assembly: GCF_905171765.1. Taxonomy (NCBI): domain Eukaryota; kingdom Metazoa; phylum Chordata; class Amphibia; order Anura; family Bufonidae; genus Bufo; species Bufo bufo. The sequence goes on along the minus strand of NC_053389.1, from coordinate 569,603,120 downwards.
GAGAGGGCAAAAGGTGTCTGGTGTTGCCATCTATCAGGAAACCTGATAGTATGATACTTTGCAATGCAAGAGCATTGCAAAGTATAGTACAGCCATCAGCCCCACTGGATCTTCAAGATGCAAGAGGGACTTGATAAAAAAAATGTGTGAAAAAAAAAAGAATTGTAAATTAAAAATAAAATAAATTGCCTTTTCCTATATCTGTAACGACAGGCTCTATAAATATATCACATGATCCACCCCTTCGATAAACACCATAAAAAATAAAAACGGTGTAAAAAAAAGCAATTTTTGTCACCTTACATCACAAAAAGTGCAACACCAAGCGATCAAGAAGGCGTATGTCCCACAAAATGATACCAATAAAACCGTTACCTCATCCCGCAAAAAATGAGCCCCTACATAAGTAAATCGCTTAAAAAATAAAGAAACAATAGCTCTTAGAACATGGAGACACTAAAACATAATTTTTTTGTTTCAAATATGCTATTATTGTGTTTATGTGAAACAAATTTTAAAAAGTATACATATTAGGTATCACCGTGTCCGTAACAACCAGCTCTATAAGAATATCACATGACCTAACCCCTCAGCTGAACACCGTAAAAAAAAAAAAAAAAAACAGTGCCAAAAAAGCCATTTTTGTCACCTTAGATCACAAAAAGTGCAACAGCAAGCGATCAAAAAGGTGTATGCCCCCCAAAATAGTACCAATAAAACTTTCACCTCATCCCGCAAAAAATGATACCCTACCAATTGGTCAAAAAATTAAAAAGCTATGGCTCTCAGACTATGGAGACACTAAAACATCATTTTTTTGGTTTAAAAAATGCTATTATTGTGTGAAACCTTAAATAAATAAGAAAAAGTATACATATTAGGTATCATAAAGTCCGTAACGATCTGCTCTATAAAAATGTCACATAACCAATCCCCTCAGGTGAACGCTGTAAAAATAAATAAATAAAAACTGTTTCAAAACAACCAATTTTCTGGTCACCTTGCCTCATAAAGTGTAATAATGAATGATCAAAAAATCATATGTACCCAAAAATGGTACCAATAAAAACGTCAACTCTTCCTTACGAAAAACAAGCCCCTGCACAACATAATCGGCAGAAAAATAAGGCGTTCAGACAACCTGCTCTATAAAAATAGCACATGATCTACCCTGTCAGATAATTGTTGTAAAAAATAAAAACTGTGCCAAAACTTGCCTCACAAAAAACGTAATATAGAGCAATTAAAAATCATATGTACCCAAAAGTAGTACCAATAAAACTGGCACCTTGGGGTCACTTTTTGGGAGTTTCTACTGTAAGGGTGCATCAGGGGGGCTTCAAATGGGACATGGCATCTAAAAACCAGTCCAGCAAAATCTGCCTTCCAAAAACCATACGGTGCTCCTTTTCTTCTGCGCCCTGCCGTGTGTCCTTACATCAGTTTACGACCACATGTGGGGTGTTTCTGTAAACCGCAGAATCAGGGTAATAAATGTTGAGTTTTGTTTGGCTGTTAACCCTCGATGTGTTAAAGAAAAAATTTACTAAATTGGAAAATCTCCATTTTCCTTTAATTCTTGTGGAACACCTAAAGGGTTAACAAATTTTGTGAAATCAGTTTTGAGTAATTTGAGGGGTGTAGTTTCTGCAATGGGGTCATTTATGGGGGTTTCCACTATGTAAGCCCCACAAAGTGACTTCAGACCTGAACTGGTCCTTAAAAAGTGGGTTTTTCTTCTAAAATTCTAAGCCTTCTAACGTCCCCAAAAAATAAAATAAAATGACATTTACAAAATGATGCCAATATAAAGTAGACATATGGGAAATGTAAGTAAGTAATAAATATTTTATGAGGTATCACTTTCTGTTTTAAAGGCAGAGAAATAGAAATTTTGAAAATTGCAAATTTTTCAAAATTTTGGGTATATTTGGCATTTTTTTATAGGTAAAGGGGAAATATATTGACTCAAGTTTATGACTACCATGAAGTACAATGTGTGACGAGAAAACATTCTCAGAATGGCTTGGATAAGTAAAAGCGTTCCAAAGTTATTACTACGTAAAAGTGACATGTCAGATTTGAAAAATTAGACGTGGTCACGGGGGCATTAATGACCCTTGGTCATGAAAGGGTTAAGGAGGCTATTATTAGGTTATGTTTAATTCGATGTGGGATTTTCTCACTTGCTTTTATTATATTTTTATTTTGTGTACGCATGATCATGGGTAATTTATGTTTGAATAATGGATTTTACACATTGTGATTTATCATATGGTTATATATACCTTTATATGTATTTTAAATATGATTGGCACTGTTCTATTTATATATACTATCCTCACCCTAGTATATAATTTAAGATCAATGTAACAGATCGGGCAGACACTTCCTATATTTGGCGTGCATAATGGAAAACACTATTGAGGGTTGGCACATGCACATATCAATGTATAGGACGATCATGATGCATATCCGTCTGTGGAATGCATTATAGGTCCACTTCCGGTTGGCAGCCATTTTGTGCATGCGCATTACTGCCTCCATAACGCCGATTTGTATAGGGTGGCGCCATTATATGGAGACGTGGGCTCTGCACTTGGGGCTGTCAATATATCCCTACCACCGCCCCTCTACTTCCTCAAATTTATTCCTTAACAGGTGACTTCTATTTTTTCATCTAATTATTTATTCAGATACAATTGCCCTGACCTTTCGAGCCCTGAGGAAGCTGGCTTGATCCGGCGATACGCGTGGGGCGTATTACCTACACACCATGACCACCTACCTTCTTATATGATAAGTATTTTGCACTATTGCTTGATGCCATATTCATGAATTATGTACTCCTTTGGCGGCATATATTTGTTCCCAGTGTCGGACTGGGGTGCCTAGGGCCCACCAGTAAAATTTATTTTTGCCACCGTACGGATACATTCAAATATAAAATCTAAGTTTTTAATTTGAAAATAGGCTGGTTGAGGTGCTGTACATTGAATATATAAATATAGTGCAGTAATGCCACTTGTGCAGGGGGTGGGAGACTAGGGGCCCACCGGGGGATTCCCCTGTACCCCTGTGGGCCAGTCCAAGCCTGTTTGTTCCTATGTAGAACTTGGTGTTTGTAGGCATGTGTGTTGGATAGATGGCTGGTCCAAACACAATGTTGTAATTGTATACAATGATTTAAATTTTTGGGGTTTCGTGTTTTTCAATAAATTATGGATTTTATTATTAAGATGTGCAAACTTTGTATGCGGTGTTTCTTTTTCTTTTTCCTATCTAATAATAATCAGTTAAAAGGTCTCAAAAATTCCCCTAAGGATTACATGAATCATATCCAGTTATAGAAATCGCAGTTAAGTTGAAGTCAATGCATTACTGTCAGAAATGTTGACCACAGATTGCTGTCATTTTGCCTGATTCAAAACATGCCATTTATAGCTGACTAAAAGGTGCTATTAATCCCATTTCTTCTACTCCAGGAAGCTCCACACAATGTGGGGCACAATGCCACAACTGACTATGAAATCAGTCGTCCCATACAATGCAAGCTCCACATTCCAGACTTAAGCCTTGTAGAATGATTCTGCTACACAAACATGTGTTCTCACCTTGTATATGCAGGACTTGGCATTTAAAAAGAAGAGCTCAATAGTGGCATTGTCCTTTAGGTAAGATATACTCTCAATGTAGAACCTGTAATACAGAAGAGATGATACAAAACATGAATATATCACATGAGCAAATGCATCTAATAGAAAAACACATGATATTCTCGCCATTATTTCAGTTTTTATCCAGCTGATTCCTGGCATATTTGTCAGGTAGCAGCCAGATCTCTACTGGATCCCATTATGACAATGGGGGACTGTCGGCATAGCGGTAACATCCGGCTATGCTGCATCCCGAGAGCTCCGGCAGGCTAATCTCTGCTGGAAAAGCCTGCTGGAGAGCATGCCGCAGATGTGAAATAGGCCCTAGAAAGTACTGGTGGAGCCTTGCAATTAGCGGGAAAGGCTGCTCCATGTACGGGTGCCCCAAGCTGAACATGAAGGTAAGTACTGGTGAAATGTTATCAGACTTCTGCTTTATTCCAACATGAGACATAGATGTCTGTGTATGTCTGGTATATATTTTAGCATTGAATTGTCAAAGCTCGAAAGAGAGAGAGAATGCTACTCTGGGTTTCTGAGCAATATATATGTGTTGTCGTCTGAGGATACTCTTCCTCATTATGGAGAGAGCCTAGTATGCGAAGTATGTGTGTGAAATACTGTATGCCAAGTAATTACCATCTGGGTTTCTGGGAAAGATATTCAAATTAGCTTTCCTAATCCTCTCTTATGCCAGCAGATGTAGGATGTGCTAATTTTCATGTCGTTTTCTCAAAAGCCCAGAGGAACGTTGGCTGGCTTACCATACTCCATATGCATACTTGGCACTCTCCATAAGGAGAAATGGTACTCCAACCAAGGATTCTCAGGCAGCCAAGCACATTTTATTTGCTCAGCTCTGCTAAAGGCTAGTTACCCAGAAAGAGCTGGGTTCCTGGTATAAGTCACTCAGTATTCCTTTCTTTTTGAATGCTTGCATGCCTCTTTTTCAGAGAAGCATTATGTTAGGATGCAAGCACAGCTATAGATAAAAAATATTATTATGAAAAAGCACAGATTGAACAGTTTGAGGCTACCACCAGGGGATAATCTTAATTTGGAAAAGCACATTGAATGGTTTGAGGCTACCACCAAAAATGCATTGGGAAAAATTAATATATGAAGCACAAGTAGGTATACATAAATATACATTCTAGAGATGAGCAAATCAGTTCTATCAATTTGGAATTCATCCTGAGTAAAAAAAAAGATAAGGGATTTTAACTAGAGATGAGCAAACTTTTTGAAAAGTTCAATTTAGACCCGAATCAATTCTGGACTAATCAAGTGTGCTCCAATTAACCTAAAAATTGGTATATAACACCTTCCAGTCTCCTAAGACATATTTTTTCTAAAAAGTCTCAGCAAATAAACATGAGTTTAGAAGAGGACAGGGACATCTCCTCCCCGATTCATGCAACAAGCTGAGAATTGTCCAGGTATCAGGCCATGCAGAGACGATGAGTAAACCTATATGTTTCAAAAACCATGTGACATCTCTGTGGGTACTGCAATGTTAAAGGGCTATTCCAGGATGTTTCTATTGATGGCCTATCCTCAGGAGAGGCCATCAATATCTGATCAGTAGGGGTCCAACACCTCCCTCCCACCAATCATCTGTTCCTGAGTGGCTCTGGCGCCAGAACTACACAGCTCCATCTATTATTTAGTGGACAGAGCAGGTAACTGCAGCGCTACTCCCACGGAAGCGTATCACCGTGTGAAGGAAGAATAAAGTACTGTATATTGAGGTGTTAAAAAAAATGCTCAAGGTATGTGTCTAAGGAGGTACAATAAAACTACTCCACGTGTTTGCTGAAAATACTATCCTTTGTTTTCCTGTGGTTACTGCCAGATGTAATGACTGCTATTGAACAGCTAGCGCACACATCTCTTATTGATGTACTACACTCCCCTACATTACTAGCTGTTTAGCTTTTTAAGAATTGGGAGGGTTGTTTCATTTTGACAAATTCCAGAGAGGGTGAATGCCCCTCTAGGTGACTTGGTTACTAAAAATGAAACATAATTGACGCTAATGACATCTGAAACTTAAAAGGGTTATCCAACCCCTATAATGTCCCCCAAAATGCCCTCATACAGGTAGCTCCTGATGTCCGCATGGCCGCCGCTGCATCTCCCCGTCGCGCGGATCAGAACATCCGACGGGGGGGAGGTTTTGGTGGTGCAGCAAATAGCAGGGGAGGCTCGTTCCCATCACGGCCTGCTATCGGCTGACCCCCCATCGCCGGATGTTTTGATCCGACCGATGGGGAGATGCAGCGGCAGCAGTGCGGGCATCAGGAGCGACACAGGTGCCTAGGAGAGAGATAAATCTAACTTGTATGAGGTACCCGGGTATTTTGGGGGGAAGGGGGGCATTATAGGGGTTAGATAGGGGTTTTCCAGGACTATAATATTCCTTAGTCTAGGCAGTCAGTATCTGATTGGTGTCTGCTCTCCTCTCACTGATTACCAGACCCACTGTACATTTAGTTGTAGCTGTTCCTGACACTGCAGATCAAGGCAGCTCAGTCCGATTCAACCCATCTGCAGTACCAGACAAAGCCACCACAATGTACGGCGCTGTGCCCCCACCCATCAGATATTGATGACCTATACTAAGGGAAAGTCATCAGAATACAGTCCTGGAAAACTACTGTAAGTCAGGAGAAGTTTTAACTTACAATAAATTTGCTGCACAGTTCCTATAAATAAGGATTCTTGGGTCCAGACAAGTCCTAACTGTTGGCTGGAGGAAGATAGTATGCTCAGCTCCCAACACTTCTATTTTTGTTTATGGGTAGGGTCATTAATAAAGATCACAGCCTCAGCTATAACAGAAATACAAAGTACACACCATCTATATATCATGTAATTGGATATGGGAGTAATGCCATCATTCTAACAGTAGGTGGCGCTGATGTATTTCCTCTCCTTATCTCTGCACTTCATCGGTGAAATAACTGAAAATCGAGGAATAACCTTTCCTATTGTTAGAAATAAAAACAGGGGATTCAAATAAATCTACCAGCCAAAAAAAGATTCAAATGAAAGCAAGACGAGCCTACCTACCATATCCTGAAAACAGACCACACATATAATAGTAAAAAAAAGAAAAACACAATTGAGGCCTCTACAGGCCATAGATCATCATGGGACAGAACAACATGTAGGTTATTGGCATGGTCATGTTTCGCAAGGATTTGCTTAAACCGCACAGTCTATATTTTATAGTGCACAGCCTTCTTGCATCACTCTCCAGTTGACCCCAGATATCACTATAAGTTTGCGCCTGTGAATGGGACCATTTGGATTCCTGTTGTTTTTCGTCAGTTAATTGTTGTCAGCAGCAAACAGACACTCATTAAAAATCAAAGCTGTATTTTTACACTCAGTAGCATGGCAGGTCCCTTCGTTAGAAGAGTGCTACTATTATTACAGGCCTATATATAGCATCTGCTTAATTAGCACAGCGTAGTAAAGGAGGAGAATGATTCTGAAGAGTGTTTACCATGCACACACAGACAGCGGGGAGGGAGGCAGGGACCGGCGCAGACACAATTATCCTCTACCGGGAGCTGACAGCAGACTGGAGACCAACTTTGCCAGTGTCGAGAAAGCGGGAGTCAAGGAGATAAGGAGTTCCCAGGAGGATGAAGGCGGCCTTGTTATGAAGACACAATCACAGATGCAATTTGACTGCACTTTGACAATGACTTGACATCAGAACAAAAAATCATCTGAGACATCACAGACGAGGAGCCTACTTTGGTTGAAAATTTTCAGCAACTTCAAAAAGTGTTGGCTCGGCTGCATTCCTCGAGCAGATTGTGATGTTGTCTGGCATGGCTTTCCTGGTCTTTTACGTTCACTTCATGCTAACAGGAAGCTACATTTATATTCCCCATAGCCATCATTCATTATGGGTTTCCTAACATACATGGAATTGTTCTTGCCAGGTTAAAGGGACACTTTCATCATTTTTTGATGATTTTCTGGACATATTTTTTTGAAGTCATTCTACTTCCTGTCTTGACTCTTTAACTTCCTCCTTTGTTTGTTTTTTTAGAACGGCAAACACCATCACTTAAGTTTTCAGTCAGACCATCACTCTGACCAGAGAGAGACTCCTGTAGTAATTCAAATAGAGCTTCACACATTACACCAAGTGTGATGCTTCTCTGTGGCCATCTTTATCCAGGTCTTTCAAGAGCTTAATAGGGCTGTCACACTGTTATCCCAATTCTACAACTACTATTGTCTTGGCGTTTACCCTTCAGATAACATCTTTCTCTCACAGCAGCAGTAAACTGAGAACAGATTAACTATCTATATAGGAGTTTTATCTCTCTGTGCTGACTACTACAGAAGAATAATAATTTGTATATCTTTTTCAGTGGTGTAGTACTGCTGAAATAAAAATAAAAAGCCAAAAATTTGAATTGATTACTATAATTATTGAGTTAAAAACTACCTCATTCCTGACAGAATGTACCATTAAACATTATAGGCACAACACTCTCTTTTGTCTACACACACTCCCTTGGCTACACACATTACACAGCACTGCAACTTATTACAGTGTTATGACAGTGGTCCATGCCCGCCGCCGCTCCACTCTTCCTGGGAAAGTTGTGCCACCAAAGTTGTGCTGTCCTTTTCACACAGGCCACCACCTGCTTGCTGCCAGCACCACTTATGCTGCCCGTAGGGTGCACACTTCCTCTTAAAGAGCCAGTGCGCACACCCTAATATTCATCAGCCAATGGTTGGCAACCTGGGGGCATTTAAGACACCTTCTAGAGGCAGAGCTTCATTGTGAAGTGCACTCTGCACAGCTTCTCCTCTGCTCTCAATGACTGCTGTAGTGGTCTCCTCATTGGATGCTACAGCTGTCACTCAGACAGAAATGACTGTGAAGCAGCTCAGCGCAGAGAGTAAAGAGCTCTTCCTCCAATAGCCTTAAAGGAGCAGAACCAGGTGGAATAAAACATCATATTCAGACTATCATCTACATTCTTTCTCCATTGAAAATCTAATCACTGATGGAGACAGCAGAGCAGACTCTTGGAAAAACCTCCTTAAGACTTCATTACCTCTGCACTGAGAAAATATCACTGTGAAGAATATAATAAGATGAATAAATGACCATCAAAAGTAGATATTTTGCTGTAAACAAAAAACACACACACAAAAGGCTCCATATATAAACTGCAATCCCAGGGAGTACTGAAAGGAATAGGCCTATTAATGAGCCTCCAAATAGCTATTCTGGTCTGCAACTCTGACCCAGAATGTTATGCTTAAGAAAGCATAAACAGTAATGAGTTTAATGGACGTAGCGAGGAAAAACTCTGATGATTTCTCTACTAACTCCCATTAGTGAGATGGAGCATCTAGTGATTAACTGCAACTGGGACCTTATTCCACAGATGTTCACAATATTTATGGCATGAACTCCAAAAAACAATGTTCAGTTATAATAAAAAAGATGTGTGATCTATTTACAGTTGCAAGAAAAAGTAAGCGGACCCCTTCAAACTACCAGAATTTATTAATGACTGGAAAAATGTGGTCTGATTGTTATCTAAGACACAAATTAACGGGGGCGTGGAGACGCACTTTGGAGCGCTCCTGCCGGCATCCGGAAACATCCTGATGATCACAGATCTCTGGTGGAAGAGAAGAGCCTGGAAAGGAGCCTGGGAGAGGGGAGATTCACCTGCAAGGCACATACAGTATGTGCGCCAACATGCCGAAGAGGGGGAAGAACGCCACGAGAACAGATAGTGCAGAGCTCAACCAACATGGCGCCGGCATGGAGGAGGAAGGACATCAGGAGGTGGTGAGCCGGAGCGCGGCAGCACGCTTAAGCAGGTTCGCAAGGGTGTTGGAGGGGGTGAGGGACTGGTCTCAAAATAAAGAGACTGCAATAATGTCCTCCTCTGATCAGGAGAAAAGATCCTTAGATGAAGAGAGGGAGGGAGAAAATGGCCACCAGATACCTGCTTCTAAAGAAGTCATACAGGGGAAAGAAGCTCCCCACAAACCCCTTGAACAGGAACCCACCCTCAAAGACATCATGGTGGCAGTTGCAAGTTGTAACACTACCCTCAAAGCCCTCAATATTCAGGTAAGCGGTCTGGGAGAAGATATATCTCTGATAAGGCATGATATGCATAAAATTGCTGAAAGAACCTCAGAAGTAGAAAAAAAGAGAGTGTCAGTATTGGAAGATGAGGCAAGACCTATTAAAATGGCGACTAAGTCAGCGGCAAGAGATATTGCTACCCTGTTTGCAAAGGCTGATGATTTGGAAAATAGATCACGCCGTAATAATATCAGAATAGTGGGGGTCCCTGAAAAGGCAGAAAGGGCAAATGCCATGGACTATATAGAAAAATGGATTCAGCAGAAATTTCAAGACAAAGGACTGTCTTCACTGTCTGCTGTGGAAAGGGCTCATCGGGTGCCCACAAGACCGCTACCGCCTGGTAGACCGCCAAGACCAATACTTGCTAAAATATGGCATTTTGAAGATAGAGATACCATATTGCGGCAAGCACGTGATAATACAGATCTGGTCATAAATGGGGCAAAAATTTCCATTTTCCCAGATTATTCAACAGATGTCCAGAAGAGGAGGACACGCTTTCTGGATGTCAAGAGAAGACTCAGAAACTTGCAAGTCCAATACTCTATGCTGTTTCCAGCTAAACTAAGAGTGGTGGCTCTAGGATCTACCAGGTTACTTGAAGACCCAGAAGAGGCGGCACAATGGTTGGATTGTCATGAAAGTCACCTGAAGGAGCAGAATAAAAACACTTGAGAAGACGGCACCTAGGAAGAGATGCACACACAATTGCATATGGATGGAGCTGCTGTTTCCCCCTCCTATATCTCTTTTCTCCTTTTATTTCCATTTTCTCATTTTTTTTTGTTTTATAGTGTGCAGGAGAACATCTCGTCATAGGACGGCTCCACAGATGGGACAATCTGATTAACACTTTATCACCAAACTCGTCTGACGCAGGAGCGTGAATAGCACAGGAAGTGTTGTTCATAGTTTACAGGTTGTGTTTTGGGAGGTTGAGAGATGAAGGGTTAAATATGCTGCATTCAACGGTGGGCAAGTTTGTTAGTGAGTGCCCCAGTTATGGGATCATTAGCAGTGTTTCATTTGGGATTAAATCCTTTATTTTTGGTAAGGGATATGGGAGGGGAGGGAGGGGATGCACTCACTCCGGCGGTACTGAGAGGGGCACAGAAACAGCTAAGATGCCACCTTCTACAGGCCGCTGATAGGAAGAGTACCTTCTATAAGCAACGTATGTTTGCAGAAGGAGAAAGAGTGGGTCATATATGTTATCTGTTATCTCCAAGGCCCAGCAGATGTTGACATGTATAACGGAGTTGGTGGATTCCCGAGGGAAGTCCTGTGTGGGTACGGAGGACATTTTGTGGGGTTCTCAGAGATTTTTATTCTTCCCTGTATACCTATGTATGTAGATATTAAAGTTCCTAAGGGAGGCAGAACTGTCTACACTATCGGCAGAGGAAAGGGAACAATTAGATGCGCCTATTAATCTAGAGGAACTGGAGGAGGCATTAAAAGATATGGCTAATGACTAAGCCCCGGGATTGGATGGTATCCCAGTGGAAAAATACAAGAGATTTCAGGGAATACTACTGTCGGAACTACTAAAAGTCTTTAATTACTCATTGGAGACGGGCTCACTCCCGGCTTCTATGCAGAAGGCCCTTATAGTAGTGATATGGAAGCCAGGGAAGGACCCGAGATTCCCAGACTCGTACAGGCCGATATACCTTCGAACGTCCGATGTTAAACTTTTAGCAAAAGTTCGGCAAAACGTCTGTCCAGGGTGATTCTCAACATCATACATCCAGATCAGACGGGCTTTATGCCCCAGAAATCTACAGCTATCAACATCCGCAGAGTATACACTAGTCTACAGGTCTCTGCGGATAACTGTGGAGATAGAGCTGTTCTGTCTCTGGATGCCGCTAAGGCTTTTGATAGTGTGGAGTGGGGATATCTCTGGGGTACGTTGAGCTGTATGGGTTTTGGACACCGCTTTATTAAATGGGTAAAGGTACTGTATTCTAACCCAAAGGCACGGATTAGGGCTAATGGGGGAGTGTCTAGCTGTATTCAATTAGCTAGGGGAACTAGACAGGGTTGCCTGCTATCACCCCTATTATTTGCTATAGTCATTGAGCCTTTGGCGGCAGCAGTGCGACAATCTCCGGATATAAAGGGATTTCAATACGGCCAGATACATAATAAAATAGCATTATATGCCGATGATACTCTTTTATTTCTGGGAGATACATCATCTTCTATATCGGCCACTATGTCTCTTATTGACAGGTTTAGTAGGCTATCGGGCATTACTATTAATTGGCAAAAGTTGGCATTTATGCCTATAGATGGCCAAGCTGTATCTGTCACGGTTATCAATAATAAAATACTGTGTGTTGAGAAGATCAAGTACCTAGGGATACAAATTTCGCCCAGGATTATGGACTATGAGGAGCTGAACCTGTGTCCTCTCTTGGCGAAATTTAGAGTGAAGGTTAGAGCCTGGTGTAAGCTGTTTCTCTCAGTTGTGGGAAGAGTAAATCTCCTCAAGATGGTAATGATGCCACAACTTTTATACATACTCCATAACACCCCGGTCTGGTTACCTTTGGACAGATTTCATAAAATTATTTCTATATTTAGGGATTTAATATGGAGGGGGGATGGGGGGGGGGGGTCACCCCAGGATTAAACTGGAAACATTGCAGCATGATAAAATGGCAGGGGGACTGGCTGTGCCAAATCCTTGGATCTACTATCTAGCAGCGCACTGTCAGCATTTTAAGGGATGGATGAAATATGCGTTGACTGATATGACTAGCCAGATTCTACAACAAAAAATAGGTGAGAGAGATCTTATGCGGATATTAGAGGGGCAGGGAAGCATATTTCAGAGGAAAATTTACCATAGTTAGTGCTACTGAAAAAAGTATGAACAAAAGTTAAACAGCTGAGAGGTATAGGGGGCTTTAGCTATTTATCACCAATATGGAATAACCCGCTTTTACTGGAATTTCTCTCATTGTCTGGACTGCAGGATTGGAAATCTAAAAGGATCCTTAGGATAGGTGACCTGATAGATAATGGAGTGTTTAGGTCTTTTATGGATATACAGGAGAAATTCCAGGTTCCCAGTAAGAGTTTCTATCAGTATCTTCAACTCCTATCTTCAACTGTATGTTTACATCATATTGGTGTCAGGAGTGATGCAAGATGTTCAAGAGGTGCACTGGAACCAGCCGACTTGCTGCATATGATGTGGCAATGTCAGAGTCTAGATGGGTACTGGACAGGAATATTGGAGACAATATATCAGACAATGTCAGTGTGGGTAGACAGAGATCCCAAGATACAGTCTTGTGAAAAAATTAGGACACCCTTTGAAAGCATGTGGTTTTTTGTAACATTTTTAATAAATGGTTATTTCATCTCCGTTTCAACAATACAGAGAGATTAAAGTAATCCGACTAAACAAAGAAAACTGAAGAAAAGTCTTTTCAAGATCTTCTGTAAATGTCATTCTACAAAAATGCCTATTCTAACTGAGGAAAAAGATAGGACACCCTTGCCCCTAATAGCGAGTGTTACCTCCTTTGGCTGAAATAACTGCAGTGAGACGGTTCTTGTAGCCATCTACCAGTCTTCGACATCGGTCTGAGGAAATTTTACCCCACTCCTCAATGCAGAACTTTTTCAGCTGTGAGATGTTTGAGGGGTTTCTTGCACGTACAGCCCTTTTCAAGTCACCCCACAGCATCTCAATGGGATTCAAATCTGGACTTTGACTTAGCCATTCCAGGACTCTCCATTTCTTCTTTTTCAGCCAATCTTTGGTTGATTTACTAGTATGTTTTGGGTCATTGTCATGTTGCATGGTCCAGTTCCGCTTCAGCTTTAATTTTCTAACTGATGGTCTCACATGTTCTTCAAGCACCTTCTGATACACAGTAGAATTCATCGTGGATTCTATGATGGTGAGCTGACCAGGTCCTGCTGCAGCAAAGCAGCCCCAAACCATGACACTTCCACCTCCATGCTTCACAGTTGGTATGAGGTTCTTTTCTTGGAATGCTGTGTTTGGTTTACGCCAAACATGTCCTCTGCTGTTGTGTCCAAATAATTCAATTTTGGACTCATCTGTCCAAAGAACATTATTCCAGAAGTCCTGGTCTTTGTCAACTTTATTGCTGGCAAATGTCAGTCTGGCCTCGATGTTTCTCTTGGAAAGCAAAGGTTTCCTCCTTGCACACCTCCCATGCAAGTTAAACTTGTACAGTCTCTTTCTGATTGTAGAGGCATGTACTTCTACATCAACAGTAGCCAGAGCCTGCTGTAGTTCTCGAGATGACACTTTAGGGTTTTTGGATACCTCTTTTAGCATCTTGCGGTCTGCTCTTGGGGTGAACTTGCTGGGGCGACCAGTCCTGGGCATGTTGGCAGTTGTTTTGAAAGTCCTCCACTTGTAGACTATCTTCCGGACAGTGGAATGGCTGATTTCAAAATCTTTTGAGATCTTTTTAAATCCCTTCCCAGACTCATAGGCTGCTACAATCTTTTTTCTGAAGTCCTCTGACAGCTCTTTTGCTCTCACCATGGTGCTCACTCTCACTTCAACAGTCAGGAGCACACCAAACTAAATGTCTGAGGTTTAAATAGGGCAAGCCTCATTCAACATGCAGAGTAACGATCTACTAATTATGTGCACCTGGTGTGATATACCTGTGTGAGATCTGAGCCAATTTAAGAGGGAATACATGTGAGGGTGTCCTATCTTTTTCCTCAGTTAGAATAGGCATTTTTGTAGAATGACATTTACAGAAGATCTTGAAAAGACTTTTCTTCAGTTTTCTTTGTTTAGTTGGATTACTTTAATCTCTCTGTATTGTTGAAACGGAGATGAAATAACCATTTATTAAAAATGTTACAAAAAACCACATGCTTTCAAAGGGTGTCCTAATTTTTTCACATGACTTGTATGTATCTTAGGCTATGTCTCGAAGGTTGGGGCAGATGAGTATATAAAAGTAGCGGTGGGAAGATTGTTATATGTTGCTAGAAAACTAATAGCCCTGCACTGGATACAGGCGAGCCCTCTGACAGTAGAGTAATTTTGGATGAAAGTCAACAATATGTTGGTGTGTGGAAAAATGATATTTCTCAAAAGCGGTTGCCCACAAAAGTTTGATAAACTATGGAGTGACTGGATGTCTCAAAATCACATTAGGCTCTAGGGAAGTAAAGAAATAAAACTGCTGGGCTGGAGTGAGTGGGGGTAAGGGTTAAAGGAGGGTGGGAAGGGGTTAAAGGAGGGTGGGAAGGGGTGGTTTTTTTCACTAGAATTATATATATTTACATATATTTGTTTATATATTTATAAAATAACTTGACAATACACAGAGGATTATATAAGATGGATTTATTTTCTGTTAGGGCTCTTTCACACTTGCGTTCTTGTGTTCCGGCATAGAGTTCCGTCGTCGGGGCTCTATGCTGGAAGAATCCTGATCAGGATTATCCCCATGCATTCTGAATGGAGATAAATCCGTTCAGGATGCATCAGGATGTCTTCAGTTCCGGAACGGAACTTTTTTGGCCGGAGAAAATACCGCAGCATGCTGCGCTTTTTGCTCCGGTCAAAAATCCTGAACACTTGCCGCAAGGCCGGATCCGGAATTAATGCCCATTGAAAGGCATTAATCCGGATCCGGCCTTAAGCTAAACGTCGTTTCGGTGCATTACCGGATCCGACGTTTAGCTTTTTCTGAATGGTTACCATGGCTGCCAGGACGCTAAAGTCCTGGTTGCCATGGTAAAGTGTAGTGGGGAGCGGGGGAGCAGCATACTTACCGTCCGTGCGGCTCCCGGGGCGCTTCAGAGTGACGTCAGGGCGCCCCACACTCATGGATGACGTGTCGCATGGATCACGTCATCCATGCGCATGGGGCGCTCTGACGTCATTCTGGAGCGCCCCGGGAGCCGCACGGACGGTAAGTATACTGCTCCCCCGCTTCCCACTACTACTATGGCAGCCAGGACTTTAATAGCGTCCTGGGTGCCATAGTAACACTGAACGCATTTTGAAGACGGATCCGTCTTCAAATGCTTTCAGTTCACTTGCAGTGTTACGGATCCGGCGGGCACCTCCGGCAAATGGAGTGCACGACGGATCCGGACAACGCAAGTGTGAAAGAGGACTTAAATTTTACAACTCAATGTGTTTATGTAACACTGTTTTGGTCAAATAAATAAAAAAAGATTTGATTTAAAGACACAAATTCACAAACACAATCTAACCAAACTAATAACACAAACAGTTGCACCATAAGTAAACCTCTGTGTTAATGACTTCCCCATGAGTTAATTGGCAAATGGTCTTTAAATTAAGGACATGAGATTGGAAGTATGGGTTTCACACGTGCTGTGCTATTAAATAAAGGCACACAAAGCCTGGTTACTGACAAATCTATTCTTATCAAGGAAGACTGGTTAGTGTGAACCATGTCTTGATGCAAACAACTTTGAGAAGACCTCAGAAAATGTGTTTTAGAGATACATGAAACTGGAAAAGGCTACAAAGTATTTCTAAAGACCATACACCAATCCACAGTTAGTCAAATTGGAGAAAATTAAGGCTGTTGGTACTCTCCCTAGTAGGGGGGTTCCGTTAATATTGCTTTAAGAGCACAACAATCAAAGATGTGAGAAAGAACCCTCTACATACTGCAAAACCTCTATTCATTTGTATGCTATTAGAAGAACACTGACAAGAATGGTGTTCACGGAAAGACACCAAAAAGGAAGCCCCTGCTTTCTAAGAAAGCATTTTGGCCCATGTCCATCTATATGTTCCACAGTGCATCTGGGAAAATGTTCTGCGGATGGGTGAAAAAAAAGTGGAAATGTTTGGGCACAAATGTACAAGGATATGTTTGGGGGGGAAAAAGAACACTTCAACCCAACACCCTTATCCTAACTGTGAAGCTTCATGGTTTGGGGCTGCTTTGATGCCTCAGTTTTAGGATATATTCGATCATTGATGTATCAATTATATGGTGTATCAAAACATTTTACAGGAAACAGTAAGGCCCCTTTCACACGAGTGAGTATTCCACGTGGGTGCAATGAGTGATGTGAACGCATTGCACCAGCACGGAAGCCGGACCCATTCATTTCAGTGGGGCTGTGTGCATGTGCGTTGGTTTTCACGCATCACTGGTGTGTTGCTGTCACGGATGGTGTACAGGAAACAAGACAATACCATATAAACAATGTCTCTCTGGATCCACAACTAAGGAACAAAGGGAGACCCCTGCAATAGACCTGCCGCTCTCCCTCACTGCTCAGCCTATGCGAACACCCCAAAGGTGGATGGCCGCATATCCACGTTCCTCGGCTATCTATTAGCTGAAGACCCTACAATAGTGAAGGGACACGACCACCGGCTCCCTACACTGACACGGAGGGAGTCAGGGTCACCTGGATCCAGAAAAGACAAAATCATAAATACATAAACAGCACTTATCTTGCAGACGACTGACGACTGAGGACTGGGAACTGGGAACAGCATGCACACACACTCCAGGAAGTTGTATCAGCCGCACACTACTGCATTATGGGGAGGAACTTAAAGGGTAGCAATTAGTCCAACTGCATGACAGCTGAGATAGACTAACGAGATGAGAAACTAAACCAAAACAAAGAAATTCAAGGAGGAGGATCTGAGAAGCTCCTGTGAGCGCTTCTCAGCTGTCTGGCTGTGACAGTTGCGTGAAAATCGCAGCATGTTCTATATTTTGCGATTTTCATGCAACACTGGGCCTATAGAAGTGAATGGAGCTGCGTAAAAATCGCATCGCATCCGAAAACAAGTGCTTCTCTGCATTTTTCTGAAGTGTTGAGAAAAAGAGATTGACTTAGCTGAAGGGGCGTGGCTTCGCACCGGCCGCCACATTTACTATAACTTTCGCCAGAAAGTGGTGGAACTTATAGCTGAAGTCTACGCCAGCCTGTAACTGGCTGTCACGACCCTTGGCTAGGTCGTGACTCTGTGTCTGCACGTGCGGTTGCCTTTGGCAACGTGGTTTGCATGTGAGGCACTTTTCCTCGGATGTGGTGTTTCCCCATTTTGGTATGCACAGGGTTAAGGTGTGTCTGCTAGGTGTGGTGGGTGTGACCTCAGGCCTCCTTATATGCTGGTGTGGTGGAGCATGAGGTCAGTTTGATTTTGTTGTCGGTCTGTGTAGGAGCTCTGCTCCCTGGCTAAATGTCTTGGTCTGTGTGAGCCACCCTTATTTATTATATTGTTTCCCTTGCTTTGTCTGTGTGTCCCCTCCGGTGTGTTTCTGTTTTCCCTCCCCCACCTGGTGTACGTTGTTATGGTGTGGGCCTTGTTTGGAGGTTTGTGTTGTGTTGTGTCTGCTCCAGAAGGGGCTTGCTTTCCCGGAGTGGTTTAAGCAAAATGCAAGACTGTGTGCTTCCTAGCCTGGTGCCTCCCTGCATCTGGTAGCCGCAGGGAGGTCCAGATTGTCGTCTGTGCCGTCCTTCCATCTCGGCTGCGGCAGGTAAGTGTTTATAGCATTTGTTGTGTTGCTGTGCTATTTACCTGCCATACTGTTTTCTCCTAAAGTCTTGCACCCTGCCAGCTACTGGGCCTCTGGAGACACCATTCATCCGTGGTGTTGGATGAATGGGTGGTCTCTGCCCTGTCTTCAGTCTTAGGGCATAGCAGGGATACCTAGGGTCCTAGGTTGGTGAGCATGAGCCCCCTTACCTTCTGAGGTGGCTCATGCACTAGGAGTCTAGGGAGATTTCAGGGTTGCGTTAGGTGGTGACCTGCTCCCTGTTCCCTGCTATCTGGCTTAACTGCCACTGTCATTGTATGGTGGGGGGTTTCCCCTACTCCCCGCCGTGACACTGGCGTAGACTTCAGTTTCTGGTGCAGGGCAGGGCAAAGATGTGCCTGATTTGTTAAGAGGCTTCTGCCAGTCTTGATATATCTCACTCAGTTTTTCATGGCCATTTTTTAAACCATTTTTGCATCCAATATCTGGTCTTTTTTAACAGTTGTTAAAAACAACCATTAAAAATTTATGATTTTCATTGGCTTTTTTTTATTTAAATCCAAACCCCTGCAGTACACATAATGTCCCTGAGCATTAATCATGTCCCCCAGAGTGGCCCCCAGCATTATTAATAACCCTGGGAGAACAGTTCTTTCTGCATCAAGAGAGGAGCGACTGTCTATGTGCGTGCAAATGGATGAGGTGAGTAAATTATTTGTATTTTAACCGATAAATAAAAGGCCATTTTCCAATAGTGTACCCATTTTTATGGGTGAAGTCCTGTCTAAGCGGCCGTTAAAAATGGTCGCATTGGTTTCAATGGGGTCCACCTGGCCGTGAAAAAGCCCAAAATAGAACATGTCCTATTTTTGATGGACACTATTCACATGAATAGCCCCATTGACTTCACATCATTCAAAAAATACCCGTCACAACGCAGTTTTTCACTGTAGTGTAAATGTAGCCTTAGGGTTCACTTACTTTTTCTTGTAGTTCTATCTATCTGATATAAAAATATATATTCTACCTATTGAAATGGAAACTTGAATTATGGCAACTCCAGAATGAACATTTTAAGTATCTGAATTGCACCGATTTTCAAGTGTTTCTAATGTGATCCTCCTAATACACACACCTGACATCATGAAGAAGTCAAGCTTCATTCACCTAGCTGCACTAACCTCTATCATTTTTTAAAGAAATGGGTTTTCTGAGAACTAATTAAATGAACCAGTGAATGTGTTGCTGTGAAACGATCAGAAAAGAATCAGGTCTGGTGGTGGAGAGAATGAACACATCCAATACACACACTGCTGCCTCCGTGAACAGGTACATTCATATCATTTATAAAGCTGCATGTGAATATTCAATATTATTTTAGTGATGTATGTTAGCTGTTTGGAAGCCAGCATCCAGCTGTTATCACAACTGCCAAAAATACAGTGCTTTACTGATCAAGAGTTTATGGGACACCTTCAAAGGGGTTTAATATTAATGACCTATACTTAGGACAGGCCATGAATATTACACTGATGGGCTCCGACTCTCAGCATGCCCACCAATCAGATGTTTGAAGAGCTTCATTGTGTGCCAGGCACATTGCTATACATTTTGTAGTGGCTGTGTTTGGTACTGCCTGTTAAAGGGGTATTCCCAACTCAGACAATGGGGACATATCTCTAGGATAAGCACCCATTGTTTGATAGGTGCAGGCCCCACCTCTGGGACCCGCACCTACATCGAGAATGGACCCCTGAAGATTGTGGAGGGTGCACTGCGCATGCGCAGCCGCCCTCCATTCATTTCTATGGGGTCAGCAAATATAGGCGAACACTGGCTCGACTATTTCCGTCATACCCATGGAAATAAATGGGAGCAGTGCCCGCGCAAGTGTGGTGCGCTCCCATTCAGTCCTATGGGGAGTGCGCTTGGAGGTGGCCGGACCCTGGAAACCTGGGGTCCTCTGGCCACCACCTTTCCGGTTCCGTTCTCAGTGTAGATGCAAATATGGCTTGCATTATAATAAGCAACTTTTTTGGTCACATAAAAGCCTTCATAAACCTATGTCTTTAGTGACCAGTGGTGCCACTGCCACTTAATCAAAGGTGACGTGTTGGCTTTGACATGTCTGTTTTAGGGAATGCTTGAATTTCTCATAGAAAAATAATTTGCTCAGGACTTTCTGTTGTACCGTTCCTCTAATGTTCCTCCTGGGAATATATGAATAACTTGACAAATGGATGTTACCATTTTCCTTGACCAAAGTGTATGTCCTTAAATAGTCTGAAGGTACTTACATGCTAATTTTGTATGTAGTTTATGAAGCCAAAACCTGGTAAAAATAAAAACAAGTAGAATTCTTCCTATATAAGGCCCCATTCACACAGTGGATTTTGCAAAGGCAAGATCCACTGTGATTTCCGCACAGGGCCACATGAACTACAGTGTGGCCTCCCATTAAGAACAATGGGAGGAGAACTCCTCGTGGCCACTGGCAGCTTTTTGTCTTGGGAGTTTTGCCAGCAAAAGACTGTGTGTGAACAGGGTTTAGCACTGCTCCATTTATAATCCATTCTTTGTTGGGGCTTCAAAAACTGCATGAAAACTGCATAAAAAATAGCCCCCTGACAGTGTCAGCACTGACTGACTGCACAGTGACGGATGGTGGAGGTATAAGCCCCTCAGACAAGGGAAATGCCCACTAGACAATTCATTCACAATTCTCAGGCAGATTAACAGCACAATGCAGAACTCTAAAAAGCTCCAGCATTGCTATTTCATGGGGGATAACCAGATACCTTGGCTCAGCAGTGCAGGTGAGGTCACATTACACGCAGGCCGGTTGTCTATAAATCAGGCAGAACCCCTTAGTAATGAAGAGCATGAAGAGCATTTTGTTTCAGAAGTATACATGAAGTACAGGAGAAGCAGAAAATTTAAGGATTATTAAAATTGGCTTAACAATGAAAATATATTATAGTTTTTAGTCAGTATTAAGACAAAATCTGCATTGGGTGTCCATTGCCCATCTACTGATTATAACGCGTCATTGTACATGTGATATTTTCTATACCACTTATTTGTGTGATAAAACCAGTATTATACCGAAATCAAACCAAAATGCCACTTAGGCTACATGCACACGACCGTATCTGTATGCCATCAGTTTTTTTTTGCGGATCCATTGTAACAATAGGACATGTTATAGCACACGTTACAAGAATAGGACATGCGGATAGCACACGTTACTTCTGTGCTAAGCTGAAACACTCAGGCACTGTCTTAAATACACTTACAGCGGGCACCATTTGCTACATAATATTACGAGGATTACTCTAGACGCAAATAACGTTTCCAAGCTTGTCGAGAGCGTAGCCAGTCTGATGATTCATGGTGCTGACCCATTATTCCCATAGGAATTGTAATTAAAATGTTGTGGCTAATTAAAGCAGAGCCACGAGGATAATGAAATAAACACTAGCCAATGAGTAACAGTTTTATACGTTAGAAATCTAATGAAGATAATGTCTGATAACATGGCTTATGTATGAGTAACTAGATGTTTTTCCGTACTACTTGAAAATCCATCTTGGTGTCTGATCACCTGAAAATACAATTTATAATATACAAACCACTATAAGGGTTGATATTGTGCCCATGAGAATCCTGAGTAACAGTCATTAACATTCCTAGTAAAGGGATTGTTCCAGTACAAGAACTAGTCTCTTATGCACAGGAGCCCCAGCAGTCGGTCCCCTACCACCAAACGAGGGACACATGCATTCAACTCTATAGGACAGCCGGTGGTAGCCAAGCGCTTGTTAAATGTGTATACCACTCCATTCAAATAGGAAAACACAGGCCTCTCTTCTCATGCTGGTCCTCAGCAGTCAGACCCTCATTGATCAGACACTTATCTTCTATCCTGTTTGTTACTATACAAATGCTCTTTAATGTTAAAAATGAATAACTAATTACTCAGAATGGTATTTGCCAAGTGAAAGGTTTATTTTCTGGGTTATTCCCCTCCTTCCTTCATAACTATAGGCATGTTGGTCAATGTTGCTTAGTGGGTAAACTGCCCTTAGATATAGTTAGCATATTTTCTGCAGCATAAGACACACTTTTTAGCTCCAATAGTGGGGGAAAATGGCAGTGCATCTTAAGCAAATAATAGTGTGTGCTTGCATTATGTCCACTAGCACGCAGTATTACCAGGGAGCAGTGAATACAGCACTACTTGTGCTGGGTGTACTTAGCGCTCCCTGGTCTTCTGTCAATGGGGATCTGAAGGGGGTCTGATCAGAAGTCTGATAGGGGTCTGACTTGAGGTCTGATGGCGGTCTGATGTGAGGTCTGATAGGGGTCTGATAAACAATCAAGGTCTGATCTGGGGTCTGATGAGGAATTGGGGTCTGATCTGAAGTATGATGAGGAATAGGGGTCGGATTTGAGGTATGATGAAAAATATATATTTTATTCTCATTTTCCTCCTCTAAAACCTAGATTTGTCTTATGGTAAGGTACGTCTTATGGTGTGGGAAACACGGTATATATGGAAAAATCAGGAAAACAATCACTAAGTAGCCATCTTTGTGGGAATTTGTGGGTTTACTCTAGTAGAATACTGTTTTGACATACCATTTACAGGTTGTTTAGATTCTTGATTTAGCATAGTAAACCCCGAAGCCTACATATCTGTGCATTGCTGCACATGCCTGTGATGTTTATGTCACAAGTATTAAAAATTAATGAAACAAATTAAAGGGGTTCTGCAGTCATTTTAAACTGATGATCTATCCTCTGGATAGATCATCAGCATCTGATCGGCGGGGGTCCGACACCTGGGACCCCCACCGATCAGCTGTTTGGGAAGGTAGCGGTGCTGGCAATAGCGCCGCGGCCTTCTCGCTGTTTACCGCAGGCCCAGTGACGTCACGACTAGTATCACTGGCCTGGGCGGGGCTAAGCTCCATTCAAGTGAACAGAGAATTTCCAGAGAAAAGCTTTAAATATGATAAAATCATATTATATAAAAAGTAAAAAAAATTATTAATGACCTTCAAGTCAAGCAGGAAAAATAAATAGATAAATTATAGTGAATAAGAATTTATCTAAATGTCAAGTGTTATAAAGAAATAAAAAAATGCTGATAATCAGCTGTCAGGAAGGAAAGGCATATAATCTGAGAAGTCAAGAAGTGAAAAGACTGTCAGTATAAGGACAATAAAGAGCAGTAATGTCAGTGCCATCATGTTTGGAAGCAATGTGAACTGCAATGAGGTCCGATGTATTCTGCTAACTGGTCAAGAAAATAATTTACAACAGATTTCTGCATAGATGGCCCTATTAGCTTGTACAATGCTATTGTTCCTGTCAAAACCATAGGCACCTTGGCAGAACTTGATGGACCCCATTATATGTTAATTACATTCGGCAATAAATGAAGCCGTTAAGTTGGATGTAGTCATTAACATGATCATCATGTAAGAATTGTGCATGGTACATCCACAGGACTGACAGCAGGGCTGAAAAACTCTTGGACATAATGAGGGAGATTTATCAAAACTGGTGTAAAGAAAAACTGCCCATAGCAACTAATCAGATTCTACCTTTCGTTTTTCAGAGCTCCTTTGGAAAATGAAAGATGGAATCTGATTGGTTGCTATGGGCAGTTTTTCTTTACACCAGTTTTGATAATCGTCCCCCAATGTCATTTTGCAGACAGTTTTCCAGCATTATTATATTCAGGACCGCGTTGTTAACGTCCGTTGACACCAGATAGAGATTGACATTTACTGCTGATGACGTTCTCACAAAATCAAACTGTCTTAAAATAGAAAATTCTGCAGCAACTGTAATCAATGGCAAAGCACCAGCCTCACAATTTCTCCATCCTATTGATCTCAGCTTACATTGCATAAACCAGACTCTGCAAAAATCTCCTGATGGCAGCCTTCAAACAGCGTGCAATTAGACATGTGCAAGGGGAAACAGATGTTGCGGAAAAATAATTGCTTGTCTGCATTTTTGATGATCCCTTCCTTTTTAATTCCAAACATGCAAATTACTTGCCTGCTATCTGTTAGAAGGGTGTCGGAGGAAAGCATGCAACAAACTTGTTTAATCAGCTCTCCAGTTTACTTTATGTGGATGGGCTGCAGCGTGATTTGGGTTGGCGGGTTAACAAGAACAGAATTTCTCAGGAAGTTAATAAGTGCACAGTGATATAGTACAGCCACCTGGGTCAACCATGTGTAAACGCCGCAGAGATGTGGGGAAGGCAATGCAGGTCATTGCTCTGTTTTCATAACTTGGTGCACCGGCCGGGTATACTCCTTTCTCTCGATTGGCAATTATAAGATTAGAAATTGCTCCCTTGACACAGACATAAAGGGGGACATTTATCAAATTAGTGTAAAGTAGAACTGGCTTAGCAACCAATCAGATTCCACCTTTCATTTTCTAAAGGAGCTGTGAAAAATGAAAGGTGGAATCTGATTGGTTGCAACTATGCCAATTCTACTTTTAGTTTCTGCATACATTTTACATCACACAACTAGCTGATTTATATATATTTTTTTTATTAAATGATGTGTTTTAGATGTGTTCTAACCAATTTTGTAAAATACTACCAATTACTGTATCATACAATACAAATCAGGGCGTTCATACATTATTTTGTAAGTCCCATTTTATGACATTTACTAAATTAGAGACAACTAATCTCTATTGTAAGCCCCCCTGACCATATAGATGCCAATGAAGACAGATTTTAGATCAATGCTTCTCAGACTGTGAGGTGGGCCTCACCAGGGAGGTGCCCCATAATTTTGGTGAGGCTCAGCTTGGGCAGTTTTCACAACAGTGGTCATAAGCTGCACAGGCCTTTTTCTTGGCAACATGACTGGCTCCGTTTGGGCTTATATTAAAATTATACAGAGTTCAAGAGACAAATGAAAGGCAAGCTGAATATTTTTGGGACTTTTACAAGGTCTTCACCATAGATGGTAGGGCCCAAATGTTACCATGCTCTGGTTGGTGAAAACCAATATAAAACTATTGAGAAGTTGTGTTTTAGAGGACTATAAAGGCATGTCTAGCCTTCTCCTTATCTCCTTCCAAGAACCTCCTGTGTTAGTGTATACACACAAGTATCTGAATATGAGCGGGTTTAGGTTAAGATGCATTGGGTCTACCAGAGAAAATTATTTTGAAGACCTTCCATGTATACAAAGAACATATGAAACATAGGCATGGGTTCCTCAAGGGGCTGTTTGCCCTATGCAGAGAAGGAAACCCAAAAATACATGGAATGGCCTTTCATCCAAAAAACTACCAGTACTGTGATATGTAGTACAAATTATATTTTTTTATGTCCAGTATTCTAACGCATTTAATATTTTGCTAGCTCCTGGGCTGATACTCGTTTATATAATCATACCATGACTGTGATCATCTGCAGTGTCGGACTCTATGTGTGACCATATGCCGAAATACATGAGATATCTTCCTCCAGGCCACTTGCCACTTTTCATTCTTTGCAAATGTTGATAATTTTGATATTTCAATAAGTTAATTATTGTTGTGATGGATGTGTTAAAAATAAAATCTCTAGTAAGACAGACAACCTTGGCTTTACAATGATTCAACATTCAAAAATCCTGCTTCTTTATCAAAAGCTCAGCAGGACGGGGGCTGATAAAACATAACGCCGAAGCATTTGGCTAATTTGATACTGACCCACACACAATAAATACGGAGAAAATCAATGAGTATTCTAACATAAGATAAAAAGCTTTTGCAATGAAACCCTTATTGCGAGGCTGCCAACTCCAGGGAATTAAAGCCAAGTATCAAAAGCCATTAAAGATGCCTGACAGTGCACTAAAAACTGCACATGCTCCAGGGTGCACATGCTGACTACAGAAAAAGTATACACATGATCTCCGGGACTTTATTTGGTTTCAAAACTGCCAATTATAATGTACAACTGTTTAACGGCAAAGTGGGTCCACCAACAATAGATTTCCTAAAAATAATCATATTCGATACTATGCTTGTACTAACCAGCTATGCCATTCAAATTCTAAAATGACATATGACTTAAATATGTCACATAACTATAGCGGGTCCTGCACCTGGGATCACCATCCGCATCCTATTTAGACGGTTCCTGGCATTCTAGAAGTCACTGGCATAGTGGGCTACTATGTCAATGAGATGCGATTTCCTGAAATCATTCATAGAAGTTCAAGATCCTATAAATCAGTGCATTCTAAATGGGGATTTGTTTCCTGCTTTCTGCTTTTATTGGCATCCTCTGATTACAATGAAATATAGTAGCACTAATCACTATATCCTGTTGTATAAAACCCGGTTATTGCTATAAAACATTGCTTGAAAGTTTCCTCTGTTTTGTCAGATCCACTGATTACCTCTGACAGCCAGGCGTGACTTACTCATGTCCTTACTCGACCTCCCAATCCGACTTATTCTCTACCTGTTTTAAAGGGATCTGAGTATAGAATCAATCTGAATGTCTCTCTACTATGCATGGGATTAAATAACTAATTAATATAAAACCCTGGGATCTCATTACTAAATCAGATTACTCTTTTGTCTGACTACGACCTCCCATATAACATGATTTGTATTTCACTAAAGTAGCTTTCAGAAATCATCCTCTAGAAGGCTACTTCCAAAAGATTCTTCTAGGCCCTTTCAAACAGACTCATTCAACACAAGAAGCAGAAATATCTTTCCATCTGTGGCTAGCTTTAGTTTTGTATTGTCATTTCTATCTAACCTTAGGCTGTCACCATGAACACGCAGTACAATCTGCCCGCAGCATTGTATAGAGCAGGAGGAGCTGAGCAGATTGATATACAGACTTATAGAGAAAAATTCTGTAAAATTTGCACTTTACTCATGCATGAAGAGCATGCATACAGCAATAGCTAAGTAGGACCACCAGTGGACTTCTAAGCATAGAAAGAGCTGGAATTTAAATTGAAAAAGTCTTAATGAATCTTTTCCCATAAGTCTATATATCAGTCTTCTCATCTCCTCCTGGTCTATAACATGTTCTCTGCAGACAGACATAACTATATAATAATTAGTCTATAAATGGTGAACTAAGTATGGCTTTTAGGGAGCAGTATTGTGAGAGCACAGCTTTATTGCTGACAATTCTCATCATCATTGGACATTAATTGAAATCATGAGTAGTAGTCTAAATATAGTTGAAAATGCTACCCGTGACTACAACACGTAATGGTCAGACCTGTTAGTAATTAGCTTTAACATATGCTTAATTACATCATTTTAAATCATCAAAATAGCACACGTTGCATGAGAGCTAAACAGGATTCACAAGACATTCCATGTGGCAGAAATTGCCTAAACTAGCCAAAATGTATCCAGCATAACATATGTGGCACAGAAGAGGTTCTAGGTGACAAATTCAATTCATCCTATTGAAGTCTTAAAGGGGTTGTCCGCTTTTCTCTATTGATGATCTATCCTCAGGAGTTTATTAATATCAGAGTGACCAGGGGGCAGCGACTCCCGGCACCCCCGCCAATCAGCTTTTTGAAGAGAAAAAAGCACTCATCTGAGGGCTTTCTCTTCAAACAACTGATTGGCAAGGGTGCCACGAGTCCAGGGGGGTGCCTATCCTGAGAGGGAGCCTATCCTGAGGTTAGGTCATCATTAGAAAAATGTGGACAACTCCTTTAAATCTTCATAAGACTGGATTCACACACATTGTTTTTGCATTTTTTTTTTTTTTAGCTAAATCCAAAAGTCCATCCTTTTTATTTCCCATTCCATTTGAATTCATGCCTGATTAAAGGGGTCAGCTGAATGATCATACGGCCAACAACTATTTTATCTGACTCACTTTTACAGACATGCGTACGGACAATGGTTGTGGAACCACTGTGCCAAGTAACCAGTTTGATGTTGAGCCAAACCCTAAGGGCATTATTCTGGCACCCTATAACCTCTGTACAGAGGGAGGAGTGGACTTTGTTGTAGGTTAGCGACCAGACCGCTACCTCCTGAGATGGTCCTGGTGTACTTGACAGCTGATTAGTTGAGGTCAGAGACACTGGTGAAAGCATCAGAGACATAGGCATGGCACAATTCAGAGTCAGACAGAGCACAGGCAAATCCAATGAAGACATAGACAAAATGAAAAAACATGACAAAAAACACAGAAAACTGGCAGACGAATAGATCAGGAACCCATGCAGTAAGTCTACAAGAGCTAAACATACAGATCACGGAACTTGGACACACAGACTTTAGGAGAAAACTACAGGAACGGACACTGTTCACATGTAACAGAACTTGGCAAGACAGACTACAGGAATTTGGACATATCAAATACATAAGCAAAACTAGGACACATGAGTACAGGAATACAGACAGAAGCCACCATACACAGATAGATGGGAAGCTCCATACAGACTTTAACAGAGCACAAATAATGGCTAGGACACTAGGTCAGAATTCTGACATGGACAATATGTCAACAGAACAAACCCAAACGATGAAATAGGACTATGACTATTGCTCAGACAGACACCAAATTGACCAAAGCAAGACTTGACATGACATGAAAGACAAGACGTAGTTGCACAACTGGGGCAGGTCATAGCACTCAAGAGAAAACCAAACCAACACAGAACTCAGGAACAAATATAGCAGACTTAACAAACCAATTAATCGAACAGATGCAGACACAGACAGAACAATGGAAAGATTAACCCTCGCAAGACTGAGAAGAGATATAGGGTACAAGCACATTGGCGCAATTCATACCACAAGAAACCAGGATACATGGAGCATTGGCAACATTAACCGCTATTGAACAAAACGGCACAAATCCATACTCACAAGCAACCGAGGCTAGCGTGGATGGTACAACTGTACAAGTGAAACACTATTTGGTTCAGCTGAATGTGTATTCAATGGGAAGAAAGGAGAAAACCGCTGCCAGACACTTCTGGGACAGCTCATCTCCCAGGAGAACAAAAGGATTTGGTGAAAATGTTACTTTTGCCTGATCCTTTAGTCCTTAGCATCATCTGTTCGACCAACATTAAACTGTTAGCCGAACCCTCCTTTCTCGGCAGATTTGGCTGACAATACACTAAAGTGTATGGGAACCTTAAGGTAGTCTGAAATCCACCTCATGGCTTAGGCGGCTGCTCTGCCCCTCCTATTATCTACATTGCATCTTGCTCCTAAGACAGACCATCAATGTTTATATTCCCCCCAAAACGACTTAACCACATCAGAAAAATGTTCAGTTCACCACTAAGACCCCAAGAATACAGTGCTGGCTCTAAATCAAAGACTAACATTTTTTAATGGACGCTATTTAGTTGGAGCTTTTATCAAGTTTAGAATATCTTGGCCCTATGGCATCATACATGTAGACAACTGACCTGATGGCAGTCTAGTGAGCAATTCAGATTTCATGGTCTGGACTTTGGTTAATGAGACACCCAGTATGTAATATACATATTTATGGCACTATGTTGCATGGTGCTACATGCTTTTATTTCATAGCTATACACAACAAATGGTCATGGATACTATTTTAATAGAAACATAAAAAAAAAATAGTTGCTTTCTCATACTATTGCAGGTAGCCTGCAGATCTTCAGGGTTCACTATATCAATGCTAGGCTCAGTAATGAGGTTAATTAAGTACCCATGGCTCTTCTCCCACTGGGATCACTTAAAATCCAGTTTCTTCGGCGATTCCTATAGCTCCCGCTGTTGACCATTACATTTCATAGGTCCCATAACTGCACATCCGGATAGTGAAAAGATGCACATAACTCAACACATGTTATTCCTGATTTCACAAATGCAATACTTTCCTTAGAATTCCCAAACCTTTTAATTAAGAGCAAAAGCTCCAGATGTCAAGGTAACAGATCTAGCTTGTGCCAAGTAACCAGACATCAGTAATAGTTTTCTTTGTGTTTCTTTACACCTCTTCATCTCCTCAGTAAGTTCTTTGGACAGAATGTCCATGTTATTTCTAATTACTTTATCATCTGGGGACAGGGAGTGTCTGGTATTTTGGCAAAATAATTGTGGGGTGAATAGAATACAACGAAAGTTAATGTTCAAGCCTTACAACCTCCCTATAATAAATTATTGTTAGGCTATTTGCACACAACTGTATATATACTGTGGTCCGCAAACTGGGGATCCACGAAATATGGAGACCATCAGTGTGCAAGCTGCATTTTTCTCAGTCCCAATTATAGAAATTGCTATTCTTCTTCGCATTTTGTGGGACGGACATACTGATGAGGACAGCGCACAAATGACATCCCTCTGCTGTCTTCTATTTGCGTGGACCCATAGAAATTAATAAGTCTGTGTGCAATCCACAAAAAATGAGGATTGGATGGAGACCCAAAACACGGTCATGGACATAAGACCTTTTGAAGACGGGTAACATTATGCATCTTGCGTTTTGAGCATCGTATGTTAGTTTTGACATAGCTGGCCATTTAAAGGGATTTTCACACCAAAAATATTATTTATAGTTAAATCCAGACCATAATCATAAACATTTTATGTATTTACACTTATTGAAATGCTTATCTCCCCATATGTTCTAGGAATAATGTTAGTATATTGCCACCTACTGTTTCTATTGAACAGTCTTTTCTGTGTCCACCTCAGTAAATGTGCCAAGCTGGACACACATGCTCAGTCTTGCTCCTTCGGTAGGCAGAAGCATTCCTGCTGTGTGAGCTGGCTGCTACTAAAGCAATGTCCTTCCTGCTTCACAGAGGAGATCCTGAGCAAGCATAATTACAATAATGCTGTCTCATTCTCTTTTCCCTTGCTCAGAATCTTCTCTGAGAAGCAGAGAAGATGCTTCAGAAGATGTTGTCTCACCACACCAGGGATCCCTCCACAAACACAAAGGAGCAAGACTGAGTATGTGCGTCCACCTTTGCATGTTTCCTGAGGTGGTCACAGAGAGGCTGTTTATTAGAAACTGCAGGGGGAAGGGGGGGGCTACAATGATATAAATGAAAACAATGTTCATAATTATGGGGTGAACTTAACTATAATCATTTTCGTGGCACATCCCTTTTAATGATGGCCAGTCAGCTCCCCTGACAAGTTTGTATTAGCAAATTATTGTATACCCCATGAAACAATGACTCTGGAATAGGGATGAATCCATTCTAACGGATCGATTCATCTCATTAGCAAGAGTTCTTCACTTATGAGGGGCTGTCCCTGCAGTTGAAGAAGCACCCACCTACCCCTTGATTGACAGGGCTGGAAATCTCGGCCACCCCTGACAATATCGTGCCTGTTCCAGTGCTCCGAGTAGCGTCACAAGTGCAGAGGCTCAGCTTCCGCTTATGGAACAGGGACTGTTCATGCGCCACTACCCAGAAGTGTAGCAGCGCATGTGCATTTGCTGCTCCAGTGGTGGAAGCAAAGCCTCTGTGCTAGTCCTGCAACTTGGAGCAGCGGTGCAGGTGTGGGATTGTCAGCAGTGGCTGAAATGTCCCTCTCTGTCAATCAAGCGACATGTGGGCACTTCTTCACTTGTGGGGGCAGACCCCTACAGGGAAAGAACTTTTGCTGATGACATCAATTAATTAGAATTGATTCGCTCATCCCTATTCTGGAGCATCTTTGTACTTTTCCTTTGTTATTACCCCTAGAGATTTATGAACAAATTGACAAATGGCCGTTACCATTCCCCTCGTCAAAGAGGTGTGTCTTGACACTGTCATCAATGATTGGACAGTGCCATGCAATGCAGGGACACCCCCCCAAGAGGTAACACAAAGTTGACAACTTATTCATAAATTTCTAGTCCTAGTAGGAATATAGAGCTCTAAGAATAGATGATCCAGAATGGTAACCTAATGCGAACTGCAAATAGTTACTAAAACAGATATGTTAGGAGCAGTGACAGGCCATCTTTAACTACCTGCTTGCTTTACAACTCAATATAGCTCCTGATGATGAAGTAACTGACCTTGCTACTGAAGTTACAACACTGTACTAATAGCATATATTATCGTTCAGACCCCAGCGTGACCAAAGTTTGTAGCCATTTGTTCATGTCTTGTGGATCTATGGAAAAAACGGCTGGCTGGGCCGTTTTCACTGATCGCCTGGTTGTAACTGAAGAATCTTGTAGAGGTTAACTGTATGTGCATTGGCCTTTACTGTACCCTAATATTTAGTAGTGCTCCATAAAGTTATCCAATACAAATAATTAAAAACAAGCCAAACAACACAATGACAAGTACGTACCTGACACAAAAGTATAAGACAACTGGGCCAGACTTTTTGGGAAAGTCATGTTCAAGTACTCTTCGGTCCAACTGTAACCAATTTAGATGTCCCCTGCCAAAGACAAACTCAGGTTATCTTGTGCAGACACTTTTACAGTAAGGTACAGTATATAGAAGAACAGAGAATATTCTGTCAAAGATTAGTAAGTGCAATACCGTAGAGGAAATTCATAGTCTACAAAAAGTACATTTCAGACCAGAACCAGGTGGCCATACACATTAGGTAGAAGTTACTGTAGTTGATGGTTGAACAGCAGTTGAACAAACAAACATCTGATGAATGTTCCTTCCATAGACATGGCCATACACATTTTGTTCCATATTCAGTGACCATGCATATTCAATAAAACCGGGCTATGGGCAAAAAATCTTTCAGGGAACGTTCTTTCAAAGAAAGATCTTTCATTGATGAACAATCTTTCTTTGAATAAAAGACCTTAAGGGTACATGCACACACTAAGGATTCATGTGCGGAGATGTTCGCAGGCAAATCCATGCGGTCAATCTGCATCAATTGGTGCGGATTTCCCTGCCGGATTTGGTGCGGATTTTTCGCACGCGGATTTTGCTAAGTGAATGAAGAAAATCCAGTCAGGAAAAATAAAATAAATTGACATGCTGCGGATTTAAAAATCTGCACCGCAGGTCAAAATCCACATGGAAATAATCAGCATCGTGTGCATTGAGAATTTCAAATTCTCATAGAATACAATGTACATGACCTACGGTGCGGATTTTCCGCACGCGATCCTGATCGTCTGCATTTAGCCTAAGGGTACTTTCACACTAGCAGCAGGGGACACCGGCAGGCTGTTCCGGCGGGTGAACAGCCTGTCGGATCCGTCCTGCCACTAGTTCACGTGTGCCCCCGGACTGCCGCTTCGTCCCCATTGACTTTAATAGGGGCGGAGTTCCGGCGGCAGCACAGCAGCGCACACGCCGAGAGGCAGCCGGACTAAAAGTACTGCCTGCCGTCGGAACTCCGCCCCCGCCCCCAGTATAGTTAATGGGGATGGAGCGGCAATCCGGGGGCACACATGAACTAGTGGCAGGACGGATCTGACAGGCTGTTCATCCGCCGGAACAGGCTGCCGGAGTCCCCTGCCGCTAGTGTGAAAGTAGCCTAAGTCTGACTATTTGACAAAAATTTTCAACGTGGCCGTGTCATGGGTTGATAGAGGTGTGTCATGGGTTGTCTAACATGATTGTTGTTAAATTTCAAGCAATGAACGTTTGTTTTGGTTGAAATCGTTCATTCTGGTCAACGTTAGACTAATGTGTATGGCAAGTTTCACACAAGTGTATTACGGGGGGTATGTGCGTACATAATATGTCCCAGCCTGACCACAGGTTTACTGACTTGAACTCATAGCATCATACAACTCTATGATGCTGAAAGTTTGGGTCAGTAAACCTGTGGTCAGGCTAGGAGGCATGTTAGTATTACTGGCGCACATACGCACCCGCAATGCTCATGTGAAACTGGCCTTAGGCTGTACTACTTTCTGGTAAGAGCATGTGGATCATCAGATAAAAAACTTCCACACACGCAGTGTTTCTATATAGATATTCAGATCTACACAGATCTCTAAGACATGGCCTTGTCGACACAAATCAGAAGTAGACATATCACTAGAACGCTGATCACTATCACTAATGCTGAAACATAACCATCATAACCACTAAATTAATAAAAGATGAACTCCAGTCAAATTTCTTTAAATTGGCTTAAATTGGAGACAAAATTAGATTTGGACGACTTTAACTGTAATTGTTGAACATGTAGCACGGTCTTTATGTAGTGAGTCTATAAATGTGGCTTTGACTGAAATCTCTTAGTGCCTAGATGCTGGAGTCTGACCTCATGTCTCTGACTGGTGTCTTTTACAGTAGTTAATTTCACATCGGAAGGGAATCAGAATTTATGACCATTGTCACTACTGTCAATGGGACATGTATGGCTTTCATTGATATACCGAGGGAAGACAAATGATCAGGCAGTGAAATCATTGTTGTTCATAGCTCTGGGGCAGCTCTCAGTAATTTTACAGTTGTCATCCTTTTTGCTATTCTTATTTTAACTCTTTATACTCATTTCTCCATCATGCGATTTACCATTTTAATTATTCACTTAAAAATGGTCATTTCTGGGGTATTCTTTGTACTTTCTAGGTTTATGTTATACGTAAAATTTTTATTTCTACTTAATAAAAAATAAAAAAGAACTGTCACCACTAAATGCAATGCAATCTGTAGGCAGGATGTTATAGAGCTGGAGAAGCAGATTGATATATAATTGTATGGATAAAGATTCAGTAAAATGTGTAATTTACACATTTAACAGATAACACCTCCCCTGTGTACAGGTATCAGTGACTGACAGTTATCTCTGTATACACATTTACACAGGGAATGCTATCAATCACTGATAACACCTCCCCTATGTACAACTATCAGTGACTGCCAGCTATGTATACACACTTAGGGCTCATGCACGCGAACGTGCTGTCTTTCGCGGTCCGCAAATTGCGGATCAGCAAAAAACGGATGCCACCTGTGTGCCTTCCGCAATTTGCGGAATG
The DNA here is from genome assembly GCF_905171765.1 of Bufo bufo. NCBI lineage: Eukaryota > Metazoa > Chordata > Amphibia > Anura > Bufonidae > Bufo > Bufo bufo. The sequence goes on along the minus strand of NC_053389.1, from coordinate 569,567,846 downwards.
GAACAGGAGGCCCATTATAGAAATGCCTATTCTTGTTCGCAAAACAGACAAGAATAGGACATGCCTCATAATTTTTGCGGGGCCACGGAACAGAGCAACAGATGCGGACAGCACACAGAGTGCTGTCCGCATCTTTTGCGGACCCATGGAAATAAATGGTTCCGTATACGGAATCAAAATATGGCCCGTATATGGAACGCATATGCACTTTTTAAATTTTTTCTTCTAGTCTCTCCCATTCATCTGCCTTCGTGACCATTAGTTTCAGCACCCGATGTCAGCGAATTGTCAGTTTGGTGGTCCCTACTGAGCAGTGTCAAAGGAGCCTTAACTCACTGATAGCAGCCGAATGGGGAAGACTAAAAGAAGTTGCGACTGTGTGCAGCCATCTGCAGTTCAATGAGGACATAACTGGTCATCTAGTCATCTTTAATATCTAATTTCAGGTAGATATAGGTAAGCTGCTTTTAAGAGGGCTTCCCAGCTCTCCTGTCATGTCTATTTTAGTAAATACTTACAATCTCCATGGTATAACAATTCTGGAACATGTATTCTTATAACTTTGTACGATTCCTCTGTTGTTATTTTAGGAGGAATACAAGTATTTCCTAAAACAGAAGTGCCAGGAGAGGAGACAGGTCCAACAGATGTTGGTATACATAGCCTGTTATATGTGTAGAGGACAGCGTCAAATGTAATTTGTATCTCAGGGAAGTGTTCAATGTTATATGCCACTGTAGAGGGCATGTACCATATCATGTAATAGATTTCTCACTCACTAACCCATGCTTGAAATGAACTTATTGATTTCGATGGTTTTTGCCTCCTAGCATAAGCATTAGAAGAAAGGGCAGAATGCTACAAAGTATTAAGAAATTTATAAAAAGGAACTGTCTTTATACGGACATTTAAGAAGGGAAGAGAAAAAGTATCAACCCTTTGACTTTTTAATGTTTTCATGCAAAGCAACATTGAATCACAGTCGATTTAATTAGGCTTTTAGTCGCTGAACAATACAAATATCTAAAGCCAAGAAGCCAACGTGCTTGATGGCTTGGTGCCGATGTTCTAGATAAATTATTAATGCAGTCCATATGGGTCAGTATTTAACATATGCAGTTCACATATAGACACTGCAATGTTCCTTCAATCTTCTTCACAAAACCATTAACTGTTAAACGCTGAGCAGGGTTACCACGAGTGGACAAGCTCAATTACCAATTACCCAGTTGGACCGAGGTCTGGACATAAATATGGTTGTTTTTAAGCCATGTAGCTGTGTAGCTTTACTTTTGCTTTTTGGGGTTGCTGTCTTTCTGGAAAATACATTTTCTCCAAGTTTTACTTTTACAGATTGCAGCAGGTTTTCTTGTACGTTACTACATCCATTTTATTCTCTACCCCTTATCAGTGCCTAAAGTAGCTTAGCCACAATATGATTCTGTATCCTAATGATGGGTTTTATGATTTAGTGGGGTGGTTTTAGAACCACAAAGCTGAATTTTGGTTATCTGGTACCAGATAGTCTTTTTCCATTTTATGTTTTTTTTTTGCAAAATGTTTTTCTTTTTAAGGAGGTTCCAGTGGTAATACCCCAAAAAATTGACTTTTAACCCTTCAGATGCTGTGGTGAAACAAGGATCTCTGTATTCCCTAATGATATGAAGCTGTCGCACATTAGTTCCTATGGAGGACACCTCTGGGTCAGAATATGGTATGAAAAGAATAAAGTATTTTTTTCAAGGATTAAAACGCAAGAAAAACTCTACACATATGGTATCGCTGTAATTGTACTGACCTGGAGAATGTAACAGGTCAGTTTTACTGTATAGGGAATACCAGAAAAACAAAACCCATAAAGCAGTTACGAACAGTTAGAATTACGTTTCTTTTTCCAATTTCACCCCATTTGGATTTTTTTTCAAGCTCTTCACTACATTGTATGCAATATTAAATAGTGGAATTAGAAAGTGCAAATTGTCCTGCAAAAAACAAGCCTTCATACGGCTATGAAACGGAAAAATAAAAAAAAGTTAAGGCTTTGGAAAGGCAGGGAGTTAAAAACAAAAACGTTACAACGTACAAACCTCCAGGGCTCTAAGGGTTATTAACCTTTTTAAGAGTATATTTACTTGGTGTGGTAAAATCAATTTTTTGGGCTTAATTGTTGCAAAATTGTGGCACAACAATGCATATACATGTATTTTCTGAAGTTGCTGCAATTTTTTGGTAATCACAGCAATAAACCTCAACTAGACCACACCCTGTAGGCATACCCTAAATCTACTATGATTCAATGTTGTTACTGGAGAAATAGTGTGCAAAGAAATTCACAACCCATATAAAAGGCTTGAGCCACACAAAACCTTTTGTCTCTATCCAGTGTCAAAAATTAGTCTTACTAATTTTCAAAAATAAAATATGAAGTATAATGGAATATGCTGTAGCACAATCCAGATTATAGGAAGATGTAGTGACAAGGCAATCATTATTCTACATTCTACACATACATTAATTCATTTATGTTAGAAAAAATTACTGTATTTTTCGCCCATAAGACGCACCTAGGTTTTAGAGGGGGACAATAAGAAAAAAATATTTTTAATTAGACCTCAGGTCATACCACCAATCAGACCTCAGATAAGAGCCCCCATTGCCTCATATCAGCCCCCAGCAGCCCCCATTGCCTCTCATATTAGCCCCCATTGCCTCAGATCAGCACCCAGCACCCCCATATTGCCTCAGATCAGCCCCATATTGCCTCAGATCAGCCCCATATTGCCTCAGATCAGCCCCATATTGCCTCACATCAGCCCCATATTGCCTCACATCAGCCCCATATTGCCTCACATCAGCCCCATATTGCCAAAGAGCAGCCCCATATTGCCAAAGAGCAGCCCCATATTGCCAAAGAGCAGCCCCATATTGCCAAAGAGCAGCCCCATATTGCCATGTTTTATAAAATAAAAAACCCAGTTACCTCTCCTGTTCCTGGACGCCGCCGCCGCTCCTCTCCGCCCACGATCTGCTTCCTCCTGCCGCCGGCTGTGCTGTGAACTGGCGTGCACAGCGTGAGGTCACAGAGCGCCTGTCACTACCAGAGCTTTGGGACGTTCTCACAGCTCTGTTTCTCCACCCCTGTGATGATGTCACTACTAGAGCTGGGAGGAGTTCTCACTACTCTGTTTACTTTTGGTTTCTTTCACCACAGCTGTTCTTCATGTGTTTGATTTCCCTCTCCTTATATCACCCCTCCTCCTATGATAGGATGTGGATTATAGTTCTCACTTCAGTTGTAGCTCTTGCTTTAGTTTCTTCACTTGTAGCTATCAGTTCACTGGACCTGTGTTCTGCTGCAGCTAGCACTCCGGATATTGCCAGCCTGTCCTTGGATCCATCTTCTCTGCGGCTATAACACCTTCAGCTAAGTCTGCAGACATTGTTGTATTCCTGTTTGTTTTCTGACTGGATCTGAGGTGGCCACGGTTCCCTCCATATACTGAGTAGGGCACTGGTGGCCGTGCCCCTTCCACTATTGTAGGGGTTACAGTGGTCATTAGTCTTAGGCACGTGGGCATGCCTCGTTCCGCCATTTGGATCCGGGCATGTGCTTTAGCAGAATACGGAAAGCGTTGAGGGTCGGACAGGGGTCACCCTTTATCCTCCCTAGTTCTGGGTCCAGTCAGTTGCTCTGTACTGTGAATTACTATTGTTGCTCACATACAGCCGTGACATTATAATCCACCAAAACCGTCCTTTTTTGACATGGATCCGCTTTCTGACCTGGTTGACCGCATGCATGGTCTTTCTTTGGAAGTAGCGGATCTCCGTCAATCTATGACCCAGCTTCAAGCATTGGGCCCTGCTCCGGCTCATGGAGTCTGTTGCGAGCCAAAGGTCTCACTTCCGGAGATGTTCTCCGGGGGCAGTGAGAATTTTGTTCGTTTCAGAGAGGCATGCAAACTCCATTTTTGCTTGTGTTCTCACTCTTCTGGTAATCAGGAGCAGAGGGTGAGGATTGTCATTTCCCTGCTCAGGGGTAATGCTCAGACTTGGGCTTTTTCGCTGCCATCAGGGGATCCCTCCCTTCGATCCGTGGAGGTATTTTTTGTGGCCCTGGGGCAGATTTATGATGACCCGGATCGTGTTGCTCTGGCCGAATCTAACCTACGTGTTTTATGCCAGAACAAACGGTCTGCGGAGCTTTATTGTTCTGAATTTCGGAGATGGGCAGCTGATTCGGGTTGGAATGATGCTGCACTCCGGAGTCAGTTCTGTCATGGTCTCTCGGAGAGATTAAAAGATGCGTTTGCTTTCCATGAGAGACCAACGTCCTTAGAGTCTGCCATGTCATTGGCGGTACGCCTTGACAGGCGTCTAAGAGAAAGAAACGAGACCTCTCTGTCCAACCATTGTCAGTCTAGGGGCAGTGGTGCGGACTCATTCAGTGTGCAGGGGCCTCATCCTGTCTCGCTCCCCTCTGAGGAGGAGCCCATGCAGCTAGCTCGACTTGCCCCTGATAAAAGAGGATTTAGTCCTCAGAGTATGGTCTGTTTTTGTTGTGGGGGCATAGGTCATTTGGCAAATGTTTGTCCGTCTAGGAGATTCTTGAACCGTACTAAGAGCGATAATAAGAGAAAAATCTCAAAAGGTAAATCATCAGGTTCTGCTTCATCTGCTACTTTGGGCAAAGTTGATGTAGGATTTGATGCTTTTCCTCTGACCTGCAGTTCCCGTTTTCTCCTGTCTGCCAGGGTGGCGCTAGAGAGCAAAGTCATTTCTTGTGAGATTTTTGTCGATAGTGGAGCTGCCGTCAATCTTATTGACACTCAATTTGTAGCCATGCATGGTTTTCAGGTTTGCACATTAGATAAAGATATACCTGTTTTTGCTATTGACTCTGCTCCACTCTCACAGAGATCTCTGAAGGGCATTGTTCACAATATCCGGCTAGCTGTAGGTGACACTCATGTGGAGGATATATCTTGTTTTGTCCTTAACGGATTGCCGTCTCCTCTAGTTTTGGGGTTACCCTGGCTCACTAGACATAACCCCACTATTGATTGGCAAGGAAGGCAAATAAATGAGTGGAGTGATTTTTGTAGAGAGAATTGTCTCACAGCGACTTTTGCAGAGGTGTCTACTAAAACGGTGCCATCATTTCTCTCTGATTTCTCGGACGTGTTTTCCGAGAGCGGTGTTCAGGAGCTACCTCCTCACCGGGAGTTTGACTGTCCCATTAACCTCATTCCCGGCGCCAAGCTGCCAAAAGCACGCCTCTACAATCTCTCACAACCGGAAAGAATCGCTATGCGAACTTACATCTCCGAGAGTCTCGAAAAGGGGCATATTCGTCCCTCAAAGTCACCTGTGGCTGCGGGTTTTTTTTTTGTTAAAAAGAAAGATGGCTCTCTGAGACCTTGCCTAGATTTTAGGGAGCTGAACCGTATCACGATTCGCGATCCCTATCCCCTTCCTCTGATCCCGGACCTCTTCAATCAAATTGTTGGGGCCAAGGTGTTTTCCAAATTGGATTTGAGAGGCGCGTACAACCTGGTCAGGGTCAGAGAGGGGGATGAATGGAAAACGGCCTTTAATACCCCTGACGGGCATTTCGAGAATCTCGTTATGCCTTTCGGCCTGATGAATGCTCCGGCCGTCTTTCAGCATTTTGTTAATAGTATTTTCTATCATTTAATGGGGAAATTTGTATTGGTGTATCTTGATGATATTTTGATTTTTTCCCCTGATGTTCAGACCCATCAGGATCATCTTTTTCAGGTTCTGCAGATTCTGCGGGAAAATAAATTGTACGCCAAGCTGGAGAAATGTCTTTTTATGGTATCGGAGATTCAATTTCTGGGTTTTCTCCTCTCTGCTTCTGGTTTTCGCATGGATCCCGAGAAGGTCCGTGCTGTACTTGAGTGGGAGCTTCCTGAGAATCAGAAGGCATTGATGCACTTTCTGGGTTTTGCGAACTATTACAGAAAGTTCATTTTGAATTATTCCTCTGTTGTCAAACCCCTCACTGACATGACAAAAAAGGGGGCGGATTTTTCCTCTTGGTCGGAGGAGGCGCTTACAGCCTTTTCTAAGATTAAAGAGAATTTTGCGTCTGCTCCCGTCTTGGTGCATCCCGATGTTTCCTTACCTTTTATTGTTGAGGTAGATGCTTCCGAGGTGGGTGTGGGTGCGGTTTTGTCCCAGGGCCCTTCCCCTGCCAAGTGGCGACCCTGTGCCTTTTTCTCTAAAAAACTCTCCCCGGCAGAGAGAAACTATGATGTGGGAGATAGGGAGTTGTTGGCCATCAAGTTGGCTTTCGAGGAATGGCGCCATTGGTTGGAGGGGGCCAGGCACCCTATCACCGTTTTTACCGACCATAAGAATCTGGCATACTTGGAGTCGGCCAAGCGTATGAATCCGAGACAGGCCAGATGGTCTCTGTTCTTCTCCAGATTCAATTTTGTTGTTACATTCCGACCTGGGATAAAAAATGTGAAGGCTGATGCTCTCTCTCGCTGTTTTCCGGGAGGAGGAAACTCCGAGGACCCGGGTCCCATTTTGGCGGAGGGGGTAGTTGTTTCTGCTCTATATTCCGATTTGGAGGCCGAGGTCCAGGCTGCCCAGACTGAGACACCTGCCCGTTGTCCTTCTGGGAAGTTGTTCGTGCCTCCTGAGCTACGTCACAAACTCTTTAAGGAGCATCATGATACGGTTCTTGCTGGTCACCCCGGGAGTAGAGCCACGGTAGATCTCATTGCTCAGAGATTTTGGTGGCCGGCTCTTCGTAAGTCGGTGGAGGGTTTTGTGGCTGCTTGTGAGACGTGCGCTCGAGCTAAGGTCCCTCGTTCACGGCCTTCAGGTTCCCTTCTCCCGTTACCCATTCCTTCCCGTCCTTGGACACACCTGTCCATGGACTTTATCACGGATCTTCCTCGTTCCTCGGGGAAGTCGGTGATCCTGGTGGTGGTGGACCGTTTTAGCAAGATGGCTCATTTCGTACCTTTCCCTGGTTTACCCAATGCTAAAACGTTGGCGCAAGCTTTTGTCGACCATATTGTTAAATTGCACGGCATTCCCTCTGATATTGTTTCCGATAGAGGCACGCAGTTTGTGTCCAGGTTCTGGAAGGCTTTCTGTTCTCGCCTGGGGGTTCGGCTGTCCTTCTCTTCTGCTTTTCACCCGCAGTCGAATGGTCAGACCGAGTGCCTCAATCAGAATCTGGAGACATATTTGCGCTGTTTTGTGGCAGAGAACCAGGAGGATTGGTGTTCATTTCTCCCTCTTGCTGAGTTTGCTCTGAACAACCGTCGTCAGGAATCTTCTGATAAGTCACCATTCTTTGGTGCATATGGGTTCCATCCGCAGTTTGGGACATTCTCGGGAGGGGCTCTTTCTGGTTTACCTGAGGAGGAGAGATTTTCCTCGTCTTTGTCTACCATTTGGCAAAAGATTCAGAGTAATCTTAAAAAAATGAGTGAGAAGTATAAGCGTGTGGCTGATAAGAGACGTGTGCCTGGTCCGGACCTGAATGTGGGTGATCTGGTGTGGTTGTCTACTAGAAACATTAAGTTGAAGGTTCCCTCCTGGAAATTGGGTCCCAAGTTTATTGGGCCTTATAAAATCTTGTCAGTCATCAATCCTGTTGCCTTCCGTCTTGATCTTCCACGGGTTTGGAAGATACATAATGTATTTCACAGATCTCTCTTAAAACCATATGTCCAGCCCACGGTACCCTCCTCTTTGCCTCCTCCTCCGATTTTGGTTGATGGCAATCTGGAGTTTGAGGTTTCCAGAATTGTGGACTCTCGCATTGTCTGCGGTTCTCTTCAGTACCTCGTTCATTGGAAGGGTTATGGTCCTGAGGAGAGGATGTGGGTTCCGGTGTCGGACATTAAAGCCACTCGCCTCATCAGGGCATTTCATAGGGCTCATCCTGAGAAGGTGGGTCCTGGGTGTCCGGAGTCCAACCGTAGAGGGGGGGGTACTGTCACTACCAGAGCTTTGGGACGTTCTCACAGCTCTGTTTCTCCACCCCTGTGATGATGTCACTACTAGAGCTGGGAGGAGTTCTCACTACTCTGTTTACTTTTGGTTTCTTTCACCACAGCTGTTCTTCATGTGTTTGATTTCCCTCTCCTTATATCACCCCTCCTCCTATGATAGGATGTGGATTATAGTTCTCACTTCAGTTGTAGCTCTTGCTTTAGTTTCTTAGCTTGTAGCTATCAGTTCACTGGACCTGTGTTCTGCTGCAGCTAGCACTCCGGATATTGCCAGCCTGTCCTTGGATCCATCTTCTCTGCGGCTATAACACCTTCAGCTAAGTCTGCAGACATTGTTGTATTCCTGTTTGTTTTCTGACTGGATCTGAGGTGGCCACGGTTCCCTCCATATACTGAGTAGGGCACTGGTGGCCGTGCCCCTTCCACTATTGTAGGGGTTACAGTGGTCATTAGTCTTAGGCACGTGGGCATGCCTCGTTCCGCCATTTAGATCCGGGCATGTGCTTTAGCAGAATAGGGAAAGCGTTGAGGGTCGGACAGGGGTCACCCTTTATCCTCCCTAGTTCTGGGTCCAGTCAGTTGCTCTGTACTGTGAATTACTATTGTTGCTCACATACAGCCGTGACAGCGCCCTCACGCTCAGGACCAGAAAGCGGTGAGTACAGAGCCTTCACAGCTTCCTGGTCCTCCCGTACTAATGAGCGCTTCCATAATGGAAGCGCTCATTAGTATTCGCCCCATAAGACGCAGGGGAATTTTCCCCCCACTTTTGGGGGAGGGGGGAAATGCGTCTTATGGGGCGAAAAATACGGTACTAAGTATGTATGTGTTCTTATTTTAGATTAGAACATCAGATCTCCTTTTCCTATGGAAGCTGGAGACAAGAAATTGAACACTTTGACCATCTGAGTGCTGCAGCCTCTTCCTAGGCCAGGGACGTCATGTTCATCTGTCACATCTCAGTCCCTTTAACATTATTAGGTCTGGGCTAAGGCATCAACCACAGCCGCAATACAATGTATGGCACTTAGCTTAGTAAGCTGTAAGGGGCTGTTGCACTCATTGGATCTCCATGGCCTCTTCAAACAGCTGATAGGCGAGGGTGCTGGAAATCGGACAACTTCAGATCAGATATTGATGTCCTATCTTGAGGATAAGTCATCAATATTCTACTCCCAATATTCTACTCTAGGTACATGGATATGGTACAGTATATGTTGCATATACGTAGGGCTTTTGACATGGTCCAACGATTAGCCCATCCGAACCCCCATGATCAGCTGACAAACAAGCAAATGCACGTTTATAAGCTGATTGGATCCCTTATGGGAGTATAGAAATGGTCGCTGGTTGGCACCTCTCCCTGTGTAAACAGTGGCTGTGCTGCCAACATAATGTAAAGTATATGAAGAATCGTTCATCCTGAGGGGCGGACTGGGAACTAAAAGCGGCCCTGGAAAAAAAAATGTAAAAGTGGCCAAATGTTGCAGGGGGGTCCAAATTAGCAGAAGGTGGGGCAACAATTAGGCAGGGCCAACATATGTAGGCAGGGACAAGAGAATTACAGAAGTAGGCAGGGCCAGCAATACCATAGTACAGAGCAATATACTGCCTCAGCTGAACCAAATAGCACGGTGCAGCACAAGATACTGCCACCTGTGCCACAGTATTCCACGATATCATTGTCCTGAGGACGAAGATAGAGTTGAATTCAGGAGGGCACCTGCGGCTGATGGCTAGGTGCATAAGAGAAAATCAGATCATTATGTACCTGGTGGCCGTGAGGAGGGCTCAGGTGGCCCCCTGGGCATCGGCCCACAGGGAAATTTCCCTGTAGGGTCTATGGCCAATCTTCCTCTGTTCATCCTCCATTAAGTTCTCATTGGCATGTATCAAGGTATGAGTGCTAATCAACTTGTAAAAGGACCTTACATCTCTATGACTGCCTTGGATTATTACACAAAAAGAAAGCATTTGTATACTATGGGGGAAATGTATCATTCCCCTACTTTCTTTTTTAGCATTAGAAAGTTTGAAAAACCCTGGTTTCATAAATTAAACGCCTATCAAGTGCAGGCCCTATCAAGACAGACCGGTGTAACACACACTAGTCTTGATAAATCAGGACCTATGAGTTCCAAAACTACCATGGAACAAGCAATGCAAACTTCTCTCCACTAATTTTCAGCGAGAATTTGGGAAGAACAGATATAAAGTATGACAAGACATGCAATTTTTAGGATAACATCAGTGGCTTATCTACATTCATCTGATCAGATAAATCAGATCAAAACACTCTCTGAAGCCTTACGCTAGAAATTATGGACTGAGTGTGAAAATAATTAGCTAGTTTTGATACATGAATAAAATGGTGTTTCTTAGTATTATTATTATTATTATTATTTATTATTAAAGCGCCATTCATTCCATAGCGCTGTACATATGATGAGCGGTGCACATACATAATACAGACAATTGCACTAATCATAAACAAGACAAGTTACAAACTGGTACAGAAGGAGAGAGGGCCCTGCCCGTGAGGGCTTACAATCTATATGGTATGGGTGAAGGACACAGTAGGTGCGAGTTAAGTTGGTCATGGCGGTATAGAGGCAGCGGGGTCACTGGTTGTAGGCTTGTCTGAAGAGGTGGGTTTTCAGGTTTCTTTTTAAGGATTCCAATGTAGGTGAGAGTCTGATATGTTGGGGTAGCGAGTTCCAGAGTATGGAGGATGCACGGGAGAAATCTTGGAGTCGATTGTGGGAAGAGGCAATAAGAGGAGAGGAGAGAAGGAGGTCTTGTGAGGATCGAAGAGTGCGTGTGGGGATGTATCTGGAAAGTAGCTCAGAGATGTAGGGAGGGGACAGGTTATGGACGGCCTTGTATGTATTTGTTAGTACTTTGAAGTGAATTCGCTGGGCAATGGGGAGCCAGTGAAGGGATTGGCAGAGGGGAGAGGCAGAGGAGTAATAGGGGGAGAGGTGGATTAGTCGGGCAGCAGAGTTGAGGATAGATTGGAGGGGTGCGAGAGTGCTAGATGGAAGGCCACAGAGGAGAATGTTGCAGTAGTCTAGGCGAGAGATAATGAGGGCATGTACAAGAATTTTCACAGATTCAAAGTTAAGGAAAGCACGGATGCGGGAGATGTTTTCGAGTTGGAGGCGGCAGGTGGTGGAAAGAGCTTGGATTTGCGGTCGGAAGGAAAGTGCAGAATCCAAGGTCACTCCAAGGCAGCGGACTTTGTTGACCGGGGAGAGTGTGCAGCCATTGATCATGATAGATAGGTCTGTTGAGGGGGTTGAACAAGATGGGGGAAAGATTATGAATTCTGTCTTATCCATGTTAAGTTTTAGAAAGCGAGAGGCGAAGAAGGATGATATAGAAGATAGACATTGTGGGATTCTTGATAGGAGGTGGTGATTTCTGGACCAGAGAGGTAGATTTGTGTGTCGTCAGCGTAGGAGTGATACTGAAAGCCATGGGACTCTATGAGCTGTCCCAGGCCAAAGGTGTAGATAGAGAAGAGCAGGGGTCCTAGGACAGAGCGTTGCGGGACACCAACAGAGAGGGAATGAGACGAGGAGGTGGTGCGAGAGTGGGAGACGCTAAATGTCCGGTCTGTGAGGTATGATGTGATCCAGAAGAGGGCCAGGTCGGTGATGCCGAGAGATGAGAGAGTTTGCAGCAGAAGGGAGTGGTCAACAGTGTCGAAGGCAGAGGACAGGTCAAGGAGAAGGAGGACAGAGTATTGTTTCTTGGTTTTGGCTGTCAGTAGGTCATTGGTGACTTTGGTAAGGGCAGTCTCGGTCGAGTGGTGGAGTCGGAAGCCAGATTGTAGGCGGTCAAAGAGGGAGCAGGAGGAGAGGTGGGAGGACAGTTCTGAATGGACATGTTGTTCAAGTAGCTTTGAGGCATACGGAAGAAGTGATATGGGGCGATAACTGGACAAGGAAGATGGGTCAAGTGAAGGCTTTTTGAGGATGGGTGTAATGGTAGCATGTTTAAAAGCAGAGGGGAAGACACCAGAGTTTAGTGATAGGTTGAAGAGATGAGTTAGGGCTGGGATAAAGACTGTGGTGAGGTTAGGGATGAGGTGGGATGGGATTGGGTCAAGTGCACAGGTGGTCAGATGAGATTTGGAGAGTAGAGTGGAGAGTTTTTCTTCTGTAATGGTGGAGAAGCGGGTTTTGGGAGAAGGGGACCGAGCCGTTGTGTAGAGGGTCTGTGGGGACTGTGTGGTGAAGCTTTCTCTGATGTTGACTATCTTTTGTTTGAAATATTTGGCAAAGTCCTCAGCTGAGAAGAGAGGAGAGGGTGGGGGCGCTGGGGGGCGGAGAAGGGAGTTAAAAGTGCTAAAAAGTTGTTTAGGGCTGTGTGAAGATATGAGAGATGAGAAGTAGGCCTGTTTTGCATTAGCGAGTGAGGATTTAAATATGAGGAGGGATTGCTTGTATGCGGTGAAATGATCATTTGAATGGGATTTCTTCCATTGCCGCTCAGCAGCCCTGGAAGCTTGTCTGAGTTTTTTGGTCAGGTTGGTGTGCCAGGGTTGTCTGTTGATTTTTCGGGTTTTGTTGTGTGTGAGGGGGGCAACAGTGTCCAGAGCTGTACTTATTGTGGTGTTATATAGGGTGGTAGCAGCTTCTGGGTCTAGGAGGGAACAGATGGTAGAGAGTGGGAGAAGAGAGTCGGAAAGCAAGTGAAAGTCGAGATGTTTAAGGTTCCTGCGGGGGTGTGTTAGAGTGTGGACCGGGGGAGCAGCAGAAGAGACCAGTGAAGAGAAGGTGAGTAGGTTGTGGTCGGATAGGGGGAGAGGCGAATTAGAAAGGTTAGATAGGGAGCAGAGGCGGGTAAAGATCAGATCCAGAGTGTGACCATCTCTGTGGGTGGGAACTGAAGACCACTGTGATAGGCCGAAGGAGGAAGAGAGTGACAGGAGTTTAGAGGCAGCCGAGTGGCATGTGTCAATAGGGATGTTGAAGTCACCCATGATGATAGTGGGGATGTCGGCAGAAAGAAAGTGTAGTAGCCAGGTGTTAAAGTGGTCAAGAAAGATGGTGGCTGGGACTGGAGGGCGGTAAATGACGGCTACTTGAAGGTTGGAGGGAGAGTAGATGCGAACAGAGTGTACTTCAAATGAGGTGAGCGTAATGGAGGGTGGCAGTGGAATTGGGCTGTAGGAGCAGGTGTCTGATAGGAGGAGACCAACTCCTCCACCATGTTTGCAGCCGGGGCGGGGGGTGTGAGTGAATTGAAATCCACTATAAGAGAGTGCAGCAGGGGAGGAGGTGTCTGAGGGTGTCAGCCATGTTTCAGTGAGACCCAGAAAGGAAAGGTTTTGAGAGATGAACAGTTCATGAATGTACGACAGTTTGTTACAGACAGAGCGCGCGTTCCATAATGCTCCTGCAAGAGGAACCAAAGGAGCAGGGGTCAGAGGAATGGTTATTAGGTTTAAGGGGTTGGAGAAATTTGTAGAAGGAGATTTGTGGTGGGACATGGAGGTGATAGTGGGGATTTGCTGAGGGGGTCCTGGATTTGGAGAGATATCACCAGCAGTAAGGAGAAGCAGAGAAAGTGTTAATAGATGAGAATAAGAGAGGGCATGAGGAGTGTGTGTGTGTTTGGGAAGGAAGTGTTTTATGTTGGCAAACAGGTTTGTGCAAGCGATCAGATGAGAAGGTAAAATGTAAGAAGAGATGAATAGTTCCTTGCTGGGTGAATGGATGTGTGGGTATTTCAGGAGGTGTTGGAAAAGTGGGAAGAGTAAGAGGAAAAATTGAAACATTGTTTGCATTAACTAATGTCTGTAATTACCTGTCATCCCCTTCTGGTCCAATTCTGGTATAATTCAGTCAGTGCACTTAAGAGTGGCACTTGAGAGATGTGCATTTGGAAAGACCAAGGTCTGGAAGACCAAAGGACTTAGATTTATACCACTCAGTGTTCAATCAGGTGTGACCAAGAGGGGAGGGACATATGGCCTAATCAAGGAGGACCAGATACAGGGGTGAAATAGTCAATGCAAACAAATACTCAATAAATCTAGCAGGGAAGGAGACATTAATGCTTCAGAAAAGACATACCAGGATTTAGAAGGAGAGATGAGAGGGGTGGACAAGATCAGACTGTGGAAAAGCTGGGTGTAGCAGTATACTTTTTAGGCCGTGTGCATGAGGCCTATAGTGTATGGAAAAAACAGGAATCTGAAGTTTTAACTAAATTCCAACAACCTAGTACAAGAAATCCTATGCAGGTGATACAGAGACTTGACCGATATGATTTGTGGAAGTGAAAATCCCTTATACTGTGTGACTTCACTTTGTCACAGCTCCAAAATGGGATGCTTAGTCAGACCAAGGCTTAATACATTATGCATGCTTTCAACAACTTTCCAAAAGCTTCAATGCAAACCTTATTACTGGAAACTTCAAAAAGTAGTTGTTCCTCATTAAAAAGAACGAGCGCCTCAAGACATTACAAAGAAGGCAAATATGGCACAAGTGGAGCTTACAGGCCACATAGGAACATTTTATGGGCAGAAGGCACAGGATGTTATATTAGTTCATTCCCTTCTTTTGCTCTTTATTACACATTGTGAGATCTCATTTAACACAGAAAGTTGTTTTCAACAGGTAGAAAGGAATATATTCTGCTTGCATAGAGCATATGGACGTTTACATTAAAAAAATCTACATGAAGGAGAACATTTTCATATAATTGGTTCTACAGCTTTCACAGCTTGCAGTAGAGTAATACATACAATGAGGGACTATGGTGCTATATGTATCAGGTATCTAATAGCTATTTGGCTTTCCAGTATGGTTGACATTAGATAATTGGGTCTTTCTCTGAAGGTGATCAAGCACTCATAGTGACTGGTGTTCCCATATCAGTCTTGATTCCCCCATGCCCAAGAGTGAGATGTGCCAAATTTATTAAGAGGGAGATGTGTCCTCCACATCTACACCAGCTAGTGTCTGGTATAGGCTTCAGCTATAAATTACGTCAGTCTCTGGCATAAGTTAAAGTAAATCCAGCGGACTATAGGAGGTTCCAACCCTTCACGCTAAGCCCTTGCCCATTTTCTCACCACTTTGTGCCATAATTTGCGACAAAAGTGGCATTAAAGCATTAATAAATCTCCCTCTTTATATGTCAGTAGTAAGTAGCAATCTGATTGTAAATTGCATAAAATACATTGCATACACTGAGCTTCAATCAATTCAATCAACTTACGTTTCATCTGTAAAGGCTATCCCAAAATATTCTTTTTCTTTCAGGTTGAAATGGGATGCCACTAAATCAAGCAGCTCCTTGGCTAGCAGTTTTGGCTACAAAAGAAGAAAGATGTGATTTATCAAGGGCCGTGATACATTATGTACATAATTGCATACAGACAGTAAAGTGTGCTGATATATTTCTTAAGAAATGAATAAGGATTCAAAGGAGACCCTACTGATTATGGTGAACAAAAACTACAGTACTTCAATGCATTATCATCTAGTAAATAAAATGCTTCATTCTTACCAGATGACAGTTTGAAAATGTGCAACATAAAAGATAGAGAAGAGATACATAGATAAAGGCTTGAAAAAGGCCCCATGCAGCACGGCTGAAACGTTGCACATATGGGTGAAAAAGGTTTACTTCTCTTCTCACTTTGCCCATTTGGAGCGCTGCTGATTTCTTGCTTTTTTAAATTGTGCTTGTACCAATGCATTTACACAGTGCTGTTTAGTTTAGACGAACTAACAGATGGATGATAGGTAGATAGATAGCTAGATAGATAATAGATAGATAGATATATAGATAGATAGATAATAGATAGATAGATATATAGATAGATAGATGATAGAAAGATAGATAGATAATAGATAGATATGAGATAGATGGATAATAGATAGATGATAGAAAGATAGATAGATAGATACTAGATAGATAGATAGATAGATAGATACTAGATGGATAGATAGATAGATAGATATGAGATAGATAGAGAGATAGATAATAGATAGATAGGATATATATATATATATATATAAAAAAGATAGATAGATAGATATGTTATAAAGACACAGATACATTATGATATGCAAAACAGTTTTTTCTCTTTCTATGATCCGCTTAGCAGATTTGCTAAAAACATCTACAAATGGTTGCCAACAAAAAAGCCATCTGTTTTACACAGACTTCAATAGAAAAATCAAATCCTTCACTGAAGTTTTTTGCAGATGCAAAATGAGAGTCTACCGCACTTTTGCGTACACCAAAATATATGATGGATGCTCTTCTGTTCGCATCCTACAGTATTGTATAGGTTTTTAGCATAGCTGGTAAAGAAATAAGTGGATGCTAGAACCAAGATATGAACACAACCTAAAGGCCCCTTCGACATGGCCCAATTAAGCAGATGATTGTTGGGAAGGAAGTGTTCCTTCCTGACAATCAACTGCTCATCAGTGAAGGAGACAGCTGCATTTACATGCAGTGATCTCCTCCATAGTATAGGGAGGAGTAATCACATATGCCGTTGCTCGTCCACATACTAAGTTACTGTTTGCTGGCAGCAGATGCTGTTTAGACAGCACTATTTGCTGCCGGCAAACATTGATTTAGGTGTCCGCACCAATGATCCTATTACCCGATGAACAAGCATTTTGTTCGTTCATCAGGTAATCAGCAACATCTTTACACCGGCAGATTACTGCGTTCAAGGGAATGCTCATTAGCTATAAACTGCCTGAACATCTGGCAGTGTAAAGAGGCCTTTAGTCTGTCTATTCTTGCCTTAAAGGGGTTGTCCGGGTTCAGAGCTGAACCCAGACATATCCCCATTTTTGCCAAGGCAGCCCCCCCTCTCCTTTGCCCTACGCTAAATCGCGCACGGAAAAGGCATTTTCTGGAGTTCCGATGACGAACCGGGCTCTCCATGGGGCTGCCAGGCGGAGGCTTCCGTCCAGCAGTGAGCCCGGTGACATCACCGACACTGATGGGCGGGCTTTAGCACTGCCCTATCCTGTAAAATGGCTAGGGGAGCGCTAAAGCCTGCCTATCAGAGCCAGTGATGTCACCGAACACACTGCTGGGCGGAAGCCTCCGGCCGGCAGTGTGTGATTTTAAATAAAAGAGCCCTTGCCCTGCGCGATCCACGCAGGGCAAGGGACAGCATCGGAGCATACCTGGGTGAATTTATGGGTATGTCCGGGTTCAGCTCTGAACCCGGACAACCCCTTTAAGTAAATAAAAAGATCAAATCAATTTTCACATGAGAACCCTGCCATATGCCATTTAAAAATAATACAGAAGATGCTTATTTATAGCAAATAAAATGTCTGATTACTGACATGTTTACATAGTAAAGATAGAATTATACATTAAAGGGGATGTCTCACTTCAGCAAGTGGCATATACCCTGTAGAGAAAGTTAATACAAAACATTTACTAATGTATTGTGATTGTCCATATTGCCTCCTTTGCTGGCTTCATTCATTTTTCCCTCGCAATATACACTGCACATACCCAGGGATTATGACCACCACTACAGCGAGGCGCTTTTTCCTATAAGGTGCAAGCACGGCCACCACTGCTGGATTACAGGGTGGTCATAAACCCTTGAAACTAGCAGTATATAATGGGATAGAAAATGAATCAAGGCAGCAAAGGAGGCAATATGGACAATCACAATATATTAGTGTCTAGTATTAACTCTGTCTACATGATAAATGACATTGGCTGAAGAGAGACAACCCCTTTCAAGACTAGGATACTCAACCTCAAACATTTTTCTTCTTATTTGTAACATGTCTTTAAAGGGGTTATCCAATTTCTTGAACCCCCCCTCCCCCCCACATATGCCTGGCCCCTCCTCGGTAATATACTTACCCCGCGCTGCTCCTGGTCCCCGCACCGCTGCTGCTGCTTCTCCCTGCACACGGATGAAAACAATGGCAGGCAGAGACAGGGACGAGCCTCCCTAGTGTCAACCGCGATGCTAGGGCGGCTCGTCCCCGTCTGCCATTGGCTGTTCCCCCCCGACACCGGATGTTTTCATCCGTGTGCAGGGAGAAGCAGCGGTGGCGGTGTGGGGACTAGGAGCAGCACCGGGAGCGGGGTAAGTATATTACCGGTAAGGGGCCAGGCACATGTAGGGGGGTTTTGAGAAATTGGATTACCCCTTTAAGGCTATGGACACCTTTGGGGACATTGTTTTTACTTGCACGCATGCACTTTTGACTAAAAAACAGTTTTGCACTGAGTTGTTTGCACTGTCTTCTGCAACTGCTATGTATCACAGTTTATAGAAAGCTACAGAATGCCATTCACAGTGAAATCCATCAGCAGGGCATTGTGGGAGTTGTAGTTTTGCAACATCTGGAGGGCCGCAGGTTGAGCATGCCTGTTCTAAATATATCAAATACGATGTTATAATGATGAGTTATTGCATCATATGTTCTTGCTTGTCCATTTTTGGTATAATAGATTATTTTGGTCACAGCGATTTTATCTTTCCTTGCGAAATGATACATCCATTGTCCATGTGATGTGTAAGCATCTATGACATAGCTGTAACAGGCACTGACTGCTACTTGTAACCACACTTGCATGACTCACATCTTCTTCCACTGAACAATGGGTCTATACTGTGAGCCCAGGAGAATCTCACCCATTGCATGACCGAGGATCACACACTGCATAAAAGGCTTCTGTGTCATAGCTTAGGACAGTCTGAGTGGTTGTGACTCAATTTCTATGCACCGGAAATGAATTTTATATAGTATTAAATATATTTAGTGCATTTGGACACCAATTAAACAGCTTTTTAAAGCAATTGTGAGTTTTAAATATGTCTGCTTCACTTCCGTAAATGCACAATGCTCTATTGAACTGTTCATGAAAGTTGAGGCCCTTTCCACATTTGAGAATGGAGAGCACTTTTAAAGGGGTTGTCTCACTTCAGCAAATGGCATTTATCATGTAGAGAACGTGACTACAAGGCACTTACTAATGTATTGTGATTGTCCATATTGCTTCGTTAATTTTTCCATCGCATTATACACTGCTCATTTTCATGGTTACGACCACCCTGCAATCCATCAGCGGTGGCCGTGCTTGCACTCTATAGGAAAAAGCACCAGCCTCTTTGGTGGCCAGGACCATGAGAGCGTCTATGCCAGCCACCTTGTATCTGTGCTGCAGCGGTGGCCATAGCCCCTGGATACATGCAGTCTACAATGTAATAGAAGAATTAATCAAGCCAGTAAAGGAGACAATATGGAGAATCACAATACATTATTAAGTGCCTTGTATTAACTTTCTCTACATGATAAAAGCCATTTGCTGAAGTGAGACAGCTCTTTAAATATGTTCACATGACTTAAATTACATGCGGATCTTGGTGCACATTCTGCTCGAAAACTGCAGCAAATCATATGGTCGCAGATATTTCCACTCACATATGACATCCTCATGAAGAAGGAACATGTTTCTTCTTCCTTCTTGCCATTGAAAACACACTAATCCAATGTGCAAACTGTGGATTAGCAACATGCAAACTGCAAAAGCGAGGTAGAAATGTAAGGGTCAGTATCTTGACCATGGGAACATGGCTTTTGGACATGCCAAAAGCGGTGGAAATCTTGCAGTGGAATTTCCGCAGTTTGTTACATGCAGAGTTGCTGCGTTTTTTTTTCTGCAAATGTGCAGCAGATTTTACCCTATGTATATGCAGCGAGTCCTTGAGGAGCCAGAGAGGAGCTGGTAACTGGTGTGCCTATGATATTAGATGTTTGGATGGGTGCAAGGCAGGGCGTGTACATTGCAATGGCCACTATATGGTGTTGGAGTTTGAAAACCAGGTCAGAGATAGAAGAATAAAATTCTCTCTTTACTGTAGTGCAAAATAGAGCTAGCTAACAACGCCCAGCTAGTTTATAGCTCCTCGTGCCCAGCTAGTTACATACACATTCCCCAATGACTGGGACATAACATCATAGAAATTAAGAAAGAGCTGCATGGACATGTTCATGTGACCAAAATCCAGAACATAAGATAGGATAAAAAAAAATAAAAAAAATACATTACAGAATGACAGCTCAGCTACCTTCATAAATGATTATTTTAGACAAGGTTGATGCAAACCGGAAAACCCCTTTAAAGGAACTGAGCTAAACAACTACATGGATGTAAAATACTATGTGTCATCTACACCATCTGAATGACAATGCATGACCTTGGAAGATGTACATAACTATTAAACATTTGAGTTTCCCAGGAACTGTGTGTCTGAAAAACATTCCTGATCTCATTGTGCCTGCTGAGCAGGGGACTGACTATCTAAGAGCGCTAGCATTTTCAGACAGACAATTTTTTTTATTTTATTACACCAATTAACCGTTAGAAAAGAATCCCTACACTGTCATTCTCATTCCTTCCTTTTACTTGGTCTGAAAAAAACAACAACACACACACAAAGAAAAAAGGATACTGATGTAATGGATGTTACAAGCAGGGGGTCAAACATGAGTTCAGCAGACTCCACAAACCAGATTTCCCTATTTCTCATGTACAGAAAGGTATGTAGAAATATTAACATACAAAAATACCAAAAAAAAATATGAAAATAGAAACCTGCATTATTTAACAGAGCTGACACATACAAATTCAGGTTAGCTCAGTTAATAAGACACTGATAATTAGAATGTAAGTGATCTTCACCCAATTGGGTCATTTTTATTGAGCAAATAGATATGTTTTGTCGGACAGCAACATACACTTGTCAAAGCAGTCTTCAATAAATTGCCTCTTCCATCCATAGATGAAAACCAATAATTACTGAGAGGGTATGTTGTAACCAACTCTTACATAAAAGATGTAAACCAAGCCTTCCCTGAAGACTTCATAAGCTGGATAGACACTTCAGAGAACTTTCATTCAGCCAATAGCTATATTAAAGGGAACCTGCCACCATGAAAATGCTAATTAAATTGCGGGCCGCATGTTATAGAGCAGGAGGAGCTGAGCAGATTGATATATAATTTTATAGGAAAAGATTCAATAAAACTTGTAATTTATTCATTTATATCCATGCTCATTCTAGGCTTTGAAGTCAACGAGGTGGTCCTATCAGTGACTGACAGCATCTCTTTATAAACAATCATAGAGGGAAGGCTGTCAATCCCAGAATGAGCAGGAATTTAGATGTATAAATTACAAGTTACACTGAATCTTTTCCCACAAAACTATATATCAATCTGCTCAGCTCCTCCTGCTCTATAACACAGTACCTACAGTTCAGACACCATGGTCAATGTACCAGGTTCTATTTAAGCTGGTCATATACTAGGAATATCATCCACTTTCTGAATGGCTAGCTGGATGACAATAGCATGCATTAAAATAACAAGTTGCAGATTGATCTCTGCCATCATCTGTGTCCTAGTCTTGTCTTCCCTTGATTCAGATCTGTTTTTTGGTATGAACGGCTCTTCAACTACCGCATCTGACAACAACTGAGAAATCCATCACAGCATATCAACTTTCCAACAAAAATCTGACTTTGTTTGGCTTTTGTCATACTTGTTTGTATCATGAAAAGGAGCCGGTGGTAGGCAGAAAATGGTCTAAATCAGCAATCCAAAATCTCTAGGGTAGAGCCAGCTTTAAGCAGGCATGCAATTCATTGGAGATAAGCAGCATGCAGAAACATATGATGCCGTTTATCTCATGGGAATAAATAAAAAAATCGAAGTTGAAAGACAAGGGGTCAGCCAGGCTGTCCCCCCCCGGTCCTAACCCATTAGGTCATTGGCAGTTCCTTTCCGGTGAGCACTGGCATTCATGATCTACACCCATATTCCACTCTTTGAACAGTACATATAAGTGGTCTTAAAAGACTGGTTAGAAAATTCAGCGTTGCCCTCAGTGTCCTCTAATGTCAGAAACAATCACAAAAACATAAAACATGATTTATGTTTGTACCTTACATCAATGGTCTACATATCTGTAAGAACAATGTACTTGATTAAAATAATAAAATGAAGAAGCTGCCTACTTGTCATTGTGCTATTAGTAATACCATGTATGTATGTATGTATGCATAGGCCAGGAATAGAAGACAGAAAAACCTGGGGGAAGGTCTCCACTACTGAAGAACAGAGCTGTTTGTAATGCGGATTTCAACTGATTTATTTGGAGCCGGTTTGTTCTTTCACATATGCTGCATGTTACGCTCACATTTGGAAACATTGTGAATGTGCACGTAGTAAAGGTTGCCACTGGGTATAACCTTCAGCTTGTTCTAGTTGTCCTGAGTTAACCCGCATTTTGCTTTTAACTTGAGGAAAAGAGGGAAAAGATTAATTTTTATATATTACATATAGTGCAACCTCTCTAAAAGACCACCTATATATTTACAATTCATTTCACCTTATTTCCCTTCTTTCAGTCGACCATCACTCTTGAAGGCTATTCTTCATTGCAATTTATGATTACTGCAGCAGTGCTCCCTCCGAAGTGGCATGGAGTTGTGTAGTTCTAGCACTGACTAACGGTCCCAGAGCTACCTTGAAATCGCTGATTGACAGAAACATGGGGCATCAGACTCCTGCCGATCAGGTATTGATGGCTTATCCTGAGGAAAGACCATCTATAGTAAAATCCTGGACAACCCTCTAAGCATATTGCATTCATGAACTGAATCTGCCGTCTATACAGTTTACCAGCTCAAAGCAACCCATGAGACTCTCTCTTACTTATAGTCTCCTCTGTCTATGTTCAGCAATGAACTGGTTTGTATGAGATGACACATTATTATTAGTTATTCAATGTATTCGCACTCCTGTGCTTACTGATTGATTCAATTACTTACCTAGATTTGGTGTCTTTTAGGGAATTGTCATTTCAAGTGTCTTTGTTATGCTATGTGCCTTTGGTGTATTTTTATGAAATATGACTCAATTTTCTATAATGGGTTTTATATGAGCATTTTTGGGCGTTTTTTACACTGTATGGCTAATCTTGTCATGACCCATGAGTGACAACATACATTATTGTATGTTATATTTATAGGGGGACCAGCACTTACCTTTGAATTGTTTTTTAATTCTATTGTTAATTAATTGTTTAATATAGATAATATTTTCAGCTATTTTTTTGGATGTGCGCAACTTTTATCAGTTTTTTATTGTATTGCTTGTAGAACCCATATATATATATATATATATATATATATACACACAGTAGTGGTGTCCATCAGTTTGTAACTAGTACTTGGCCATCTCTGTCAGTTCTATTAAGAATGAATGAATTGTGCATTATTGACCTGCCGCTCCATCAAGAGAGGGGAACGGGACCCCTGTTCTCCAGATCAGACCCCCACAAGTCAGTTATCTTCTATCCTGTGGATAAGGGATGTTTAGTGCTTGAAACAGCCTATTTACCTGGAAACATATATGTTGAGTGGTGATATGCATGGCAATGTTCACAATTCATCTGGAAGACTAAAGTACTTTAACATTCTCTACAATGGCCATGGTCTCTACTGGACCATTCCAAAGGTGAACCTTGCTGTGTAGATGTAGTTTATCTCATCCAGCTTTATGATAGAGCTAGTTGGTTTCTAATGTGATGTCTAAGTGAAACCTTCATATATCAGTCTAGTTATATATCTTGTATACTAGATGGAATCTCTTCTTGAAGGATTATAATTGAGCCACATCTGATTCCTGGATTTCCATACTGTAATTGTTTTCAGCAAGCTACTTGATGTCAATACTGAAGCTGATAACACAATTGAATAATGTTGGCCAAACCTGCCAACTTTGGCAGAACTGGCCAACCTTCTAAAGTGCCTGTGGTCCTCCAATCTCTCACCCAATAGCCAAAAAGAAGAGTTTGGCAAGTTGGCTCTCATATGCTCAATCCTTTAGGTTTTAATGTTTTATGCTGCCAACAACCCTTGAAAATGAAGCTTACTGTGTATATCACAAGTAGATTTAAAGTGGTATCAAATGGATATTGGGCAAAAATATTATATAGATTTCACTAAATAGGAATTGAAGATCCATGGATTTCCTGTTATACACAGTTCTGATAGAAGGGAAATGGTTCTCAAATAATTATGGCCATCACTGATGTTTAGGTAACTTGACAGGTATAATATCTTAGAAGTTCTAAAAATGGATGATGACCAACAGCATGTTTGATAGTAACAGAAGTAATCTGGTTACTATGGTTATCACCACACTATTTGTCATGCATGAGGCCCATTGTCTCTCTGCCAGAGGGAAGCTTTAATACTAACCCAGGAAGAATATGCATCATGAAATGCCAGGATTAATTTAATAAAAATGTACATAGATAATGAATTCAGATCTCAGATACATGTAATCCTATCTTCTGTCTGCTCAGGACAAACCAGAGACAATGACATCATTCAGTAGACTGACAGTCAGATAAGCTGGGTGGAGATTGAATTGTTTTATTAGAACCTGCCCACACCTTTGTTATCTGCCTGAATGAGTGAGGTCTCATATTCTATATCTAGACTTCTGATGCATTTATTCATTCCTTGCACGATAGGAAACTGTACACAACATGTGAACAATTGTCTTGTTAACATAATGTTATAGCTTACAAATAGAAGGTTTCTAAATTTGCAGGTTCACTTTTAAGAAATTTCTGTATTATGTAATTGGCATTTAGGTGATGTTATTGTCACATCAGATTTATGAATGGTGGTGAAGCAAGTATGGGTGCTGTGCTATAAAGGACACCTGTAAAGGACACTTGCTTTTGGAGACATATTTTCGGATGATAGGAATTTATTTTCTCACTCTTGCCCTGCTATGTTGTCAAATCCTCTCCCCCCAAAGGAAATGATTAATTAATAAAAGTATCACTCTCTAACATACATGTAGGGGATTATTAAAGGTGTAAGAATCTATTTCAGCCTCTCCACATGATATAACACACTAGTCAATCTGCCAAGAATCCACTGTAGGAGCTCACGCAGTACATGTGCCTTGTGACGTTGATTAGAAACAAGAATCCTTTTGGTTCTGTTCTCACTACCATTAGGTCAGTTCTATCTGGTTTCCATTGCTTTTAATGACCAGGATAGCACCTGCTGTGCCTGACTGATAAAAAAAAAAATCACAAAAATTGTCATAATGGTCATGGAAGCCGTGACACTTATGTGAACAGCACCCTCTTTAAAATGGTTTTCCGAGACCAAAAATGTTAAAGCTATTAGCTAAGCTTGAAAAAAAAAAAATCCAAAACCATGGGTCATGTGATGCCATCTACAGTGTTCCTTTTTGTTTTCAGGATGGGACATTCATTGCTGCCATGGTTCCTTTTTTAACCATTTGTACAGGGTGGGCCATGAAAAAGTAGCCCGCCTCCAGCGATAGTATGACAAAATGAACGAGCAAGTGTTTTTTAATTTTTTAATTATCCACGTGTCACAAAATATGCTGAATGTGGTCCCCGTTCACGTCTATGCATCTTTGGGCGGGTCGGATTATGTTGGCTGATACTGCTTGTGATGCTGCGGATGGTGTTCGTGATGTTTTCCTGGAGTTCATCCAGGGGATGTGGATTGTTAGCGGACACTTTCTGTTTTATATTTCCCCACAGATATGGACAGGTCTGGGGAACGTGGTGGCCATAACCCCTTGCTCACAGTTCGCTCCTCCCTAAACAGTTCATGAAGCCATGCCAGTGAGTTCTGTGAGGTGCGGCATGTTGCCCCGTCTTATTGGAAAATGAAGGACATTGTTTCTTCTGTAGCATCTCAAGCAGTATCAGCCAACATAATCCGACCTGCCCAAATATACATAGACGTGAACAGAGACCACTTTCAGCATCTGTTGTGACTTGTGGGTGATTAAAAGAAACCAATCCACTTGCTCGTTCATCTTGTCATACTATCGCTGGAGGCAGGCTACTTTTTCATGGGCCACCCTGTATCAGACGCCATGATTGATGTCATGTACAAGGGGCCATAACTGCTCTAAAGGTATGTTCACTGAGTTTTTTGGAGAGCAATTTGAGGCATATTTTCCAGCAGGTTTTTGAGCCAAAGTCAGAAGTGGATCTAGCAGGAAGGAGAACTATAAGTCCTTCTTTCATATTTCAGATTTTTTTCTGGCTTTGGTGGAAAAACCGGCAGAAAAATGTGCCGCAAAACCTTCTCCAAAAAACTGTGTGTGAACCTACATCTAATGACCATGTGCAGGTCTGCTTGCTAGTGCTATGCATTGTGGGCAATGTAGTTCCTGCTACTTTAAAATGAGGGGTTGGAAGTCCATTTACATCCCGTCACACACCTGCTACAGTGAGTCACCAAATAAAGATACAAAAATACAAAAAAGGTGTTTTCTTTAAATGCATGTCATACTTTTAAAACAACTGAAACATTTTAAGGCTCTCAACGCCTTTAGCCATATAAAATAGTCCTCTTGCTTCACAGCAGTATTTAGGGACAGGCATGGCGACTTGCCATGTATGTACTGTAATTCACATTGGTTTGTCTTCCTCTACACAAAACTGTCAGCTTTGTCCTTGAATCTACAAATCAGACCAGCAGCCTGGCCTGAATATAAAGCATTGTGACATTTGTCATTGTGTTATAGAGGCAATGCCAGGGGCATCAAGAAATGTTAGTGCACCAGTAACATTAGGCCTTGGTGCACTCTTGTATCCCTTCAAAGGAGTTGAGGGAGTCTAGTCTGAGCAGTCCAAGGGAGCTGTAATCTCTGAGCATACAATTGTCTGTCCTCAAAAGAGGGAAACCAGACATGAGAAGGTCTAGAACTTACAAAGCCGTGCAAGCTTTAGACAGCGAGGTACTTTCCTACTTTGGATTACTGATGAGCCAACCTCCATACCTTAAGATGGATTGGCCACCAGTTTTATAAATTTCTGCACCACTTGGTCTGGGATCCTCCATGCATTCCTCCTGGGCTGCTGCACATTGCCCATTGGTAAATGGATATTCAGCAACTTGGAACCAACATCCATATGTTGCCTATTTTAGGTACTTATGACAAGTACAAGTGATGTCCTGTAGTTCTGGCATTGCCTCGCAGAAGGACTTACTAAGAACCTTATAGCATGCCTGTGATTCAGCTGAGAGACTGCAAAGTGTTCTTTACAGAGAAATAGGAGTACTATAACCACCATCATTGTTGCTATCCATACACTGCTAATGAGAAAATATTGCACTGAGATATACTGTGGAACTGTGCCTTGCTGCTATTTTGTATTACTACCCCTATCATTTACTTAGTAAAAAGAGATTTTTTTTATTACATTATGATCATTGTCTTCACTATCCATCAGTCCTTACACCCAGCAAATCATCCAACATCAGGGGCACCCCACCCAACACCAGGTTTTAATAACAGGGTGTGCCCCAAGGGAAGAAAGGGGGCCCCCCTAGGGAGTGCAAGAGTACCTGTGAGTACTGCTGCCACTCTCGGAGCCACAACTACCACTCCCATCCTCCATGCATTCCTCCTGGGCTGCTGCACATTGCCCATTGGTAAATGGATATTCAGCAACTTGGAACCAACAACCATATGTTGCCTATTTTAGGTACTTATGACAAGTACAAGTGATGTCCTGTAGTTCTGGCATTGCCTCGCAGCTATCAAGGCTGGAGAAATGTATGCAGGAGCACATACACAGAGACGTGGCCATGGATGTCATAATAAGCATTACTGACATATTTTACTTTGGCTTGTGTCTAGGAGTCCTGGGATGTGGTTTTGGCTGTGTTTTTTGGAAGAGGCAAGCTGTGGAAAATCAGCACATGACCGTCAAGCTTTACGTTTGAAATGTTAGAAGTGAAGGTTTTAGCTGTCCTTTAAATGTTGTTTCACATTATGTAGCATGTGTGTGGTATGGACACTGCAGCCGTACAATGAAGCCAAGGGAACATCTGGTTCACACATTTCCCTTCAGTATAAAGAATACTTTTACATTCGCAGAAAATAAAAATTTGGGTAATTGCACTTTGTCAGAAGGAATTGGTCTATACTTTTAACATAAGATATTAAATGTAAAACACATCAATAGTTTGTATCATTTTAAAATCCATTATACAATGTCTACAAAGCAGAACTCACTAGTTATAAGTCCTGACATTGTACCCATAGGGTATCCACTTTCTTGTCTCTTGAGGCAATGGAGAGATCACTGCAGCCAGAAAACTATCTACCGAGGAATAAAGAAATTGGCAATTGATACCTATTCCGCTATCGGGGCAGTCAGAAGACCACCATACACATTCAGTGGAAAACTGAATGGGAGGATTCAGCTGACACATCTAATATCTACGCCTAACTTAAAAAGTTTTGGACTGAAATACTTTTTAACATAGAAAATAACAGTGATCGCCTTAGTTTTGGGTTTTACTATAAACCTACGATAGAGAAAATGTTTAGCAAATGATTCCAAATGATTTTTCTACTTTGCATTTACAACAGCTGCTTCCGAGGGACCCACCTGCAGGGTGAGGGGGCAGCCAGGGATATTTTACAGTGGGGAGGAAAGTAAAAGGACATTTGTTTGCAAGAGGAAATGGACGCAGAAAGTATGCAATAAACAGAATTGTTCTCTGCTTAGATGAGAATGATTACCAGATGAGATCCTGCTCATGAGGTAGTGGAGATGGAGAAGTGACTGGTCGCAGCTGTATACTGAAGTCATTGCTTCTTAGCATTTTACTAAAAGGTCTGCAGACAATAAAATGCTATCTATTATCCTACATAAACTCGCCCTATGACAGTGGTTTACATTACAAGTATTCATGCACTGAATGTAAATGTATGCTCAAGAAACTAATATTTATATCACTCACGCCAAACACAAGTTCACTTAAATAAAATATAAACCTGATAAGATTGCTTCTCGAGATTGCACCTATATTGAGAATGGAGCTCCATAAAGTGTTGGCTGGAGGACTGCAGTACGGCCACCAACAAGCGGTCTCCCTATACAAATGAATGGTGAGCACACCGCGCATGACCAGCCACCACTCCCATTCACTTTTATGAGCCCAACGGAAACAGCCGAGCTAGCGCTTGGCTACTTTCAGAGGCCCCATAGAAATGAATGGAGGGTGGCTGCGCATGTGCAGTGCACCCTCGACCACTTCTGAGGCTCCATTCTCGAAATAGGTGTGGGTCCCAGCGGTGGGACCCACACCTATCAGACAATGGGGGCACATTTTCTGAGATGAGACAACTTAAAGAAGCACTCTGGGAATTCTTTTCCTGCTTATAATTCACATTTACAATTGCAATTAACAATCTTACCAAGTGCTTTACTTCTAAATTACCTGCTCCACTCTGGTCCTTCCATTGTATATTAAGACCACTGTTCTGACTTTTCGAATCATACAGGTTCTTCTGGTCGGACTGGTCAATGAGACTCTCATAGCAATAGCATAAGAAGTCTACCTGTGTATAGTCTGAATTGACTGGACTGGTCAATGAGACTCTCAGAGCAATAGCATAAGAAGTCTACCTGTGTATAGTCTGAATTGACTGGACTGGTCAATGAGACTCTCAGAGCAATAGCATAAGAAGTCTACCTGTGTATAGTCTGAATTGACTGGACTGGTCAATGAGACTCTCAGAGCAATAGCATAAGAAGTCTACCTGTGTATAGTCTGAATTGACTGGACTGGTCAATGAGACTCTCAGAGCAATAGCATAAGAAGTCTACCTGTGTATAGTCTGAATTGACTGGACTGGTCAATGAGACTCTCAGAGCAATAGCATAAGAAGTCTACCTGTGTATAGTCTGAATTGACTGGACTGGTCAATGAGACTCTCAGAGCAATAGCATAAGAAGTCTACCTGTGTATAGTCTGAATTGACTGGACTGGTCAATGAGACTCTCAGAGCAATAGCATAAGAAGTCTACCTGTGTATAGTCTGAATTGACTGGACTGGTCAATGAGACTCTCAGAGCAATAGCATAAGAAGTCTACCTGTGTATAGTCTGAATTGACTGGACTGGTCAATGAGACTCTCAGAGCAATAGCATAAGAAGTCTACCTGTGTATAGTCTGAATTGACTGGACTGGTCAATGAGACTCTCATAGCAATAGCATAAGAAGTCTACCTGTGTATAGTCTGAATGCAGGTCACATGTTACAATGGAAACCTGAGCTGGTAATTCAGTCATAAAGAGTTTGGATTTTTAGCTCAACATCTATTTACCCCATGTGAATTAAAAATGGAGGATAAAATAAAAAATATTCAGAGAGACTTCTTTGAATTAAGTCATGCCATACTCCCTTGCTGAAAAGAGTTGACTTCTAGGTACTGACTGCACTGACGGTTGAAAAGTGGTTGGGAACAAGTCTGGGTGAGGTCAAGACCCGCTGGTTAATGCAAATACTGGTCCAGTGCATGGTGAAGAAGGGAAGAACCATCTGCTCCTACTGGAAACTCTTTCTCCACAGGATCACTGTGACCTGTGTGCAGTCTACAAGCTACTACACAACATTTCATCCAGTGCAAACAGCAAATCAAAACTATCAAATCTAGCCGGTAATGTAGTAATACATCCCTGTTTTAACTTAAGCAGGAAAATTTGACCTATAGTATTCTGGAAAAGCTTTGTCACAACTGTGATAGTTGCCATATTAGTGGTGACCCATCTCTGTAACTAAGAAACAGAGTAATAGAGCTGTTAAGTATTTAACAGAAGGGGAGGGCTTATTACCAGAAGTGATTTTCATCTATTTTCCTGGGTAACATTGCACATACATTTAAATTTCTGCAGAATGTATTAAATTCAATAGAAAAAGCCTAAGCATTCGTTTGGGTTAGACATGGGTCAGGTTTGATGCTCCTCCATTTCCCATAAATGTGATATTATAACTTCCATGCCTTATTATAATATTAATAAATTCTGTGCTTATGGAATAGCAGCAATCCCACAAGACTACTGTAACTAATGATAACTCTGCCCCTTAGTCATCTACAGTAAATTATAAATTCATGTATTATTAGATTAACAAGGTGTTTCCCACAGGGACATGCCTGATCTTAGTCTTCCACCATAATAACATGCATTCAGGACCATCCATAATAAGCAAATAATTGGGAACGAACAAGTACATGAATCTGAGCTGGCTAGATGAGTCTGGGCATAAGATTTATGAGGCATTTTGCAGTAATATTACTTGTGATCCGCTTGTACCCAATGGTATAAATATAAGAAAAAGCATTACCATATGTTTTCCTGCAAATGCCTAATCATACTGGCTGAGTCAGCGTTTATGATATAGCTAGGCAAGTAATGAACATGGTCGGGTTTGTTACCCATATGAGTTCCGGTGCTCGGTTTATGAGTAAAATAAATTGAAACTAGAGAGAGAAGATAATCATATAATCAAGTGATCATAAGCCTTTATGTATTTTCCATGTACACATATATTATATTTTCTATGAAATGTGAAAATATAAATGATAAAAGTGTAAAACCAAAATAATGTATCACAAATACTTCTTAATTTGCAGGCACTGATGTAGTGAGCAGGCCATTTTCCTTTAATTAAATAACGGTAAAAATAAAGCACTAGAAATGCCTTTACTTAACGATGTTCTCGACTTTGGACAGTCGGGTCCCTGGACAATAAGCAAATCAGAGTTCCCCTGTGCTGAGACCCCCCAGAATCATTTCTAATCTGTGGTGGCACCTGGCAGTATGTTCAATTTCCCTGCAGCCCACCACAGGAGAATGTAAGTATTACACAGTGCCCACTCTAATCAGGACAGGACAAGGCTTTCCTGAGAGATGCTCTTTGTAACTGCTCTCTACTGTGGTCATAAGATAAAGATCCTGAACAGAGAACTCAGAATCCTCTAATAGGGTGTATGGAAATAGTCTCCAGAGCCATATGCCTGGCATCTGAACAGAGCCTCTGTGGTACTGTGCTATAGATACCATATTACAAAGATATTCTCCCCTAGAAGCAATGTTTCGAAGGAAGAATAACTCAATTTTCTGATGGAGCATGCCACAATTCCAGATGAACAAGTACAGCAACAGGTCATACTATTATGGTTCCCTATGATCAAGAGTTTGTATGAAGATGCTATATCATATATACTGTACAAGGGTGCATTTGCTGCTACATAGTACTACATTCTGTGGAACTCTGGTCATCTGGCATGAATATTGAGCGTTTCTGGTTTTTAAATCAGTTTCTGCTGCTAGTGAATGTAAATTAGTTATTTAGGGTCATATGAGTGCATATGGGCTGTAAATACACTCCTGGAAAATGAAAAAAGGACACCTGGAACACTTTGTGTTATTAATCTGAGATTGACAGTGTATGAACTGCTAGTGGTGGTCAGTCAATGATCATACAACCAAGGTGGTGCACAGGGGCGTAACTACCATAGCGGCAGACCATGCGACTGCTATGGGGCCCAGGGCAAGACGGGGCCCGGTTGGGATCATCTCCGCTTATACTGGGGGTGAAAACTTGGTCAGGACTCTACCCTCTCTAAACAAACAACTATTAACAAATGAAGCAGTGGAAAAATGGCCAAGCGTCACTGAAAGGGGCTTAGGCAGAAACCCTTCTGTCCTGTGTGGGGGGCCTGGTTTGATCCTTGCTATGGGGCCCTTACTTGTCTATGTACGCCACTGGTAGTGCACCCTTTATTTTGGGTTCTGCAGTAGGGTATATGTTTAGGAAGGGTCACATTAAGATTGCTTTCACACAGTTAGTATTTGGTCAGTGTTTGATCAGTGATTGTGGGCCAAAACCAGGAATGGAGGCTACACAGAGATAAGGTATAATGGAAAGATTTTCACCTGTTCTGTGTTTTTGGCCTGCACATGCTATTGCTTCACAATCACTGATGGAAATCACAAACATTTATTGTGTGAAAGCGGCCTAATACTGGGTGGCATCTCCCCTTGCAGCAATACAGGTTCTCACTCTGACATGGTAATGGTTATCCATGTGCTGGGTATCCTCCTGTGGTACGTCATTCCAAGCTCTTTCAACTTGGACCCATAGTTCAACCAAGGTAGTTTTCGGCTGCTATGCATGGTAGATTCTTCACCCCATCCAGTTCCAGAGATTCTCGATGGGGGAGAGATCTGCCAATTGAGCTGGCCAGGGGAGCTGCCAGATACCCTGAAGAGCAGATTTTGTAGCATGCCTCCTGAGTTAAAAAAAAGTCAGTAGGACTAGTTCCACAATGTTCTGGACATACGGAAGGCTGGTCAATGTTCCTTCCACTAATACCAAACTGGAATGGTCATAGTAGCTAATGTAGCACTGCACCATGAAGCCTTTTGGTCCTATGTGTCTCTGCACTATGCATAATGGGAGTAGATATTCTCCAGCCCTCCGAAGAACTCTAATGCAGCCATCATTAGTACCAAAGCAGAACCTGCTTTCATCACTATTGTGTGACACTGATGGCTGCATCAGAAAGCTCTATGGGATACTAATAAATGTACTGTATATTCAACATAAAGAACAATGAATAACCACTGGGTCTCTTCTATATTAGCTACACATTGTTGAAAAGAGAAAGGAGCACATCTATAATAGTCCATCTGGGTTGTTATTACTGGAAGCCACAAATCTGTAGGATATGTAACTGCAGGGTGTAGTTTTAGAACTAAAATGTGAAAATAATCTTTAACCTCTGTAAGGGTATTTTCACTTTAGCGTTTTTCTTTTCCGGTATTGAGTTCCATCCTAGGGGCTCAATACCGTAAAAAACTGATCAGTTTTATCCTAATTTATTCTGAATGGAGAGAAATCCGTTCAGGATGCATCAGTTCAGTCCCCCTTACGTTTTTTGGCCAGAGAAAATGCCGCAGCATGCTGCATTTTTCTCTCCGGCCAAAAATCCTAAACACTTGCCGGAATGCCGAATCCGGCATTCATTTCCATTAAAATGTATTAGTGCCGGCATTAAAATTGCTGCATTGACGGATCCGACCTTCCCAACCGTGCACGCGCAGACCTTTAAATCTGTGAAAAAAATAAATACCGGATTTGTTTTTCCGGATGACACCGGAGAGACGGATCCGGTATTTCAATGCATTTGTCAGACGGATCCTCATCCGGATCCGTCTGACAAATGCATCAGTTTGCGTCTGGATTGCCAGATCCGGCAGGCAGTTCTGGCGACGGAACTGCCTCCCGGAATCCTCTGACGCAAGTGGGAAAGTAGCCTAACTTAATAGTTTTTTTATTAGCCGAGGTCAGACACAGGAAAACATGGACACATACTCAAGACTGGGCTTAATGATCCTTTTCTTTATGACAGTAATTTATGACAGTACTGTTTTATAATAATTTCTTTTAAATTTTCTAATTTCATATTTTAAAAGTTGAAAATAAAAGAGAAAAATTATTTTTCTCATATTCATGACTATACATTATGGGGCACATTTATTAAGACTGGCGTGTTTTCTACGCATAAACCAGGTGTAGAAAATGGTAAATGAGACAGACCTGCCAGTTGGTCCCCTACCCCGCTCATCACACGCCACAACCCATTTTTAGGCCTGTCGTGAGTGGGGAAAAGTTGCAGATTTCGGTACAAAAGACCTCTGCACCGCAATCTACATAATATAGGCGTATTTCTGTTTCATAAATGACCTCCAATTTATTAAGTTTTAGGTCTACACATCAAGCATAAAGTGGTCAGTTGATATGTACATGAAGCAACACAGTAACATGAATGTTGTATGTTCTTCCCAATGTTTTAGTATAGAATACAGATCTCCAGGTCAGTTGTGAAATTCATACAGAAAATATTTCACACCATGTGTAAAAGTCACTACTAACACACACTTCCTGGAATTCAAAGCTGTCTCAGAAGTATCCATTCATCTCTTAGCCCAGTCTTCCTACAGCACAGCCTTTTTCTTCCTGCCCCCACCCATGTTTGACAAACGGATGTGAGTGACCTTCCAGGAAATGCCAATTAGGAAAGTCTAACCTTCTCTCTTACATATCCTCCAAGGATACTCCAAGACACCGATGATAATATTCAGCAGGAGTGATATAGAATCAATATAGCAT
Source organism: Bufo bufo (assembly GCF_905171765.1). Classification (NCBI taxonomy): domain Eukaryota; kingdom Metazoa; phylum Chordata; class Amphibia; order Anura; family Bufonidae; genus Bufo; species Bufo bufo. Next base: position 569,532,749 of record NC_053389.1, on the reverse strand, counting down.
GAGCTGCAGCAGTTCATCCACGTCTACCGCAGACCTCACAACTGTCCTTGTCAATACTCTCAATGCGAGTTTGGGTGGTTTTCATATGACACAGGAAACCATTCTTCAGCTGAATTTCGGTCCCATCGCATGTGTCTGCCTTGATGAGAAATTAGCTTTTTACCAATATTCAAATGAACCGTTAGTGAGGTGTCCTTGCACCTCGTTGCACCCAAAGGTTCCACTCCCTCTCTTGCATGCACTCCCACCACTCAGACTGACAAGGCCAGGTAGTGAAGATGTAATCACGCCTGGCGCCAAGGTCTCCTAAAGTCTTGCAACTTCAGTGCTTGGACCAGGCGCAGTACTGTACAGAAGCGCCCCAGCTGATAGATTCCATACTGTGCCTGTGCAAAACACTGAAGCTAACATGAAGGTGCGAGACTTCAGGAGAGTCAAAGTGGTGGGGGTGTGGCATGCAAGGGAGTGAGTGGAACCTCTGGATGTAACGAGGAGCAACGGCACTTCACTCGTTGCACCTAGGGGCTTATTTACATATTATTTAAAAGTGAATTACTCAGCAATGCAGGCACATGTGAGATGGGACCAATACCATTAAATTCAGCTGACAAGCGCAAATTTCTCAGTTCAGCTGGTTTTACTAAGATATATTTGGGGACGCAACACATTCCCTTTAATATTATATGCTGTAAAAAAATAAGATGAGAAGATATATAATGTTGGAGAAAATGGCAGCAAAGTAAGCATTCTGTGCTGTATGTGTATACAGGGAGTGCAGAATTATTAGGCAAGTTGTATTTTTGAGGATTAATTTTATTATTGAACAACAACCATGTTCTCAATGAACCCAAAAAACTCATTAATATCAAAGCTGAATATTTTTGGAAGTAGTTTTTAGTTTGTTTTTAGTTTTAGCTATTTTAGGGGGATATCTGTGTGTGCAGGTGACTATTACTGTGCATAATTATTAGGCAACTTAACAAAAAACAAATATATACCCATTTCAATTATTTATTTTTACCAGTGAAACCAATATAACATCTCAACATTCACAAATATACATTTCTGACATTCAAAAACAAAACAAAAACAAATCAGTGACAATATAGCCACCTTTCTTTGCAAGGACACTCAAAAGCCTGCCATCCATGGATTCTGTCAGTGTTTTGATCTGTTCACCATCAACATTGCGTGCAGCAGCAACCACAGCCTCCCAGACACTGTTCAGAGAGGTGTACTGTTTTCCCTCCTTGTAAATCTCACATTTGATGATGGACCACAGGTTCTCAATGGGGTTCAGATCAGGTGAACAAGGAGGCCATGTCATTAGATTTTCTTCTTTTATACCCTTTCTTGCCAGCCACGCTGTGGAGTACTTGGACGCGTGTGATGGAGCATTGTCCTGCATGAAAATCATGTTTTTCTTGAAGGATGCAGACTTCTTCCTGTACCACTGCTTGAACAAGGTGTCTTCCAGAAACTGGCAGTAGGACTGGGAGTTGAGCTTGACTCCATCCTCAACCCGAAAAGGCCCCACAAGCTCATCTTTGATGATACCAGCCCAAACCAGTACTCCACCTCCACCTTGCTGGCGTCTGAGTCGGACTGGAGCTCTCTGCCCTTTACCAATCCAGCCACGGGCCCATCCATCTGGCCCATCAAGACTCACTCTCATTTCATCAGTCCATAAAACCTTAGAAAAATCAGTCTTGAGATATTTCTTGGCCCAGTCTTGACGTTTCAGCTTGTGTGTCTTGTTCAGTGGTGGTCGTCTTTCAGCCTTTCTTACCTTGGCCATGTCTCTGAGTATTGCACACCTTGTGCTTTTGGGCACTCCAGTGATGTTGCAGCTCTGAAATATGGCCAAACTGGTGGCAAATGGCATCTTGGCAGCTGCACGCTTGACTTTTCTCAGTTCATGGGCAGTTATTTTGCGCCTTGGTTTTTCCACACGCTTCTTGCGACCCTGTTGACTATTTTGAATGAAACGCTTGATTGTTCGATGATCACGCTTCAGAAGCTTTGCAATTTTAAGAGTGCTGCATCCCTCTGCAAGATATCTCACTATTTTTGACTTTTCTGAGCCTGTCAAGTCCTTCTTTTGACCCATTTTGCCAAAGGAAAGGAAGTTGCCTAATAATTATGCACACCTAATATAGGGTGTTGATGTCATTAGACCACACCCCTTCTCATTACAGAGATGCACATCACCTAATATGCTTAATTGGTAGTAGGCTTTCGAGCCTATACAGCTTGGAGTAAGACAACATGCATAAAGAGGATGATGTGGTCAAAATACTCATTTGCCTAATAATTCTGCACGCAGTGTATATATATATATATATATATATATATATATAGAGAGAGAGAGAGAGCGAGAGAGAGATATAAAGGTCTACTTATTTACCTGTACGAGAAGTTCTAACTTCCTGTCATCTAGGAGGTGAACTTGACATCGCCGCCCCTCCGTCATCTGTAAATGAAAACTCGGTTATTTATTTGTGAGATAGAAGAGTTCATAAAATCAACTGTGATCAAACAGTGTCAAATAATATGACTATTTAAAGCCTAAGGCCTTGTTCACACTTCTGTTGGAGGCTCCTTCATATTTGATGGGAGAAATAGGGCAGCTCTATTCTTTCCAACAGAATGACGGAGACCATGGCTGAACCTAACGGTCCCCATTATACGTCAGTGGTGTTTGTGAGGATGACAGATCCGGAACTCCATTATCTTCCATTTTCTGCTCCTATGATGTTTGAGCAGAGCCTAAGCGATCTCTGTAAAGCGTACTGCAGACTTGACAAAAGCAAGGCTAAACGAGCGATAAACCAATTCATTTGCAGAACATCATTTATAGCAACATATATACGGTAATTCACAGTGCAGGATATGGCAGATATCTGCATGAAATAAAGTGAGTTATGAAATATGAATGAGTGTTCTTGCATAACTCAGTTGTTGTCTCCTGCTGTGTGTGCCTTATTACACACTAGTATATACTGTATTATTAAGAGTTTTCTCTTTACCTGTTGGTACACGGTTTTTATCGGTGCTTAAAGAGTGCCTGTCACCTCACCTGACACATCTGTTTTAGTAACTACTTATATTACCTATGCCATAACAATATATCTCTAAGTTCTGCTATTCCTCTAAAATTCCAACTAGAAGCTTATGAATAAATTGCCAAAAGATGGGGAAAGAAAAGGTCCAGTTGGGTGTTAAGGGGGGGGTGTCCCTGCACATTCTGCCACTGGCAGCACTGACTGGATAGTGTCAGATGGTGCAGTGACAGCCCCCCAACTGGTAACACCCAGTAGGACCTATTGGCACGTCAGTCATTTATGAGAGAAATTTCTGCAATTCTGATCATCTCACAGAGAATTGGCTAGATGAGATAGATTTGAACCAACTAACTGTATTGGATGTATACTAGCTGAAGAAGCAGGGCTACATACAGAGCTGTATCAATTCACTGACAGAAAGCAGAGAACTTGAAAAAGATGAGGAAACAAAATCAAACGCAGTTATGCGACTGTTCTTATGATTATTACTATATATAATTGTCACGAGTGAGGAAAGTAGAGAGGAAGTGCACCCCCCTGACTGCCACCCTCAACTCTGTCCCTGCCTACTTACACTACCCGCCCTAGGCGACGGGGCGCAAGTGGGCGGCGGTCCCTGACCTACGTAAATGCAGAGTAGAGAGGACAGAGACAGAGAGGGAAACGGACAGCTGAGGCAGAGAACGGCACACGTGTGCCGTATCCAGACGGATGGACAGGAAAGTAAACAAGACGAAGGTAGCCTCTGATGGAGAAGGCAAAGGCGAGTCAACTAGCCGAGGTCAGTCCGGGAGGTCGCGCAAGTACAAAGGGGAAAGGCAGGAAACAAATCAGAGAACGAGCCGAGGTCAAATCCGAGAGGTAGCAACAGTACTAAGGGAGCAGGCAGTAGCGAGGTCAGAAGACGGACAGAGGTCAAACAAGGTAGTAACGCAGGGATATACACAGCCTAAGTGACTAAATCACAGGCAACCTGTGGGCAGCAAGTTGCCTGTTTAAATAGTGGAGGAAAGGGATCATGTGACATGGCCAGCGTCACATGACCCATCCCTCCTGCCTGTAGCCGAGTGCCTAGCTTGTCGCTCAGCCCCTCCTGGTTCCTATGGTGACGGGGAAACGCTGACCGCTCCAACAGGAGGAGTGTGGCCGGTCATACAGCGTCCCCCGTCACCATGACAACGGAGATGCCGGGAACCAGGAAGCGCAGCCGGACGCAGCGAGCGTCCGGGCTGCAGTAAGATCGGGGAGCGCCAGCAGCACAGGGGAACGGAAGCCCGCCGCCTGTGTCTCATAACAATAATATTTTATTATACAATGAATAATCCAGATTTTTAAGCCCCAGCATCCCCTTTGACTGCAGACAGAAGTGTTGCTAGGTCTTCCATCACTCGGGGCACAGATTCAATCTGCTGCCCCAGTCCTGTATCTAAATGGCCACAGACAGAGTGGCTTGTTGGCACCTCAACACCCGGGGTACATGCCCCACCTGTTCTCCTTCCATTGATGCCTATGCTACAGGTCTTGTGAACAGCTTGTCAGTCTGACTTTGGGGCTGCTGAAATATGTCTGCACTCCACGCATAAAACAGTAACAGTATAGAAATCTGAGGCCTAGCTTGATCTTGATGCCACAGATCTGCTCAAGAAGTCTTTGGCTATGTGTTCCATATTATAAGTTCAACATATTAAAGGCCGCCTTATAAGACTGTACTGTAAAATGAGTATTTTACTTTACAATCCATAAAATCTTTTTTGGAAGCACAACAAGACAACAAAAGTAGGTGTAATTATTCATATAGATATACAAATGTTTCAAAAAAAGAGAAAAAAAGCATGGATCGCACAACCCCATGCTATGCATTGATCTATTACTGCTTCTCAGCACAGTTCATATAACTTCTCAGCGTAAATAATAGTATACCAAGCCATAATTTACAAAGCGTACACAAGACATTAGTATACATTTTGATCAAAATGCATAGGTCCACTCACCAGGCCAAGGTTGACTTGACTGGGTATCTACTCTAAATTGGTGCAGCGCCACATGGCGACCACCACCACAACACCACGCCAGCTGGCGGTGCAACCCGGCAGTCCAACAGCACTCCTGCTGTCAGACTAAGCCCCCATGGCGCTGGGAAGCACCAACCCACAGGCACAGCAACAACAGCCGCCATGCAGCGCCACACCGTGTGAACAGGTTTTTAAATCTCACATTTCCATGTGGTCTCAGGAACTACAAACTGGGACCTAGTAGGAGTTTATTAACCCTCCTGGCATGGTGAGTGGACCTATGCATTTTGATCAAAACATATACTAATGCCTCATGTATGCTATGTAGATTAGGGCTTGGTATACTATTATTTACGCTGAGAAGCGATATAAATTGTGCTGAGAAGCAATAATAGATCAATGCATATCATGGGGATGTATAGAATTGTCATGGCAGGGCCCTGCACCCGCCTGATAAAGGCCACTTGGCTGCTATACCTCTTTCCCTGTCCCGTAGGGTACATGCATATGTGCCTCCCTGCTCTTATAGGGCCAGAATACCTATTCTGCATTTTCACTAGTCAATGGTTGGACATCTGTGGGTACTTAAGGTGCCTTTCCCCAGGGAGAGGTGCCTGAGCAATAGGTTTCCTAGTTCACTAGTAAACTAGTGAAGGTGTGCTATTCTAACCATCTGCCCATGTACTAAACTTCACCTGTGTTATTGACTTTGACCCCCGCAGGCTGTCTTGACCTTAGCCTGCCTCTCGTATTGTTCCATTGTTGCCTGCCTTGATCCCAGACTAATCAGTTGGATATACATGAACTCTGCCTGCCCTGACCTTGGCCTGTTACCTGACTACGAATATTGCCTGACCCCTCAGTGCATCTCACCAGATTCTCTGCCCCCAATGGGTCAATTGGCAACTACACCAGAACTATCCCAAGAGGTAGTGGCCTGGTGGCTTACCTGCAGAAAAGACCAGATCTGTACAGCAGGTAAAGGGTGAAACCCGAGGACTGCCAGGATAACTCTCTTAGGGATAGCCCAAAGCTAAACCGGTTAGTTGACTACAGTAGTTCTACACCCAATGCCCTTTACAACAAAATTCAATGCAATTAAAATTGGATGTACTTTACAAATCGCTAAAATCAAAGTATAATAGGCTTCACCTTTAGTTGTCTGTAAGCTTTGTCCTAAGTCAGCATGTCCTATCAAATTTCTAACATAAATGGATAGTAAAATGGAAAAAATAACACAATACCAAAGTAAAATATAAATGGAGACCCTCTCCTAGTATGCTGGTACCTAGTATGTTGAGTGTTTGTCTAAGAATGGCTAACACAGCTAGCACTTTTTTGGATTCTTTGACATAATCAGGTGTTGGGATCTGGTGCAAACCTGCCTTCTAAGAATTGGGAGCGCAATGCTATGGTGCATCTCTGGGTCCAGTAGCTAAAGTATGGCTTGTCTCTATTGCTGAGCACAAGTTAAGTAACTACAAGTACAGTATGCCTCATTTACAATATATGACGTGTTAAGTGTATAGAGCGGTTTCCTGATTAGGAGCCCTAGAAGAACAAGCTGAAAGCTACATCCAGATAGCTTTGGAGGACCACAAGTGTTCACCTAAAATGGTGAGTGGCCATTCCAACAGGCACACTGAAATACCTTGTTTTCCCATGCAGCATCAGCAGTCAGGGAAAACAATCAAATGGCCTAGATACTGTGAGACCCCCTTCGAGCAGCTGCTGGCAGGGGGACATGCAATTTGAGTTGTTGTCCCAGCTGGATAACTCTCCTTAATCACATATATTTTCTATGTACCAATTTCTGGAAATCAGTCTGGTAATCACTTGGAAAGAAATACCACCTAGTACAATTATCATTCACGAAGAAACAAATGTCACCTCTGCCTTCTCCCGGGAATGAGGTCAATGCAGAATTCTATCCAGTTCTCTGCTGAGCAGAGACTATTTGTTGGTGGAGCACAGGACTGACTCAGTTGTTGGCTGTGGCTTTAGAAAGTTGCTGCTCTGTTGGATTTGACTACATTATTGTGCAGTGATATTGCACATGTTGACAGATCCGGGTATATCCTACTAAGTATTACAATTTAAAGGGGGAACAGAATGCAAAAACAGTCATTTCTAGCACACACAAATTATTTTCAAATATGTCTCATTATCTGAATGAAACAATAGGTTCAATAAAAAGATGAAGCAGTGCTCTGCCCCTGTGGTGACATCTTTCCAAGTGGCACGTCACTGCTGGGTCATCTGCTGCATGGGGACATGTCACTACAGAGGCCAGTCATTGGCTGTGGCATCCCACATGACTCTGTCCATACCCTGGCTGGAAGTAAACAGGCCAGGGGCTGGAAGATTGCCGAATGAAATCAGGGTCACTGGAACAGAGCAGCAGGGAGCAAGTGAGTATGATTTTCTCATTAGGTAACGCACACTCTGAGACCTAATTAGAAAGGGCCATGAAAAACCCCTTTGGGATATAGGAGGTGGTACAAATTTGGTATACAGGAGAAGATGTAGCATTAGGGATACAAGAACTTATACAATATTGTACAAGAAATGATGAAATATTGGTATACAGGAGGTGATTTTATATTAGGGGTAACAAGCATTGGAGCTAAAACTAATTAAATGGGTTATGCAGTATGATGATATTGATGACTTAACCTCAGGATAGATTATCAATATCAGATTTGATCAGACTGACCCCAATGATCTCATATTGATGACTTAGGCCTCATGCACACGACCGTTGTCCGTTGTTCCGTTTTCCGTGATTTTCTGCGGACCCATTGACTTTCAATGGGTCCGTTGAAAACTCGGATAATGCACCGTTTGTCATCCGCGTCTGTGATCCGTGTTTCCAGTCCGTCAAAAAAATATGACCTGTCCTATTTTTTTCATGGACAACGGTTCTCGGACCCATTCAAGTCAATGGGTCCGTGAAAAAACACGGAGGCACACAAGATTGTCATCCACGTCCGTTTTTTTCCTATCATTTGCAAGGCAAACTTGACTTAGATTTTTTTTTCACTTTTCATGTCTGGTGATCCTCCAAAAATCAAGGAAGACACACGGAAACAAAAACGGAAACGGATCACGGAACCCCGTTTTGCGGACCGCGAAAAAATACTGTCGTGTGCATGAGGCCTTATCCTGAGGACAGGTCATCAATATCATCACACTGCACAACCCCTTTAACCCCTTAGTGACCACCCATACGTGTTTTTACGGCGGTCACTAAGGGGCCTTAGGCTGGGCCGCCGCGTTTTTACGGCGGCCCAGTTTAAGCGCTGCACGGCTCCCCCGTGCAGCGGGGAGCGCGGACCTGGCTCTCACATGAGAGCCGGGTCCCTGCTCTAACAGCCCGGAACGGCAGGAGTGCCGATCCGGGCTGTTTAACCCTTTACATGCCGGGCGCAATGGCGCCCGCCGCATGTAAAGTGGTGACAGAGGGAGCGGACTCCCTCTGTCTCCCATCAGCACCCCGAAAATGCGATCGCGGGGTGCTGATGTACTAGGAAGCTTACCTCACTTCCGATCAGGGCCCCGAGCCTGTCTTCAGTTACTTCCAGCAGGCTGTGCCTCTCTGGCGCAGCCTGCTGGTCAATGTTCGAATAGCATTGCTTTTGAAATGCAATGCATTATAGAGATAATGCATTACATTTTAAAAGCAATCAAAATACTGTATATTATAGTCCCCTTGTGGGACTATTAAGTAGTGAAAAAAATAGAAAAAAAATACACATTTATTAAATAAAAAAAATTCCATAAAATAAAAAAATAGGCTTTTTTTTCCATTGAAAATACGCTTTTCAATGAAAAAAATTGCAAAAAGAAAATATCCCCCATATGTTTGGTATTGCCGCGTCCGTAACGACCGGGACTACATAAATATTACATAAATTATCCCCTATGGTGAACGCCGTAAAAAATAAAAAATAAAAAAAGACAGAATTTCGAATTTATTCTTAGTTTCCACCGAAAAAAAAAACGTAATAACAAGCGATCAAAAAGCGGAATTTACTCCAAAATCATACCAATGAAAAATACAAGTTGTCTTTCAAAAATCAAGCCCTCACACAATTCCATATAAAAAACTAAAAAAAAGTTATGGGTCTTGTGAAGTGGCAATGCAAAATAATATTTTTGGTTAATAAAAGGTGTTTTATTGCAAAAAAAAGTAGTAAAACGTAAACAAAATTATAAGTATTTAGTATCACTGTAATCGTACTGACCCAGACAATAAAGATATTATGTTATTTGTACCGAAAAATGAACGCCAAAAAATGTATAATGTAAAAACGCAGTGGCAGTATTGCTATTTTTCCCCATCTCCCTCCCAGAAAGAGTTAATAAAAGTTAATCAGAAAGTTATGTGTACCCCAAAATGGCGCCATTAAAAACTACAACTTGTCCCGTAAAAAACAAGCCCTCATAAAGCTATATAGATGAAAAAATAAAAAAGTTATAGCTCTTGGAACGAGACCATAAAAAAAGAAAGAAAAACGCTTGGTCATAAAGGCCCAAACAGGCTTGGTCACTAAGGGGTTAAAGACTTTTTTGTTTAGTTTACGATTTAGTATTGTGAGGACCTTTTTTGAAATTACCTGTCCACTACTGTGTGGTGCTGAATGCTTTTTTTTTATTGAATTGTTTTTATGATATTATTGCTATAAACAAATTATTTTTGGATAACCAACGTTTTAATATATTCAATGGTCATAAAGTTGGCTAGCCTGTATGAATTACATTCCATTAAAAAATACAGTTTGCAATGTGTAGATGGGATTTCCTGTGTTGTGTGCATGACTACATTCAAAAAGTATGGACTACACTTCCGTCCGCATGTGAAATATCTGATTGTGCCTCCATATGATTCAACACTTAGGAATGTGGTCCGCAACCCATGTGACCCAGAGACAGGGGAAACATACAATGCAAATTATAGCGTTACATTTCTAAAAATGCCTTCAACATGTTGAATGAATCAATAGTTATTTGAAGGGTACTTATATTTTATATACATCTGATGTACTGAACGGCATTGTCACGGCATACACCTGCATGTATTATCTACTGAATATTTTATACAGCATCAACCTATTCAGAGAATCAATTCATCCTCAGTGATTCCAGCTCTAATTTCCATATAGCAGCCACACAAACAAAAGTCCATTTTATAGGAAGAACCATATGTATTGAGAACTGAAGGAACTCACACAAACGCAAGAGAATATACGAATGTTCCCTTGGTTGGGTTCAAAATCTGCATAAACCAGTATGAACCATGGCACCATGACCCCCAGGTTTCTACACTGAGAATGTCATTTACAATTGATGGTAAACAGAAAATAACCATTAACTAGACATATCATTCACAACTTGGATGGGCATACCCCAGAGAATTTGGGAAAAACCTTTATCTTTCCTCTTTGGGTCATGCAACAATGTGATGTTTCAGAACTGTCATGATTCATGAAGAAAGCCTGTGTAGATATTCCAAAGAAATTATCAAGAGCACAAATACATCACTGTGCTATGTACATTTCATCACTAAGTCGACTTTCTATGTACGGCTTCATCAGTATTAAAGAGGACAATGTACAGAGAATCAGATACTGACATTTTATTTACTTATAGGTGTCAAATTACTCAGTAACACTACCAAAAATGTAAATTGGATTCACTTCTCCAAGACAGACCACCATTGATTTACCAATAAACTAACACATACATACAGGTTTATAACACAAGTATAGGCACATGCAATTAGATTTTTACTATGCATCTTGTCCTGGAAATGAAATTGAGGACAGCATCATCTGTAAATCTACAGTTGATTGAACCTCAAAATCAAAGGATATTAGTGCACTGACTGCATGGCGAGGCAGCTGTAATTTCAATAAACGCGCATGTAATCAAAAGCATCTTTTTCTCCATGAGGAATACTCCGGTTACCGGGTACTCCGGTTTCCTCCCACACTCCAAAGACATACTGATAGGGACCTTAGATTGTGAGCCCCATTGGGGACAGTTGGATGCTAATGTCTGCAAAGCGCTGCGGAATATAGTAGCGCCATATAAGTGCATAAAATAAATAACTAAATCAGTGAAGAGACTTTGAGGCAAGATAAAATTAAAATCCAGCAGAGCAATTAGTGACAGGTTTATAACTTGGGCCTGGTTACTACCAGAACTATTTCCCTTTTTTCCATATTGAATTTGTCTGACAGACATTTGTTGGGACACATTATCCACACTGATATCTCCTGACTACATCAGACATCATGCTTGAAGCAATATGCCACCTAAAGCTAATGACATCATACACAAAGCAAAAATCCAACAATATTAGCAATTTAGCAGTAAGATACCAAGATCAGACACAGTTCTGGAAGACCCAGACCTTCTGATAACATGTGTGTGTTCTATCAAGGAAAGGAACATTTCACCTTTCTAGATAGTTCACAGACACATAATACCTAAGATAGTCATGACTCAATGGACCTTTTTCTCTGGAGACCTTAAACTTTTCACCCATTGGGAGTGTGGTCTACATTTCTTGGTATGTGTAAATATTGCCTCATCTAATGTGAAAGATCTAAAATATTCCAAAATCCATAGGTCTTATAAGACGATAACAATATGATAAAGACTTTCACTAACTTCTGAAGAAAGGTTACAGTAACACCAGCTCTGAGTGTTCAAAACATAGATCTAAGTATATTGTACAAACTCAAAAGACTTTTTTTCTATGGTGAAAACCTGAGGTTTCTCACATCATATTATTGGTCTCTGCTAGACTAATGCATTTCACAATGAAAAGCCACATCAACTCTATGCAATATCTTAAAGGGGATCGGTCATGGAAGTACATTATGTCCTCATGTGGACTGTGGTTCAGGAGCTCCAGCTTCCACTGCCAATCCCAGCTTGGGTCTGGTAAAAAGAGCAAGCATGCCTAGAAGCACTCTAACAAAAGACCAGGCTTACATAAGAGTTTGTCTTTTGCATGCCTGGACTATATTCTCTCTACTTGTGCTATTTTTGAAATTGGTAGCAAAAGTAACAAGAAAATATTTCTCCAAATCTGTTCTCCATTGGAGGTTCTGTTTGGCCAAAAAAAAGGCTTTTCTGGAAAGCCTGGGTAGACACATTACTACAGCCTGTAGGAACCAGATAGAAGCTTCTAAAAACCATTGAGTTTTCTAGTAACCAGGCAAAAGAAATCTTTCATCAATAGGGAACAACCCAAAGAGTTAGGCATCAGCTTGTTCTGAAGACAGATGTCCCCATGTTGGAATGGTATTGAAATCTTCTAGTCATCAGAAGTAGTTGACATATTCCTACACATAGGCCAATATTTGGCTGAACTGCTGAATCTGAACAGAAAAAAACATGTTGGCATGCGATTCTCTAAAACACAGCAATTGCTAACAAAAATCACTAGCTGTAAAACTCAATCATACTTCTGACAACAAAGTAAGGCCTCATCATGCGTATTGGATGCTGGCCCATTCATTTCAATGGGGCCACAAAAAATCCGGACATCACTGTGTGCTGTCTGCATCCGTATCTCCGTATACGCGTCACGCAAAAAAGTTGAAAATGTCCTATTCTTGTCTGTTTTGCGGACAAGAATAGACAGTTTGACAATGGGAAATTGAGGATGCATGCGGCCAGTATCCGTATTTTGCAGATCTGCGGTATGCGGACCTCAAAATAGGTCGGGTTCATGAGACCTAATAAGTAAAAGGTCAAAGACAACAATAATAATAAGCTTTACAATGTTTCACCTTGAGCATAGGCCTATAGACTTTCCCACCAACTCATGTAGCTCTAGGATACATATAACTGTCCAACAAGCCAGGATGACACAGCCAAAGAGAAACCTGACACATAAGGAACAAGGAAGCAAACAGAAATGTTCTTCTATGGGCTTTACAACTGTACACTCCATAAATGACTAGTGAAAGCAGAAATGATTTAAGGCCTTGGTAAGTTTATATACCTTACATAAGGTTTAATAATTGTGTTTTGACACCTTATCCTGCTGGTGTCAATCACAGCTGCCATTCGCTCTCCTCTATGCACAACATGCTTGGTTTTTTGAAAGATTCGACTCTTTTTTAAGATGGCTAAATAACTAAAATATGGAAAAATTTGATTTTCAGTCTCAGCCACTACTCGTAAGGGCACTGTCTTCTAAAATCGGCTGGCATGGTCCACTTTACATATATGTACATATAGAAACACCTACCGAGAGGTCAAACATAGTCATTTTGTGATATTTTTTTTAATGGAATTCTGTGAAAATCGTATAAACCATAAAATAATTTTAGCTTTGAAACCAATCAGATTGAATCTATCAAATGCATATCTAGTTCTAGTTTCTACTAGACTCTATGTCAAAGGTAACGCTATGACTTCATTAATGAGTAGAATTGAAGTCATGGAGTCTGCTGTCTGTAAAATTCAGAATGGCCACCAGGTATGAAACCTGACAAGGTGGGCTATGCCTTGGATTTGTAATCTGCTTATAGAAGCATTCATTTCTACACAGCAACGAATGTATCGCCCCATATTTTAGTAACTTGCAATCTGGCATATGGTTATATGTTAGCCAAGGTTCTGTAAGAATGACGGTAGACATCTTCATGGCATCCAGGCTGAAGCCTCCTAACAGCCATAGAACATCACGATGATTCCATGTGGATGTAAATATGCAACTGGTTAATTAACACGTATGACCTGGTAACACTTAGCGCGGTCTGTTAATGACATGTCAGCCGGTTGTAGCACTGGAATCATCATTGATATTCCATATGAATATGGAAGTGAGTGAAAACTCTGTGTCAGGTGACTCCGGCGTCCACCATGACAGACTGAATGCAAAGCATGTGCAAATAATATTCATGAATTATTTACCAGCCAGATACTGGATGCAACATGAGCCTGTTCACACAACCTCTTACAATGAGCTAAAAGGTAAGGCTGCCTGTTTAAAAATGCAGCAGGAGATGACAGGGCAAGATGCCCGGCACCAACTGAATTTAACTCTTCGACGAGCACCATTATTTTAGTCCCTTCCAGCTTCCCTTCTCTGCCACCATCCCCCTTAATAATTCCCATTGCAGCCTTTTCCCCTTCTCTTTTACTACCATTGAGAGAGTATTATAATGGAGGAGTGTCATGTTTCCTAGCTGTATGCTGTCTGGGTAGACTGCCTACATCACTGTGCATAGCACGAAATCCGCCAAGCCTATTTATAGAACTGAACGCCTCCTAAAACCCTGTGACCATGGAAAAAGGTGAAACCGGTAATATTTTACTCTCTCTGGCAGTGAGCCTGCCAGCTGCAGTGCAAGCCGGCATTACCACCTTCCTCATCATCATCATCATGCAACTGGCATGCCTTCTAGAGTATGCCCGAATGAATAACATCCTGTCCCCTGTGCCATCATCCACAAGTCTGTCTCTTTGCACTTACTAGACTTCAAAGTGCAATCTCCAGCTATGTCGCCTCTTTTCCATCTGTCTTTCTTATCCAATGTGACATGGCTTCTCATGATCAAGGAAATAGTGTATTTGCAAATGCATTTCACGTCTATCATGTCTATAGTAGCAAAATGCCATGGCCGTCCCTACACGCCAAACCATGGCGAACAGACAGATATGTTCTGTGTATCATTGTATATCAAATAGATGTATAGGAGACGCACATGTAAAGTTACAGATCATAAATGTTTGTGTATATATATATATAGTGTAAGAAAATGATTAAATAGATGTATAGGAGACACACATGTAAAGTTAAAGATCATAAATGTTTGTATATATATATATATATATATATATATAGTAAGAAAATGATTAAATAAATGTATAGGCGACGCACATGTAAAGTTACAGATCATAAATGTATATATATATATATATATATATATATAGTGTAATAAAATGATTAAATAGATGTATAGGAGATGCACATGTAAAGTTACAGATCATAAATGATTAAATAGATGAAATATAAAATACAGATAGTAACATATAAGGATATTGTTCTGCAGGCTCAGGTGTACATCCATTACATATACAATGCCTGTTCTCATGTATCCAGCAGTCATTTTCAGGACAATTCAATTCATTTCTAATGGAAAACAGATAGGGTGCTGACACATTACCTTCTTTTTAGGATGAGACGCTGTGCAGAAGCCAACCCCAGAAAAAGCATCCCATTAAATCCAGGTTAAACAGGCTCACGGCCTAACAAGCAGCATCCATTTCCATCTCCAGGACCTCCTCTGTAGCTTTGCTGGAATACAGACACAACCCCTCTTGCTGGCTTCCTCCTGTATGTGTGTGTGTGTGTATCTGTGTGTGCGCCTGGGATTCTGCCTCTTTCCACTGGGCTATTACATCCTATCACCCCGCGAACCGTCTCTCACATCGACACTGGCTGTGGTCCAGGATGCACCGCAGAAATGTCCATCGTTACAAAGAGAGAAGGGGGAAAAAAAACGAAATAGTAGAAAGTGCTGGCCACACTACAAGGAGATTCACACACACACATAGGCAGAGCATGCCACTGGCTGGAAGGAGGGGTGAGAAAGCGGCTTCAGCCCTGTGCTTTTCCCTAGCTTTTTCCTGCTGGTGCATTCCTCCCTTTTCTTAATGACTCACGTGCAGACAAAAACACACTTTAAATGAAAAGGGGCTGCCTAGTGGTGGGGGAAGGGAAGGAGAATAGAAGAGGCTGATGCTGATAATGTGTAACCCAAGCCCCCCAGCAGGCATGCAGTGTACCAGGCTGAGGTCCTGCACCACACACTGCAGAGCAACATCTGTGCAGCAAGGAACCTGCTCCTGACAACACCGCACAATTTCTACTTACAGTCGCTAAAGTTTCATTTTATTCTTTTAACTTATTTTCTCTCTACAGCGCTGCGGAATGTCTAAGCGCCATGTAAAAGGAATAAAATAAAGAACTAAGCTACAGCTAAAGCGCACAGTACTAAAAGGACAACGTATTCGTTATTAAGATTATTAAATCAAATCATTACAAGCTAAAATAAAAGTTTTACTATATTAATAGGATTAAGAAGTGCGAAAATATATGACAATATATGACAAATATGTTTTAAAGGGTCTTTCCATTTTCCTGACGGACCTGTGGAGACGACCATGCTCACCTATTCCCTGCCTCTGGGTTCGGGCACATTTGCGCCGCCGTAGTGTTAAGGTCCCCGTGTGTCATCATCCAGTTTGACAATCAATGTAGTCAATCACTGGCCGCCACGGTGTTATATGACCCACTGATAGGAAGCAAGGGGGGCGCATCACCAATGTGGCCAATGATCGGCTGCAACGGCCGTCAAACCAGATGTTGAGACCGGAGAGTGGCAGCGGCGGCGGGGGAGCCAGAACCCAGTGGTGGGGAGCAGGTAAGTATGCTTCCCTCTGCAATTCCAGCCTTGTGGGGGAGGGAGTTTGGAAAGCCCCTGAATATGGAAATCCCCTTGAAAGAAAAAAATTTAAGAAAAAAGAAAATTCCTTTAAAGTAAGCAAACATTGTGGCCAAAGACTTTAGCGTCTATATATTTTTTATTGGAAGACTTTATTGGATTTTTTTAAATAGTGGCTTTAGTTCAAAGAACTTTGCCATTAGGAAAAAGTATTGTACATATAACTACTACTGTAAGTGGTCCATCAGGAAACAGGTTGCCAGAGTAAGGCCAGTTTCACATGACCGAAAAATTGACACATTTAAGTCCTGGCCCGGGACCAATCTAATGACCCGAACTACCAGGAATATGGATCCCCTCTTGGGGAACATACATAGAAGGCTAGGTAAGAGTTTGTGTACATATGACTGCCCATGGACCATTTCAGCAATATAGTATTTTAGCTATTGATATTATCTGCAGGGACCCATGTACATACTCTGCCCATATGAAATTTTATTCAGTGCGTGTCCATTATCTAATCTCTGACTTCGGCCTCATGCACACTACAGTTGTTTTTTGCGTCCGCCAAAAAAACCTGTTTTTTTTTGGAGGATCAGTTTTTTTCCACAGATCCCTTGTAATAAATGCCTATCCTTGTCCGCAAATGTGAAAAAAGTAGGACATGCACAATTTTTTTTGCTGAAGGGAAACACGGACAACGGACGCGGAACACAAATGAATGAACTAACAGCATTTTTTTGCTGACTCATTGAAATGAATGGGTCCCCATCCTATCTGCAAAAAAAACGGAGGCCGAGAAAAACAACTGTCGTGTGCATGAGGCCTTCCAGTGATCATTGAAGCAGAGTTGCTTATTTCAGAATATGACAGTCCGTCTACTTAGTCTCGTCTTATACATTGGTGTCCGTCCAGTGACCATGTTTATTGTCAAAACCAAGTAATCACATTCACATTCAAAAGTGGCAAAAATGTAGAAGGTGCAGAAGTTCTGGCCAAAAGCTGTGCACACACACACCCGTTAGATCCATTGTTTGTTGTCCATTTTGGGACTTATGTGGCTTTTTTTAGTAATGGATGAAGCGGTCCTGAGTAGATGTATAGATGTAGACTGAGCTACAGTTCTAGCCGGGGTCAATGTGGACAGGCTGGAGTGACATTCATGGGAAGTGAGATAAATAAGCCATTTCACAAGATAACTGAAAAAATATATCTACCTGTCAAGCAATATTTCAAAAAAGATATTTGTGTGATTCTGCCCCATTTATTATAGGTAAGTAACAATAAAGTCTACATTTCTTAGATCAGTGATCATGCACCTCTACGTCATACAAGACGTTGCATTCTGCAGTATGTGTTTTACTTAGCAATTGATCTTAACAGAATTGTTCAGTGTCACCCGAAGGCCTCAGTAATCAAATATAAACAGAACATGATGGATCCTGATCATGACAGAACAGATAAAGGCTGATTCCATGGCTATACTTTCATGAATAGGTTCATTTGTTGACTGATCCCTTAGTATCCATTTTTTGAATATCCTATATAATACAAAAACACAGAAATGTGATTCTTAGGCTACTTTCACACTAGGGTTGTTTGAATCCGGCGTTCAATTCCGTCACCGGAACTGCCCGCCAGATCCGGAAAAACGTGTGAAAACGGATTACATTTAAATCCTGATCAGGATTTTGATCACAATGAAAAAATGCATTAGAAAAAACGTATCCGCCATTTATGGACTTTAACTTTTTTTCACATTTTTCGGGTTTAACATGCAAAAGCCGGATCCGGTTTGACGGAACACACGGCGCCGGATTCGGCGTTAATGCAAGTCAATTGGAAAAAGGCCGGATCCGGCGTTCAGTCAAAGTGTTCCGGATTTTTGGCCGGAGGTTAAAATACAACATCCTACGGTTTTCTGAAAAGCCTGATCAGTCAAAAAGACTGAACTGAAGACATCCTGATGCATCCTGAACGGATTACTCTCTATTCAGAATGCATGGGGATAAAACTGATCAGTTCTTTTCCGGATTTGAGCCTCTAGGACGGAGCTCAGCACCGGAAAAGAAAAACGCTAGTGTGAAAGTAGCCTTATTTAGATGTGGCCAAGGTAAATGCAATCTTAAAGTGCCCATAAACCTTCAGTAGCAACCTCTCCTGATCCTCCCATACACATACCTGCTCACCTGGGCTGAGCATGTATTTTTTATAATGGGAAAAGATGAGAAAGTTGCTACCCATAAGAACAAAAGGACCAGGCACTGAAATTCTACTCAAGAGATCCTTTCACTTCTCACATCATCTGTTGGAGGAGAGCTGGGACTGTCCTACCAAAAAAGTTGAGTTTGGCTGACAATAAGATATATATCGAGGTCTTTAAAATACGATTGTCTTACAATAGATTGGGTGCAAGTGTTAAGTAACCTGTCCACTATTAGTCACATCATGACAAAGAAGGAGTTACTCCAGATGCTTCCACAATTACTCTACCGTAGACATGATGTCACACTGATTTTAAAAAAGCCACCATTAATGAAAACGACATTGACCCGAGACAAGAAAAATCTTTAATAGAAACCTGCACAAGCAAGAAAAACATAAATGTACTGTACAAGAATGCAATAGTTACATATATACCAGTATCAAAGAAAAAGTCTAAACTAGGACTATGAAAGAGATGATCCCACAGGACATCGGAGAACGAAAGGGTTGTGAATACTTCAATTTTCTTAACAGCATAAGGAGTCAAGATGAAGTTATGTCTTCAATTATGCTGGCAGCAGGAAAAGGAGCTGGCAGCTGGATGCTGAGTCAGTGAAAAGTCCAACAAAAAGAAGTCAAGAAAGGAAACCAATCGATAGGACCTGCCCTTCTGTATATCGTTCAGTTTCCTAGGCGGCGATTCTCTGGCTTTTTTTTTTTTTTTTTTTTAAAGATGAGGATCTTGCCAAAATATTACAATAACAGCTTTCAGCAATGTTTCCCTCACCTCACACAAAAAATAATAATCCAATGATTCCAGACTGGTTGTATTATTATGGTAAATTAATACACATTGTACAATGGAAAAAGAGTGCATATGACTTCTTGAACAATTCCCATATCTCTACCATAAATCAGCATTGGTTGAACGAGCAAAGCAAGGTGCAAGGATTTTTGCCAACACAAGGGAAGCTACATTTTGGCGCCCCCCCCCATGTCACATTTCTCTCCCCATGTCACATTTTGCCCCCTCAATGTCACATTTCTCCCCCTCCCCTCCATGTCACATCACCCCCTCCTTTTTACATCACCCCCTTCGTGTCACATCACCCCCTTTGTGTCACATCCCCCCCCATGGCACATCATCCCCTCCCCCATGTCACATTTCTCCCCCTCCATGGTGATTTATTTAAAGAGGACCTTTCAAGGTTCCAAACATTGTAAGATAACTATCTGTATATTTAGTGCGCCGCCCAGGGATCTGCCTGCATTTACTATTATTCCTGGGCACCGCTCCGTTCGCCTGCTGTGGCCCCCGTTACCGTCTCTGGCGCTGTATGATAATTACTACTATCGGAGCAATGGGGAGGAGACATCAGCTTCTCTCCTGGGGGAAAAGATGAGCTTTTTTCTCTCCCTGGCTGTGACAGCCAGGGAGAAGGAATGCCCAGGAGGGAAGCTGATGTCTCCTCCCTGTTGTGAAGTTAGTAGTAATTAGCATACGGCGCGGGAGACAGTAACGGGGGCTACAGCGGGCGAATGAAGCGGCGCACAGGGATGATAGCAAGTGCAGTGAGATCCCTGGGTGCCGCGCTACATATACAGATATACAAAAAAAAAAGTTTCATTTTTCCGCCCCAACCCCCCCTCCCCTTGGATCGGTGTCTCTGCGCCCTAAGGCAGTCGCTTGGTCTGCCTTATTATAGCGCTGAGCCTGGAGCTAAGCATGGATTTAAACCTTATATTAAGAATTAAAGGTGTAGATATGCTAATAATTCATCATATCTCACTCTTGGCCAGATATTTATTCCGGCAGTAGATGGGGTATGCTGCTACAATTAACAGGAGCTATAATCTGTGGAAATCTTACTCTAACCTACGAAGACTAACCCAAGTCTGCTCCATCCTACATTTTTATGCTAATTCAGATATCACCCAAAGTGGAACCTCCTCTCTGCCAAGAAAAACCTCCTAATATGTGCAGTGTCCCACTCACGTGACCGTGGGAAACGCAAACGTATCTTAATTATGTATTAATGTCATGTGATATGCCTGCATTTTGTATTTTATCTCCTGTCATATTCTCCATGTCACAATGTGATTCTATATGCATAGATCCTTTACACAGGCCTAGTCAGGGTGCACTACACTTGTTTCTCCACAAGATGGAGCAGTGTCCGTGTATAAATAGCTTAGCTCAGACCTAAGTTAGGCAGTTCAAACCAGATCAGTTGTTGGCTGGTTGAGGTCAATCCCAACCAGTTCAGATGAGCTCAGGTAAATCCAAGTGAGAGTTCAGTTCAAAGCAGTTCTCTCATGAGCCTACAAGAAAGCAACAGCCATGTAGCTGTATATCTGGAGGGAGGCATAGTCCTAGCCTCTCTACTCTGTCCCTGTCGGCTCCACAGCCCAGGGTTAAAGGGAACCTGTCGCCAGTTTTATGGTGTCCTAACTAAGGGCAACATAAATAAGTGACTGATTCTCTTAGCAAAATGCTGGGTCACTTTCTTTAATTACAAAAATAATAACTACTAATGTCCAGAGGACTAATATGCACCTATTAATCCAGCACCTATTCCAAGATACCTAATATTTAATATGTAACTTTTATTAGTATGCTGTAAAACCGAGTTACTAACTTAACTATACGTTAAAATCCCAGTGCGTCGCAGTCCTCACTTGTCTAGTTTTATTTACTATAGTGTTGTCCAGCATCCCCTTCCTTAGTATGGGGTGACAGGTCGCTACTAATCACCACTGATGCGGCTGGCTGCGCGCTGCCAGCATGCTATGTATTCAGTGCTGCGATTCCCCTTATGCTGCTTGGGGCTGCAGACTGCACTGTGTTAAAACTGAAGCCTCACGCTGCCCCCCGACATGTTTCGCCGTTACCGGCGTCTTCAGGGGTTTCTTTAATTGACCCAGTCAATCTGCCAACATCTTGTATTGAAAAGCTACAGTGTTAATGATGAGTCCTGAATATTCATGAGCTCCTGACTCTCCCCGACTACCTGCTGCTGAATGACTGTTTTTTTCCATATGAATCAGCAGCAGGTGGGCAGGGGAGTGGCTATAGCTCTGAATTAAATATACGCTGGACTCAATGACATCACGCCGGACTCCAATCAGCTCATTAGCATACGGCATGCGGAATCTTTGTGTGTATATTACGAGGTAACCATCTGTCACACCAGTAAGTGAATACATCTAAGGCACTTTTTAGTAGTTAATGATTGTATATAATTAGTTCGATTATAATCAAATATCCACATGACAGGTTCCCTTTAAGGCCTGCAATCATTCTACCTAGAGGTGAGCAATCCACTCCTATAGATCGCGCTTCCAGTGTGACCAATGTCTAAACTGTATGCAGCCGAGTATATAAGGAATTATCATGTTTATGCAAGATAAAGGATTAGCAAGATAGTCATTACCTGAGGACTTATTAGGCACCTTTGTACTAGGTGTAGGAGATAGCATGAAGCATCCACACCTCCAGTTTAAATCCTGAGGACAGTCAGGCCAACTGTCAGAACAACATTGGAATATAAGTTTCAGGATTCAGAAAAGCACCTTTAAACAAGGATTAGGATCAGACCGGAGTTGTTACCAGTGTAAGACTTTCATATTTTTACAAGCCTAGTCTGAGCAGTAGTCTTCTTATGTATTACAAGAGCCTGTACTTCATTGAGGATTTGCATTTCCCTTTCCCCATATGTATGGGAGATTGTGCTTAATGCCAGATTGTATCAAGAGACTGTCTTAATGCATTTGATGTGTTGTTATTAGAAGTTATCTTCAGTAAAGTTCCACTTTGAGTTTCATCTTGCTTGCCTCAGTCTCAAGTTCCTCTATTAACACTATAGTAAATGGTTGTACCTCCATACAAAAGGTACTGGCGTCACGACTACAAGGGACCTTGCCACTGGCACATTAATACAGACCACCAAGGGCACCTCCAACCACCTTCATCCCAGTGTTCCTTACACCAGCGTGTGCCCCAGAGAATCCTTGTGCCATTCTCCTTTTCACTTTTATGCAAGCCTGCCCAGGGACGACATAACCTTGAGTAACCAGAACTGTATTTACCTCGGCCCACCTATTGCTCACACCGTGACCTCACACATAATTCCCCCACAAGGTCTGGCATACCACATATGTACCTTTTTAATCCCCTTCTCACACTCTCACATACAAGACTTCTCCATGTGCCTGCCCTTTCTACTGGAACTCCCTTCCTCATTTCACCTGACATTCTCCAGCCCTCCAATCCTTTTTAAATCTTACTTCGACAAACATATAACCTGACCTAAAGAATTCCCCAGGTGATATTTCAGCACCTCACATGTCTAGACCTGCTTACGTCGTTCCCTGGCCTTGTATCTATTCCTGTTACATGCATGCTATAGCGCCCCCTGCTTATTTTTCAATGTCTCTCAGACTTCCAAGTGTTCACTGCCGATGTTCACTCATTCCCAGTAGCTCAGCTCCACCACCTGGAGCAGAGTGATTCCTGCTGTTGTGAAGGCCAGCCAGTCTGAAGCAACTTCTCCTTACCAGCACTAGTCACATTAGGTGGACGTTCTGAGAGGGAATGAAAAGAACTGAAGAGAACACCATGACAAATATGTAGCAGCAATACCGAGACACAATGGCATTAAAATGACTCCAATTGAAAAATTGTTATATTTTGCATGATCTAGCAGAGCAATATAATACTTACCATATACCTCTACTATATACACATGGTTGCTATATTACCAAACCAATCATTTTAAAGTCCCATTCACATGGTCAGTGACCGTAACTGATCAGTGGGGGGCAGACACCCGGGACCCCTGCCAGTCAGCTGCATTGGAACTCCTGTGAGTGCCACGGCCTTCTCGCAGTTTATCAAGCATAGTACTATATATATTATAGCGGCTATGCTAGGTATCGCAGCTCAGCTCCATTCACTTCTATGGGGCTGAGCAGCGCCTAGCCCATGTGACCAATGAACATGTTGTCATTGGCCTAGGAAAAGCTGAGAGAAGGCTGCAGCACCTCCGTGAGAACCAGTGCCTTCTCAAACAGCTGATCGGCATGGGTCCCAAGTGTTGGACCCCCACTAATCAAATACTGATGACCTATTTTTTTTACCTATTTTTTATGGACAACTTATAACAAATCCACGGACAGCCAAATTTATGGACCAATTGTAAAACCATAATGAATGATGATTATAAGTAATACATGTCTATAGCTCAATAGACTGATAAGAACTCATTACCAGCATTTACTGTGAGCTGGAAAATAATGATAATCACCACCATCATTTTTTTTTCATGCACACAGGAAAAAAGTTGCTTATTTTTACAGACTGTCCAGAAACTTCTGGACAGTTGGTAACCCTGGGCACCCTGTGCACCAGAAACTCGTATCTACGGCAGCCGGAGGCTGGTGTAGACTTGAGCCATAACTTATACCAGTTATTGTGAATATGGCTGAGATAGGCCCCTTCCTCTCGAACTACCCCTGAAAAAGTCACAAATTATGGAGCAAATATGCTGTGCTCTATTTTTTGTGCGATAATATTGGTGAAATAGACTTGATAAAGGCCCTTTCTAGATTTAGAGAAATCATAGTGCCTAGCTTGCCAAGGGGCCTTGGTTTAACAGGAAATGGTGTGGCTTAGAGGAGAAGAGGCATGGCTTATTATGCAACATTTTGCTCCAAAATGGCACCACAATTTTGAAGTAAAGTTCTGTAACAAATTAAGCCAACCAATAGTTGGTTTAAAGCTAGACAAAAGTGTGGCACTAAATGTATTATCCAGCATGAACCACGGTGATAAATCTGGTGCATCTAGACAGCTTGTCTAAGTTTATGCAGTTTATGGGGTGCTCCATTCAAGTTGCTCCGTTTCACCCTGAGGTTAATGAGATGGCTCAGACCACCATGAAATATTGCCCATATGTACTATTATTGTGCTGCTCTGAATTTCATTTCTTGTAAGTTGAAATTGTAGGAGAAACATGTCTGTTAGCTGCTCTCTTCCAGATAATGGTGTAAAAAACCCTCTTGTGGCACCAGGAAGCTACCCATTTGCAAGGGCTTCCTCCTTAAATGTCACCTACAAGTCCTTTTAAAAAGCAGCAAACAGGACCCCCAACATTCCTATTTGTCCCTGTGCAATCTGAAACAGTTTATTCTTTCTAATTTGCACAATATATTATGTGGGGCATGGTTTAGGGCAGTGATGGCTGACCTCCAGCGCTCCAGCTGTGGTGAAACTACGACTCCCAGCATGCTCCATTCATTTCTACGGAGTTCTGAGAACAGCCAAGCAAGTGTGCATCTTGGGAGTTGTAGTTTTAGCTGGAGTGCCGGCGGTTAGCCATCACAGGTTTAGAGATTACTGAGACCACCAGGTTCATCAGGGTTAGGAAGAGGATGACTTCATGGGTAAAAGCCCTTCTACTCTTATTGTGCACAACTCACTAACACTTTATAAAAACTGAAATATCCGCACAGCTTAAACACTGACTTTCATCAAACAGCCATAAGAAAAAGTGTATACAACATTTTTAAATTAAACTTAAAGTTAAAAAAATAATCTGTCAGTCACAAACTCCAACCCTCTAATGATTTGTTTTCTTTTTTCACCAGCAGAGGGACTAATGATTTTGAGTGGCTGACCCCATCCGTCTTGTGGGTTGAGTCAGTGATTATAAATCACCAGCTTTCAAAGTCAAAGGTTAGGGAGCAACACGGGATATGACCAGGCAATGATTGGTGAGGGACTGAAATGGTTGAGTTGGGACTAACAGACCTTAGATAAAAAGGCAGTTCTTAAACTATATCCATCACAATTAGGATGATTTCCGTCCAGTTTCCTGCAGCAATAAGTGACTTGCTTTAAACACAGTAATTTGTTCCTTTTTAACACTTGCAGGATAGTCCTGTAAAAAAATGTTTTATGGTGTCTAAATGTCCTCTATAGCTGCACATTGTAAACGCTTTGTTCTGCAAGCTTTCATGTTACAGTATCATTTCAACAATTTTGCAGCCCATTGCTGTTACCTACTGGACACCCATTTCCCCTCACCAGAAAAGGGTTCAGTAGTATATTAATGTGCATACATGTCATGCTGCTTTGACTAATACAGGGATGCCCAACCTGCGGCCCTCCAGCTGTTGCAAAACTACAACTCCCAGCATGCCTGAACAGCCTACAGCTACCAGCCTACAGCAGGGCATGGTGGGAGTTGAAGTTTTACAACAGCTGGAGCGCCGGAGGTTGAGCATCCCTGGACTAATAGATAAGGGTCCTTAATGTTGTTCACGCCTATTTCTTTTGAGTCCTTACATTTTCAGTGTATATTGGGCTTGTTTCTGACAGTTAATATTAGGGAAATCAATTCAGTCAACAGCGGAGAATCCTCAGATCAGGACCATCATCTATTAGAAGGACAGAGAGTGGCTAAAAAAGGGCACCTCTCACATTATTTGTTTACATAGGTTTTTCCGCCATAGTGGTTAAATACACCCATGGGGACCAATGTCCTTTCCATCTTGTGATAACGGAGGCTATAAACCAGGAGTTAGTTTTATAAAACCAATGACCTCTACACATGAATTTCCATATTCATCTAGCAGGACCCTGTATCCACTGCCAATATTTTAATGGCTGAACCTCAGTGTCTGAGACCGTTTCATTTCATTTTTTAGTCATGAGGAGTACACATGCTAACCTAAAAACTGTACACAAGATTTAGCAAAAAGGTAGAGTCACAAACCTCTTTGTTTATTCTTATATGAAAGCAACTATACATCTTAGGGTAGCCTGGGACAAATCACAGCACCTCAAAAAACCACTTTGGCAGGACAACGTCTCCAATGCCAGATCTTCAAATCAATATGTTAAAGGCCATACCTCCCTGTCCTTGACAATAAAAACTGTACTGTCTACACCCTCCCCTTGTTCTCACCCGTTATATCCCCTTGACTTTGCCAATTTTCCAATTAGCTATCTCGAACTTGTCCTTACCCAAATTACCTATAGATCTCTGCATCTCCCACTGACACCTCGTTCCAGCTCCATCTTGCTCAGATTCTCCCCCAACTACATGCTCCAAACCACCTCCACACATAATATTGCCATTTTTGAGGAATCTCAACGGCTCCCTTTATGGCTCTCACCCTAAGCCCCCAAACTCCTGGCTCTTTATAGAGCCATGATCTACTGTAGGGTATAAAGAGTTTACATATCCAGTATCTGCAGTCATTTTAATCAAGTCTATTGATTTTGTTAATTAGCAAATGAGATTATCATGGATTGACTTTGGCTCGTCTTTATGAAGCTATTTATATGCAAATCATTAGTAGTAAAAGTTTGGGGAATTCGGCTACTGTGTGTGTGTTTGTGCATGTATGCTTATGTTCAATTACTCTTCTATGAATAATCAATTTCTAGGATTTGAATGCTCATCCATTATTTATCTATTGTTAGCAAATTAAATACTTTATGGATAATCATAGAGGACTGTATAACGGCTGTACTAACATAAAATATTTTCTACAACAATATGGTGTGACAATATGCAAGGACTCAGCAGCATTTAACAGTGATGGACATGCAGTGTGATCCCTATTGAACATGGCGTAGCCTTTCTTTTGGGAAGAGGATATGCAAATCATCAATCTCTGCCTCTAATGCCACCAGATGAGAGCAGAGCATTCCTAGAATTACAGGAGCATTGCCTGGCCTTTAAGACTCCTCACAAAGATTAGGTGCTCTCCATAAGGAGATATTGTACCTCCCATAGCCTTTTTTTGTAATATAATAATATTAGTATTGTAGGGATTTATAATAGCACTGGTTGTGTGATAGAAAAGGAAGTTAAAGAGATCAGAAAATTACTTATTGTTTAAATTATGGCTGGGCTGATAATCAAAAAGAACCTGAAACTGACCATCAGCCTGATTAATTGATGGCACTTTGTCTAAGTCGTTTTTTTTCGGTTCGGTTTTTTAAACATGGCATAGCCACCAGGTTTCTGCTGTTTCAAACAGCAGAGACCCGCGGCACAAGGCTGATCGCATACATTTCACCCCTCAGATGCCGTGGTGAAATGTGACCATGGCATCTGAGCAGTCCGGAAGCGGAAGCCGCGCACTCCTGCTCCCATAACAGCGTTCACCAGCTGAGATCAGGGAATCTGTTATGATGCTCTAATAGCCTGAAATCTCAAGCAGGCTCCTCAGCTATTAGTGTAATATACCAATACAGGCCACTAGGTGTCAGCACTGTATTATATTGAAAATGAAGTGTTGAATGGTGGACATATAGCAGTGATGGCTAACCTGTGGCACTCCAGCTGTAGTGAAACTACGACTCCTAGCATGCTCCATTCATTTGTATGGAGTTCTGAGAACAGCCAAGCAAGTGTACATCTTGGGAGTCGTAGTTTTACCACAGCTGGAGTGCCGGAGGCTAGCCATTACAGCTATATAGCCATCAATTAACACAACGGGCAATCTAATGATTGCCAGTTATAGTCAGTCAAAAGTTCAAATCAAAATCAAAATACGTAACCAATAAAAATACACATCATGGGCATTGCCACGTGCAAAAGCGCCCTTACTATTAGAATCTGATATTAATCCTATACGGTAAATGGCGCATGGGAATATATTTTTTTTAAAACAGACAATTCACCTTTTTTTGTTTCAATTCCCCCAAATATTTTTATAAAAGGTGATCAAAAATTCACACACACACTTCAAAATGGTATCAACGAAAAGTACAGATCGCCCCGCAAAAAATGAGCCCCCACACAGCTCCGTACACATAACTACAAAAAAGTTATAGGGGATAGAATACAGTGATTAAAAATAAAAGATTTTACATTTTTTCCCAGTATTAAAATGCAAGAAAAACTATACAGCTGTGGTATTATTGTAATCATACTGACCATGTGCCGTGAAGAAACATACTGGGGTGCCAGTGTGCTCACTCTGGCCAGGTCAGCCCATACAGCCTTCCCTGCCTGGAGTATATGTGGGCCAGGCCAGCCCATACAGCTTTCCCTGCCTGGAGTATATGTGGGCCAGGCCAACCCATACAGCCTTCCCTGCCTGGGGTATATGTGGGCTAGCCCAGCCCATACAGCCTTCCCTGCCTGGGATATATGTGGGCCAGGCCAGCCCATACAGCCTTTCCTGCCTGGGGTATATGTGGGCTAGGCCAGCCCATACAGCCTTCCCTTCCTGGGGTATATGTGGGCTAGGCCAGCCCATACAGCCTTCCCTGCCTGGGGTATATGTGAGCTAGCCCAGCCCATACAGCCTTCCCTGCCTGGGGTATATGTGGGCTAGGCCAGCCCATACAGCCTTCCCTGCCTGGGGTATATGTGGGCTAGGCCAGCCCATACAGCCTTTCCTTCCTGGGGTATATGTGGGCTAGCCCAGCCCATACAGCCTTCCCTGCCTGGGATATATGTGGGCCAGGCCAGCCCATACAGCCTTCCCTGCCTGGGGTATATGTGGGCTAGCCCAGCCCATACAGCCTTCCCTGCCTGGGGTATATGTGGGCTAGCCCAGCCCATACAGCCTTCCCTGCCTGGGATATATGTGGGCCAGGCCAGCCCATACAGCCTTCCCTGCCTGGGGTATATGTGGGCCAGGCCAGCCCATACAGCCTTCCCTGCCTGGGGTATACATGTGGGCCGGGCCAGGCCAGCCCAGTATACAGACGTCCAAGCCTGGGGTATACATGTGGGCCAGGCCAGCTCAGTACACAGACGTCCAAGCCTGGGGTATACATGTGGGCCAGGCTAGCCCACTATAGATTTCATACTTAAGTATATGTTCAATAAGAGAAAATAGAGGGGGACAAAAGCACAGAACTCAAAATATGATCAAACAATTGGTGTATTATAACACCCTGCACTAAGCCATGCCTCAAGTCACGCCCCAAGCCACAGCCTCAAATAACAGTTCAATAATCTTAATCCAGGTTAAATGTTCAACTAATCGCAATTTTCATTTTTGTTATAATTGCCCAGCCCTAGTTTACATCACGTTTTTATGCTTAACATATTTTTAAATAATTTTTGATGATGTTACTTTTAATACTTCAAGTCAATATCTATATTTAAGCAAAAACCATAAAATCCAGCAGTTTTTGCAATGGCCACTAAGCCTAATAATAGGCGCCTCTTCTTTTTCTGTACTAACTGGCTTGACCATTGCATTATGTATACCAGGGTGTGCAGATCATAGAAACTGGCCATGTGAAAGTGCCCCTGAAGAGCTTATTGCCCTTGTTTTCACGGGGGGAGAGAATTTGAGAATCTGTGCAGAGTGCTTCTATCCATTAACTAAGGACCACAGGAAGGAGAAGGAGGCAGTAGACCATAAGAAAGAAAGCACATTTCTGTTCATCATTAAGGGGTGGTCTGGAATTTATTCTGTATAATAAACTGAACTGGACTTCTATGATTCATGAAATGCAAATTTTTATGAAAAACAAATTATTGTTATTACAATCCAGCTTGGCTTTTCCCATGTCCTGGTATAACATTTCGAATATCCTGCTCCCTTTTCACAGCCACACAATGATAATATTAGTCGGACGCAGCAGATTTAGCAGGACACTGAACCGCCAGCAAATTGTTTTCCTTATAACTCGTTCCTTCCACTTATCAGACAGCTGCCTACTGAGAATAGCCTCATATAAGAGATTATGTGTGGGCGATCAGAATGAAATCTGTGTAGACATGGAGCTGTCCAAAATAAACATATTTCCCACTACACCATATTTGAAGTGCAGCACTCAATCACCACCGTGCCAATCATCCTCGGAGAATCGGCTTTATGAGGGCCTTTAGGAATCCCTGTGCAAAGGATTGTTGAGCAAATCACGTTTCAGCGAGCCACATATGATGTCTGCAAAAGCCGGCATAAAAACATACTAAGATGGTGATATAGTTACAAGGTATACAAGCCTTGTCTACACGTTGCATTTATGGTATATAATTGTGACCTGAGCTTGGCTGAAAAGCAACCTTAGCAGATATTTCCATCAAATACGCCATTATGTTCTTTTACCCTCTGAAGGACATGCTACAGAATAAGCTGGCCCTATAGAAAGATTATTATGCGATTGGATATGAATTTGAACCTATAAAGTAGCATTTCACACAGAAATGTCCTGTGTAGCATGTGCTTTGTAGAAGTAATCAGCACGCACAGACTGACTGCTAGGTGTACTTCTGCCCTACTCTCCATATAGCGATAGTAATGAATTAGCTTTGGACGCTGGTCTTAATAACCCGTGCGCTGGCCTCTACATAACTTTGGCGCATCCACCGCCGGTCTAAATCTACACCAGCTCCCTTGCTGGCTTAGATTTAGAACATTTTCTATGCCTAAAATAGGCGTAGAAAATGATAAATGAGACGGGCCTGGTGACCCACCCCTTACCTGCCTACACCATGACCCCTTTTCAGACCTGGCGTGAGTGAGGGAAAAAGACGCAGATTGCGGCGCAGTCTGTGACAGATATATACTGGCGTATATCAGTTAGTAAATGACCCCCATAGTGTCTTAAAGTAAATCTACAAAATTGTAAGTGTCCATTATACTGTGGATTAAATTGACCATGCTTTGACTGGTCTGATGTGTTTGCAAGGATTGGGTTTTCACTAGAGATAAGCGAGTAGATTCTGAAATTTAACCCAAATTTTTCAAAAAATTGGATGTTAGATTCGGAATTTTGTGTTATTCAATTTGAAAAAAATCAAGGAGTGAGCGAAGAAAGAGAGAGGGTGAGAGAGACAGAGCAAGAAACAGAGACTTTCTAGGTAATCAGAGCACTTTCAATTTAGGTAGAGTTTATTTGGACCTGACTCGAATCACAAAGGCGATTGGGCCAAATCGGACCACAATAGAGTTAAGAAATTCACTCATCTCTAAATGCCACTTTAGGAAATGCATGCTACTACATACAAAATCACTGAAAAGCGTAAAATTTCTTTATGTTACCAGAGCAAATCTATGCACTACATACATCTGTTAGTTACTGGACCCATCAGATGAATGTAGTGGTACACGACATTTTATCATACATACTGTATATAGACAACAAAGTGTCATCTTTATGACCATTAGAAAAGCAAGCTTTTTACCTGTGGAGCCTTTTGACGTCACAAACCTTTTCACTTTCTGATCTTTAAGTCTGGTTTTATGAGTTGGTTTCCTCTCCCAAAAAAAAGCACATGTAGAATTTTCTGCCATTTTTTAAAGAATTGTAATGTTTTGATCCTTTGCCTCCAAGGCAATCTATGGTAATTATAATTTTACCATAGCTGTAAATGAATGCCTGTTATTAATTAACTTTATTAAAGGTTACTGTATACCGGTTGAGTTTTATAGTAGCAATGATTCATTTTATTATTTTATTGTAACAGGCAAAAATGATAATCTGGTTATATAGATTTAGGCTACTTTCACACTCGCGGTTTGGGCGGATCCGTCACGGATCTGCAAAAACGGATCCGTTACAATAATACAACCGCATGCATCCGTCATAAACGGATCCGTTTGTATTATCTGTAACATAGCCAAGACGTATCCGTCATGAACTCCATTGAAAGTCAAAGGGAGACAGATCAGTTTTCTATTGTGCCAGATTGTGTCAGAGAAAACGGATCCGTCCCCATTGACTTACATTGTGTGTCAGGACGGATCAGTTTGGCTCAGTTTCGTCAAACGGACAATTGTCCGCCTCCAAAGCGGATCCTTTTCCATTCAGAATGCATTAGGGCAAAACTGATCCGTTTTGGACCCCTTGTGAGAGCCCTGAACGGATCTCGCAGACGGAAACCAAAACACCAGTGTGAAAGTAGCCAAGTGCCCCGTGTCCTGTTAGCTTAGAGAATTTAGGTTGTGTAGGACCTCCACGCTGACTCACTTCACCCCAGAGATTGTAATTATTGTGGTAAATTACATTAGCTAACGTAGACAAGAAATCAGACACACGTTGTTCTGAAGTCAAGAAGAACATCAAGCCTCCCTTTATTGAATGGACCTAATGGGAGGGATTAGCATAACACATTGGAGATGATTCCAGTAGTTTGGGGAGGTTTTGACATTATCTTCATTTAAATGTAAGAAAACATATGATGTATGAATAAATGAATGACATATGCAAACTGGATATCATACTAAATACGGTTACAACAACTCATATAACTATGCTCTGCCACCATTCTACGCATGTCCTGAACCCCAGCCTGATCAGGGTGGTACCAGAGAGGACAGATTTTAGTGACTTGGAGTGACCCTCTATTGCAAGCCCCAATATTGAGATACTTCAGTTTAATCCCAACCATGCATAAGCACTTATAATGAGCTGGGCTTTCCTCCAGGCCATAATCCTTTAGGCTGCAGTCAGTGTTTGATCAGTGATTGGGAACCAAAACCAGGAGTAGAGGCTACACAGGGATAAGGTATAAGGGAACGATCTGCACCTGTTCTCTGGTTTTGATCTTCTTTCTCTTTTCTCTTTTGTCATAATCACAGATGGACAGGCTTAGGCTGCTTTCACACAGTCAGTGTTTGGTCAGTGATTTCCATCAGTTATTGTGAGCCATAACCAGGAGTGAAGCCTCCACAGAGATAAGGTATAAAGGAAAGATTTGCTCCTGTTCTGAGTTTTGGGCTTCTACCTGAATTTGGCTCAATAACTGATGGAAATCACTGACAGAACACTGACATGTGAAAGCAGACTTGCAATGTGTTTGTACTCCAAGGCTTATCATTATTTTTTAACCCTGTAAGCATATTACAATACGCTGACCATGGCAATTACTTTTACTTTTAATCAACAGCATTACTTTTTCAGTCCCTTTTGGAAATGAATAGGTGCTGTGTTTCACCTAGATCCCTTGTCAGCTCTTGTCTAGTGATGAGCGGCAGGGGCAATATTCGAATTCGCGATATTTCGCGAATATTTGGGCGAATATTCGCCATATATTTGAGAATTCGAGAATTCGCGAATTCATGATCTCCAGGCATTATTTTCTTGATTGCGAAAATTCGCATAAAATTCGCATTAACTGGTATTTAAAAAAAATCGAATATTCGCGATTACGAATATATTTTACGATATTCTAAATATTTGCGAATTCTCGAAGTGCCGATATTCGCGATTAAAAATTGCAATTCGAATATTCGTGATCAACACTACTCTTGTCACTTAAGGGTCTGTATTGGAACTGAATGACATTATATGGGTTGTCCCACCAGGACATTCACGGAGAACGGAGTCCTGTTTCTTGTCTCTGAGAATGTGTGGCTCTCTGCATTCACTCTAGAAGACATCCACAAATTGACCAGTAAGCGGACTCAGCTATTTTCTGTAGTTCCATAGCAGTGAATGTAGAGAGTTAGGCATGCACGGCCTCCTCTCCATTCCCAACCAGCTCTTGAGACAGGAGTGGGTCCCAGAGGTGCATATTTATTTCACTCAGCAGGCTCTAACTTTGAAGTCTTCGGGGGAGATTTATTAAAAGCGGTTTAAAAGAAAACTGACAGTTGCCCATAGCAACCAATCAGATTCCAACTTTAATTTTCCAAAGGAGCTCTGAAAAATGAAAGGCTGAATCTGATTGGTTGGTACGGGCAACTAAGTCAGTTTTCTTTTATACTAGTTTCAATAAATCTTCCCCTATGTACTTCATTTTACTGTCAAGGAACTGTTATCTGTCTATCTCTCCATCCTATTGCAACGGGCGTCTCCCCCCAGGGCACCTAATAGATGTAATGACGTGCGTCCCAGGTGTAGGAATGGCGAGTGGCATAGTGCGGCCTAAAATGTCCCTTTATATGTGTCACGGTGCTCCTACCTGGATACAGCTGGACCCCAGGCTTTGGCTCCGAAGCGATAAATAGGGGGAATAATTGAAGGATTTGAAAGAAAGATTGAGTCCAGACAATCTTCAAGCTTTATCCTGGTCCCAGCAGGCTTTAGCATTAAAACTTAGCAGGCAAACTCGTCTCTGCTACACTTGTTTCTCTCTGGCTCTGCTGTACTGACAGGCTGGTTGTATAACTCAGATTCCTCTGTATGATGCACTTCTCTCTTTGTAGTCTGGTCTGTCTCTAGATTAGGCCAGGGAACTATACTCCTGGCTCCTGAGGCTTTATGCTTTGGCCTCCATGGCCAGCAGAGCTTAGGGTGCTCTGGCTGGTTTGGGCACATACAGCAGAGACGTGCCCAGCACACTCTCCCTTGGCAGGGGATAAGCTGGAACTCACTAACTCTGGTCCCCACCCTTCCTGCAGAAAGTGGGACTCGCCCACTCCTCCACAAAGGTGGGGTTAGAATGCAATGGAAGGTTCCATTCTACCTAACTGCAGCTCTTTCATGTTTGCTGCCACCTGCTGGTGAAACAGGCCTATTACATTTGAACATAACAGTTACATTATAAATAGGAATGCACCTTGTAGTGGACCTGAAATAAATACACAAGATGACATTATATTAGCCCATTAGAGATAGTAGCGGGGTGAAGAAGTGGTAATGCCACTCTGGGGTGTTACACTATCTCATATCTATCTATCTTGTGTATATATATGTGTCTGTATATATATATATATATACAGTGAGGAACAGAAGTATTTTGAACACCCTGCGATTTTGCAAGTTCTCCCACTTAGAAATCATGGAGGGGTCTGAAATTCCCATTGTAGGTGCATTCCCACTCTAAATAAAAAAAATCAGGAAATCACATTGTATGAATTTTAAAGAATTAATTTGTCTTGAACTGCTGAACATAAGTATTTGAACACCTGAGAAACAGCAAGAATTGTCCACCTCTACTACACTCATTAATCTAACTTAGTAGCACCTGTCTGAGCTCTTTAAAGACCCCTGTCCACCCCACAGTCAGTCAGACACCAACTACTACCATGGGCAAGACCAAAGAGCTTTCAAAAGACACTAGAAACAAAATTGTCGACCTCCACAAGGCTGAAAAGGGCAACGGGGCAATTGCCAAGCAGCTTGGTGAAAATAGATCAACTATTGGAGCAATTGTTAGAAAATGGAAGAGGCTAAAGACGACTGTCAGTCTCCCTCGGACTGGGGCTCCATGCAAGATCTCAACACGTGGGGTATCACTGATGATAAGAAAGGTGAGGAATCAGCCCAGAACTACAAGGTAGGAGCTGGTCAATGACATGAAGAGAGCTGGGACCACAGTATCAAAGGTCACTGTCGGTAGAACACTACACAGTCATGGTTTCAAATCTTACATTGCACGGAAAGTTCCCCTGCCCAAGTCATCACATGTCCAGGCCCGTCTGAAGTTTGCCAATGACCATCTGGATGATCCAAAGGAGGCATGGGAGAAAATCATGTGGTCAGATGAGACCAAAGTAGAACTTTTTGGTCCAAACTTGCATCCCAAGAACACCATCCCTACTGTGAAGCAGGGGGTGGTAAAATTGGGGGAGCTTTTCTGAGAAGGGGACAGGACGACTGCACTGTATTAAGGAGAGAATGAATGGAGCCATTTATTGTGAGATTTTGCGCAACAACCTCCTTCCCTCAGTCAGAACATTGAAGATGGGTCGTGGCTAGGTCTTGCTCAGTGACAGCCCCGAAGCCTGACAGATCTAGAGGAGATCTGTGTGGAGGAGTGGGTCAGAATTCCTGTTGCAGTGTGTGCAAACCTGGTCAAGAACTACAGGAAACATTTGACCTCTGTAATTGCAAACAAAGGCTTCTGTACCAAATATTAACACTGATTTTGTAAGGTATTCAAATACTTATGTTCAGCAGTGCAAGACAAATACATTCTTAAAAAAATCAAACAATGTGATTTCCAGATTTTTATTTTATTTTATTCTGTCTCTCAGAGTGGGAATGCACCTACAATGTGAATTTCAGACCCCTCCATGATTTCTAAGTGGGAGAACTTGCAACATCGCAGGCTGTTCAAATACTTCTGTTCCTCACTGTATATATATATATACAGTACAGACCAAAAGTTTGGATACACCTTCTCATTCAAAGAGTTTTCTTTATTTTCATGACTATGAAGGCATCAAAACTATGAATTAACACATGTGGAATTATATACATAACAAACAAGTGTGAAACAACTGAAAATATGTCATATTCTAGGTTCTTCAAAGTAGCCACCTTTTGCTTTGATTACTGCTTTGCACACTCTTGGCATTCTCTTGATGAGCTTAAAGAGGGGCCTGGATGTGTTTCTAGAGCATAATAATATTACAGGCTATAGCTACTAGAGAGGGGTCGTTGATCCAGGGAGTTATTCTGATTGCATGATTGGAGTCGGGAAGGAATTTTTTTTTCCCCTAAAGTGGAGAAAATTGGCTTCTACCTCACAGGGTTTTTTGCCTTCCTCTGGATCAACTTGCAGGATAACAGGCCGAACTGGATGGACAAATGTCTTTTTTCGGCCTTATGTACTATGTTACTATGTTCAAGAGGTAGTCCCCTGAAATGATCTTCCAACAGTCTTGAAGGAGTTCCCAGAGATGCTTAGCACTTGTTGGCCCTTTTGCCTTCACTCTGCGGTCCAGCTCACCCCAAACCATCTCGATTGGGTTCAGGTCCGGTGACTGTGGAGGCCAGGTCATCTGGCGCAGCACCCCATCACTCTCCTTCATGGTCAAATAGCCCTTACTTTCAACGTTTTCCCAATTTTTCGGCTGACTGACTGACCTTCATTTCTTAAAGTAATGATGGCCACTCTTTTTTCTTTACTTAGCTGCTTTTTTCTTGCCATAATACAAATTCTAACAGTCTATTCAGTAGGACTATCAGCTGTGTATCCACCTGACTTCTCCTCAACGCAACTGATGGTCCCAACCCCATTTATAAGGCAAGAAATCCCACTTATTAAACCTGACAGGGCACACCTGTGAAGTGAAAACCATTTCAGGGGACAACCTCTTGAAGCTCATCAAGAGAATGCCAAGAGTGTGCAAAGCAGTAATCAAAGCAAAAGGTGGCTACTTTGAAGAACCTAGAATATGACATATTTTCAGTTGTTTCACACTTGTTTGTTATGTATATAATTCCACATGTGTTAATTCATAGTTTTGATGCCTTCATAGTCATGAAAATAAAGAAAACTCTTTGAATGAGAAGGTGTATCCAAACTTTTGGTCTGTACTGTATATATATACTGAATATATTCCTAGTGATTACACTGATTTACTGGAATAAGAGTAAATCATTGTAAACCATCGC
Organism: Bufo bufo; assembly: GCF_905171765.1. Classification (NCBI taxonomy): domain Eukaryota; kingdom Metazoa; phylum Chordata; class Amphibia; order Anura; family Bufonidae; genus Bufo; species Bufo bufo. The sequence goes on along the minus strand of NC_053389.1, from coordinate 569,494,714 downwards.
CGTTTTTTTCCCATGTGTTTCGGGCAGTCTCCAGAGTCTTCATGGGCATTTCCTGTAACCTTTCAGTACACAAATAGTAATTCTATCTAAATTAAGTAATAGCTTCCTATTTTGGTTTGGATTTAGCTCAAACTAGACTATAAAAATACATGAAGACAAAGCTTGTGGTCTAGAGACATCACCGGACTCTCCTCATCCCTATTAACCCCGTCGTTACTGCCAGGCAAGCATTCAACATCGCTAAAGAAGCTGACAGGAGAAATAATGTACAGGAGAGGGTGGACTATTGGATATTCTAGCCAACACTGCTTCATTATTCACATGCCAATGATTTCTATACTGGAGCTGATAACAATCACAATCGCTTCCAAATAGATGCATTGAGAATAAAGAGGCATACGAATAATTACCTATGAATATTATATTAGGAAAATAATGATTTTGTGGTAAGAACTATAAAAATAAATCCTTTTACTTCTAAAGCAATAGCTTTAATGTTTAAACATTTTAGAGGAGCTTTCTAGGACTTAGGCTGGGTTATGCCTCTGTTTGATGTATAAGGAAAAAAAAGGATACAAAAACGCAGCACACCACATTCTTGTGTTCTGCAGAGTCTGGTAAAAAAAACGTATACTTTTTTTTTTTTTTTACAATGGAGCTCTATGGTTAATGGATGCCACATAATTTCATCAGTCTGTATGTTTTTTTTGTATATGTTAAACAAATGGTAAAAATGTGATGTGAACCCAGCCTTATACAGTGATAGCCTATCCTTAGGATAGGTCATCAATATCTGATCAGTGGAACCCTCAGAGATCAACTGTTAGAATGGAGCTGCGGAGCTCAGCCTTTTACGTCTCGTCCATCACTCACATAGCCTTTGTAAAGCTCTGTTCCATTCAATTGAATGGGACAGACCTGCAATACCAAGCAAAGCCACTATGCAATGTGTGGTGCTGTGCTTAGTATACTATGAAGAGACCACAGCACTCGTCCGAGCACTTCAAACAGCTGATTGGTGTGGTGTGCCAAGACTCAGACCTCCACTGATCTGAACTTGACCTATCCTGAAAATAGGTCATCAATATATAAGTCCCGGAAAACCCCTTTAATGAACTTACTTGGGAGATTGTAGTCCAGCTCCAGTTATGGAGGGTGATATATCAATATAATCTTCCAACACTAGATCTGTCTGTGGGGAACATATAAAGAGCCTACAGATTCAGATGTTGTGTCCAGAATACCGCTACCTGGTGGCTAAGGAACAGGCGAAACATATTCAAGCACCTGCTCAGCAAATAGCAGAGCCAAATCATTACCTATAATGGGAAAGACTGGTTTTTGCAGGAATTTCCCTTTCATATATAGCATATGATGCTTGGTACAGTTACATGTTCAGAAAATGGCATCTTTTGATGGCAACAACAAAAGGACAGATTTTGGGGCAATATATTGTGGTGCTTTTTGGTATATGGTTCTAGTGGGATGGTATTTTGTGCTATGGTATTGCTGGCCCTGCCTATTTGTGTCACCCTGGCTATTTGTGTTACCCTGCCTTCTGTCAATTTGCACCCTTCTACAACATGGGGCCACTTTTAGGATGTTTTTCCATTGCCACTTTAAATTCCCAGTCCGCCCCAGACAGCGGTCTCTTTTGCTACTTAAAATATTAAAAGGCCTCACTCAAGCTTACATGTTTCATATGTTAATTTCTGCTTACTCTATGGTGTGCAATGCAGTAAATGGAATCAAGGCAATAATATCTTCAATTTCAAGCTGCTTGATCCTTTGTTCCTCTAAAGCAGCCTTGCTCAACCTGCGGCCCTCCAGCTGTTGTAAAACTACAACTCCCACAATGCCCTGCTATAGGCTGATAGCTGTAGGCTGTTCGGGCATGCTGGGAGTTGTAGTTTTGCAACAGCAGGAGGCCCGCAGGTTGAGCACAAAAAATATGGATGACGTCTGTGTGCATTCCATATTTTGCGGAACAGAACAATAGAAAATTCCTATCCTTATCCGTAATGTGGATAAGTGCAAGATAATGCACCTGGGGCGTAAAAACCCAAGGGCAGAATATAGAATATTTGACACAGTCCTGACCTCAGTATCTGAGGAAAGGGATTTAGGAGTAATTATTTCAGAAGACTTAAAGGTAGGCAGACAATGTAATAGAGCAGCACGAAATGCCAGCAGAATGCTTGGATGTATAGGGAGAGGTAAAAGCAGTAGAAAGAGTGAAGTGCTTATGCCGCTCTACAGAGCACTAGTGAGACCTCACTTGGAGTATTGTGCGCAGTACTGGAGGCCATATCTCCAGAAGGATATAGATACTCTAGAGAGAGTTCAGAGAAGAGCTACTAAACTAGTACATGGATTGCAGGATAAAACTTACCAGGAAAGGTTAAAGGACCTTAATATGTATAGCTTGGAAGAAAAATATTTAAAAGAAGAAAAACTACCACAAGAGGACACAGTTTTAAATTAGAGAGGCAAAGGTTTAAAAGTAATATAAGGAAGTATTACTTTACTGAGAGAGTAGTGGATGCATGGAATAGCCTTCCTGCAGAAGTGGTAGCTGCAAATACAGTGGAGGAGTTTAAGCATGCATGGGATAGGCATAAGGCCATCCTTCATATAAGATAGGGCCGGGGGCTATCCATAGTATTCAGTATATTGGGCAGACTAGATGGGCCAAATGGTTCTTATCTGCCGACACATTCTATGTTTCTATGTTTCTATGTAATATGGACAATAATAGGACATGTTTTTTTTTTTTGCGGAACGGACATACGGACATAGTAACTTCCGTTTATTTTGCGTACCAATTGAAAGGAATGGATCCGCTTACGGACCTGTAAAAAAACTGAATGGAAATCGAAGAAAATACATTTGTGTGCATGAGCCCTAAGAGATATATTCTCATCAGAAGGATTTTGCAGTGGGTTATGCCTCTCCCTCTATTTACCAATCCAAGCATGCTTGTTACAGAGGAGTCGGGGTTGGCAGATATCTCAGGATTAGAATACATTATATAAATGCCTCCTCTGCATGTTCACTGTAAAGTATCAATCAAAGCTCACAGTTCACAGACTTTACCCCATGGACTTGTTTTTAGAGATGGGATAGGCTGGCCATGAACTATATATAGGCTGTCAGCTGTATCGTTTGACCAACAGCTATCCCCCCAACCTTCTATTCATCTCCATGCTCAGCCAAGAACATGTGGTCTGAATGGGGAGAGGGGATAAAGCTCCTACCAGACACCTTTGGCAATGGCTTATCTCCCTGAGAACAAAATGATTGGGCATGTTGAAATCCAACAGCCTAATCCCTCAATCTTCCCACCTTCTGTTGGGTGGAAAGTCGGGGCACTGCTATACAGATTAGATGGTTGTACTACCAAATGGTGGTTTCTGCACTAATCTAATGTACATGACCAGATTTTCATTTCTTCTCAACTAGCTAATACTCACAATTAAATGCTACAATGATACATTAAAAAGAGTCATCTCTCAGGAGATGATCTCACAAGCTGATCTAAAAATGCTAACAGATACTCTTATAATAAAATAGACCTTAATTAACAAATCCAGTAAGTGCACTTGTCCCAACGTTCTAGAATTATATTCACCAGTGCCTAGATATATTTCTAACAGTATGTACAACCAGAAAATGTTCAATGTGAATCACCAAAAAGAATTCAGTTGATTGTCCCTTGGGTCATAACAAAATGTTGGGTTCAAGGGGTTCAAGCATGACATAAAAGTTGTAAATGCAGTCATTGTGTTGGTAACAATATTACTATAAAGTCGCCAGAGTATGAGCCAAAATCATAGCTTCCTCCTTTAGCTAAAAGGGAAAAATGGTAGATCTGAGAAAGTGCTGCTCACTAAAATGCTGTAGCATAAACCAGAGAGAATAGGATTACCGAAACATGCATGGGGTCACACAGTATAATCCTATTATGTGTACTGGTGTGAGTAATTAACTCGCCGTACAGGGTTAATTGGGAAAGCCATTACTGAATAAAAACTGAAATAATTTTTTTGGGTATGTGAGGATGTGAGTAAAATATATCCTGGAGTGACATCATCGGGCAGACAAAGATGTATTTGTATCAAGAACGTCATGAGTTAAAATGTAAGGGGCGATAACATCTATGGGAGGGAGGAGATTGCAGTATCCCTATTTTGGTGGACTAAGTTTCTGAAAATAAACGTAGAACGTGTAATTGTGTCCAAAGCACAGGAAATGCTTCTAGAACAGAGAACAGTTCCCGCGCACTGCTTACAATCTTTCTGGGGTAGAAAATGTCGAGGATGCAATGGAAAATGTGATGCTCAGAACACGTACATTACTGATATACTAATTGTGCCATTTCAAATACCACAAATGTCTGGTTCTACTAATCCGGAGGTTTCCATCATCCTTTACAATAACCATTTATGAAGGTAGCTGTAATTTTGTAATGTATTTCTTTTACAGCTATTGCTCCTATCTTCCATTGTGGGCTGTGGTCACATGACCTTGTCCATGCAGCTCTTTCTTATTTCCTGTGATGTTATGTCCATACAGAGGCAATGATAGGACAGTGTCTACAGTGGCGGAAATAATTATTTGACCCCTCACTGATTTTGTAAGTTTGTCCAATGACAAAGAAATGAAAAGTCTCAGAACAGTATCATTTCAATGGTAGGTTTATTGTAACAGTGGCAGATAGCACATCAAAAGGAAAATCGAAAAAATAACTTTAAATAAAAGATAGCAACTGATTTGCATTTCATTGAGTGAAATAAGTATTTGAACCCCTACCAACCATTAAGAGTTCTGGCTCCCACAGAGTGGTTAGACACTTCTACTCAATTAGTCACCCTCATTAAGGACACCTGTCTTAACTAGTCACCTGTATAAAAGACACCTGTCCACAGAATCAATCAATCAAGCAGACTCCAAACTCTCCAACATGGGAAAGACCAAAGAGCTGTCCAAGGATGTCAGAGACAAAATTGTAGACCTGCACAAGGCTGGAATGGGCTACAAAACCATTAGCAAGAAGCTGGGAGAGAAGGTGACAACTGTTGGTGCGATTGTTCGAAAATGGAAGGAGCACAAAATGACCATCAATCGACCTCGCTCTGGGGCTCCACGCAAGATCTCACCTCGTGGGGTGTCAATGGTTCTGAGAAAGGTGAAAAAGCATCCTAGAACTACACGGGAGGAGTTAGTTAATGACCTCAAATTAGCAGGGACCACAGTCACCAAGAAAACCATTGGAAACACATTACACCGCAATGGATTAAAATCCTGCAGGGCTCGCAAGGTCCCCCTGCTCAGGAAGGCACATGTGCAGGCCCGTCTGAAGTTTGCCAATGAACACCTGAATGATTCAGAGAGTGACTGGGAGAAGGTGCTGTGGTCTGATGAGACCAAAATAGAGCTCTTTGGCATTAACTCAACTCGCTGTGTTTGGAGGAAGAAAAATGCTGCCTATGACCCCCAAAACACCGTCCCCACCGTCAAGCATGGGGGTGGAAACATTTTGCTTTGGGGGTGTTTTTCTGCTAAGGGCACAGGACAACTTATTCGCATAAACGGGAAAATGGACGGAGCCATGTATCGTGAAATCCTGAGCGACAACCTCCTTCCCTCTGCCAGGAAACTGAAAATGGGTCGTGGATGGGTGTTCCAGCACGACAATGACCCAAAACATACAGCAAAGGCAACAAAGGAGTGGCTCAAGAAGAAGCACATTAAGGTCATGGAGTGGCCTAGTCAGTCTCCGGACCTTAATCCAATCGAAAACCTATGGAGGGAGCTCAAGCTCAGAGTTGCACAGAGACAGCCTCGAAACCTTAGGGATTTAGAGATGATCTGCAAAGAGGAGTGGACCAACATTCCTCCTAAAATGTGCGCAAACTTGGTCATCAATTACAAGAAACGTTTGACCTCTGTGCTTGCAAACAAGGGTTTTTCCACCAAGTATTAAGTCTTTTTTTGTTAGAGGGTTCAAATACTTATTTCACTCAATGAAATGCAAATCAGTTGCTATCTTTTATTTAAAGTTATTTTTTCGATTTTCCTTTTGATGTGCTATCTGCCACTGTTACAATAAACCTACCATTGAAATGATACTGTTCTGAGACTTTTCATTTCTTTGTCATTGGACAAACTTACAAAATCAGTGAGGGGTCAAATAATTATTTCCGCCACTGTATGTAAGTAGCTGGGTGGGAGGAGCTATAAACTAATTGGGCTTAGTGAGGGGCGGTACTGGAGGTGTGATAGAGAGAAGTGAGAAGTGCATCATGGGACAACAGGAAGTGCTATATACAGGATGGAAACAAACCAGAGGGATTTGTCTACATTGTAAAAACGGGTCAGAAGGGTCAATACTGAAAAAAGATGGGGGGAAGATGTACAACTACATGTGAATATCTGTTAAAAACCATAGTAATCACAGAAAACCCCTTTAAAGCAATTATTTGCACCTGCCATACAGACTTGCTCCTCAAGGAAGAAGTTGCAACTAATAGGCTGGGTTCACACCTTTCCGGTGGTTCATTATAGGCGTATACAATGCGGAAAAAGTCCTTTGGTGTACATTTGCCCATTCTATACAATAATATTTCAATACAAGTATATGCCGATAAACATATATACGGATTATAACACATTTCTAAAGGCAGTTAATGGCAGCTATAAGTAACTGTATTGGAATCCCTTGGGAAATATCTAGGGTATAGAGTCAAGAGCCCCTTTCAAATGTTCCCATTACCAGAATATTAAAATTATCCTTGTAAAATAATGTCACCATAAAGTATTACAGCAAATAAAAGAGGAACATTTTAAATGGAATGATGTAGATTTAAAATATAAATCATAGTAGTTACAACTTTCTATGAAGAGTAGCAAGACAGTTTATGTGCTGTGTGGCATAATGAAGCGAAGAACCTGCCAAAGGTGAGGAGATAACTGCTTCAACATATTGAGCTTCTATTGACAGATGGACACCCCAGAAGGTGACAGCCTAAAACACCAACATATGGAATCTTCAAAGGACAAGGCTGAAGCTTAAATTAGAAAGCCTAGAGGTAAAACAACAGATCTCTTCTCAGTAGAAAGGTAAGGTGACCTTTGTATATTTTGTCTAATTTAAGGGTTCCTGTAAAATAGCTGTCGTTTTCTTTGGTTATATGGTAGGAAAGTGTCCCATGAAAATGTCATTGAGGTGATGCTGCATTTAGGGACCATCAAGCAACAAATAAAACATATGCAACATGCATTTTTTAGCAATTCTATGGAAATTAGTTTTTTGTATCTTGTTAATATTTCTGTGTTGAAGAGTAAATGTGCAGCACCACATAGCTGCTCCAAAACACACTCAACCAAAAAACGTAGGTTGTACTTAGTCCATAAAGAAAATGTGTCACCAAAAAGGTTATCTGCCAGATAGTAACACATCTCCTTTTTTTCTAATCTGTTTTTATTTCCTGATTGTGATCTTTACAAATCAAGAAGTGGCGCCAATTATTAGACATAATGGCCAGTGCAAAAACTGCTGGATTTTTTGTTTTAGTTTAAAAAAGTGACATGGAAAATTAAAAATAATAATTCATCATAATATTATAAAAAATTATGTAAAAATATGTTAAACTTAAAAAAAAGTGATTTAAACAGCAGGTCATTTTCTGATGACACATTCCTGTTAAGCTGTCCATACGTAAGACATAAGTCAGCCAAGGTGGATAATTGATGCCTGATCATCATTTGAAAATGTGACGCAAATTATTATTGACGGTGGTTGGTGGCTGCATTCTGACTGCCAAAAATGTAATCCATGGTCTTCTGAAAGTACAACTGAATATCATGTTTGGCCAGAATCAACTTTTCATTTCCCACTTTGTGCAGGCCCTAGGGAGTCATTTTTCTAAGCAGACGCCTTCATCAGCCATTTAGTCTGTAATGTTGCTGGAGGGATCCTTCCTACAAACATCAAGGGAATGGGGGCTGAAGCAACTGGCACAACCACTACACAGTAGACAGAGCTGTGGTTCAGTCCACTGTGTTTTTTCTGGTGGCTGGTGTTAGACCTCCACCGGCTTTACAAATATATAGAAGCTGTCCTTGGATGATAGTGCTAATATGGAAAACGGCACATTTCTCTCTTGTGGAATGGCGGTTTACACTGCAGTAGCATGAACCAATGTTCATAGACGATAAGCTAAAGGGGTTTCTGGTGAAATATTTTTTTTTAACAAGTTCCACACTCACTGTGGTCCTCCATGCTGCCAGTCTTCGGCTTGAGCAGTGCATGTGGCCATGCTCATATCGGGCTGGATGTAAACAGTGCCGGGATCGGTAGATGGAGAGAGGAGGCAGTGTTAAGGACTGGAGCATGGGCCATGCTGTGAGAATTTGTTAAAAAAGAATTTTTTACCGGAAAAACCCTTTAATGAGTCCTTCTTTCCAGTGCCGAGGGCACTTTGCATTGGATGTGTGCACTGTAGCATTCCTGATCTGTACAGTAAAGCTGTCACAGTGTGCGGTTTTTATGATTTCATTAGCATACTTTCACATGCCGTTACTGTTTTGAGAATGGAACGCCCCAATGTCCCATGTAAATGACCCGCACATAGCAGCAGCTCTGCCCTGTACAATACATTGGCAGGACGTGCAATTTCTTTTAAGGCTAACACAAACATGAGACTGTAATCTTCTGAACCCTTCTCTTTCATTAGCCCGTCTGTGCACACTCATTTTATCTAATGCTGTTTCCTCTATGAGATTTAATTACACGCAGTGATCTGAAAAGTCAAAGGACGCAGCCAAATTATAAGTTGATGTATAATTTATGCCGCTTCAATTTCCCAACAAAACCTCCCATTTGAAAAAGGATCTAATAATGTTCACATGCGGAATCAATCCACAACATTTATTATTCTTAAGACATAACACTCAGCTCCTGATAAGGACTTCTTGAAGATAATTTACTCTGGTGGATGTCCTTATTAAGAGAATCATCAGGGGAATTTACCCAGCGTCTTCATGTGTGAAGCTTCATTGGTTTATTGTGTACAATCTAGTTCATGTTTTATTCACTTCATCATCTATTCTCCCATATCAGCAATGTGATGGAAAGGCTCAAAATACCTCAAGTCTTCTGACTTGTAAGACGCAATAGCTCTACACAATCTATTCCTTCATATATAAATTACATTTTCCGATTTTTTTTTAGACCTGCCTGGTATTTTTTTCTCTTCATCTTTTTCTTTCATCTTCCTATGACTTTATTTTTCCCTTCGCTTTGGACGGATCCGTCTTCAAAATGCGTTCAGAGTTACTATGGCAGCCAGGACGCTATTAAAGTCCTGGCTGCCATAGTAGTAGTGGGGAGCGGGGGAGCAGTATACTTACAGTCCGTGCGGCTCCCGGGGCGCTCCAGAATGACGTCAGAGCGCCCCATGCGCATGGATGGTAAGTATACTGCTCCCCCGCTCCCCGCTACACTTTACCATGGCTGACAGGACTTTAGCGTCCCGGCAGCCATGGTAACCATTCAGAAAAAGCTGAACGTCGGATCCGGCAATGCGCCGAAACGACATTTAGCTTAAGGCCGGATCCGGATTAATGCCTTTCAATGGGCATTAATTCCGGATCCGGCCTTGCGGCAAGTGTTCCGGATTTTTGGCCGGAGCAAAAAGCGCAGCATGCTGCGGAATTTTCTCCGGCCAAAAAACGTTCCGTTCCGGAACTGAAGGCATCCTGATGCATCCTGATGCATCCTGAACGGATTTCTCTCCATTCAGAATGCATGGGGATAAAACTGATCAGGATTCTTCTGGCATAGAGCCCCGACGACGGAACTCTATGTCGGAAGAAAAGAACGCAAGTGTGAAAGAGCCCTAAGTAAGCTTTATGTCACCTATGACTATAGCAGGACACTATAACGTGATGTCCCACAGATTGACAGCTATCTCTACATGGCTCTCAGTCACTGATAAGACCACCCATATGACTCCTATGTATAAAAAGCGCAGAGATTTAGATGAGTTAAAGGGGTAGGTCATCCATATCTAATCAGTGGGGGTCCAGCTCTCAGCACCCGATGCTGATCAGATATTTGAAGAGGATGCGGTGCTTTGGTGAGCGCTGCTGCTTCTTCCAGACCAGTGACATCACATTCATCAGTCACATAAACTATGTGCAGCTCAGTCTCCTTAAAGGAAATGGGCCTGGGCTACAATACCAAGTACAGTCACTATACAAAGTTCATGTATATGCGCTCTTCAAACAGCTGGTGCTGGACCCCCACCAATCAGATATTGATGCTCAATATGGTGCTGCCTGAAAAACCCTTTAGTTACAAACTTTGCAGAATCATTTCCTATCAATCTGCTCAGTTTCTCCTGCTCTATAACATGCTGTTTGTAGATTGCACTGCATTTTCAGAGTAACAGGTCCTCTTTAAAGGAAATCTGTCACCACGATTATCTGTAGCAATCCATGGGTAGTACTGCAGATAAGAAGTCGCTATTTTTTAAATTTTCCTACTGCCACTCCGTTTCCCCCACTGTCAGCGCTTAAAAGTTACACTGAAATACACAGTCCGGACTGCTGTGCTGTTCTAACATAAAGTCCTGACAATGTATTTCATCACAGATTGCAGCGCTGGCCGGAGAAAATATGGGAGGCAGTAGGAAAATAAAAATTTTTGATATGAACTTCTTATCTGCAGTACTGCTCATGTATTACTGTAGATAATAGTCCATGATCATGGTGACACATTCCCTTTAAAGCTTCATTCACATCTGTGTCGGAGCTTCCATTGTTGTAGATTCCGTTCAAAAATCAGGACAATTAGGCAGGACAGCATGGTGGCTCAGTGGTTAGTAAAGCTGGGGGCCTAGGTTCAAATCCAACATCTGCATGGAGTTTGTATGGCTTTCCTCCGGGTTCTCCGGTTTCTTCCCCCACTCCAAAGACATACTGATAGGGAACGTAGATTGTGAGCCCCATTGGGGACAGTTTTATGCTGTAAAGTGCTGGATTATGTTAGCGCTATACACTCACCTAAAGAATTATTAGGAACACCATACTAATACGGTGTTGGACCCCCTTTTGCCTTCAGAACTGCCTTAATTCTACTTGGCATTGATTCCACAAGGTGCTGATAGCATTCTTTAGAAATGTTGGCCCATATTGATAGGATAGCATCTTGCAGTTGATGGAGATTTGAGGGATGCACATCCAGGGCACGAAGCTCCCGTTCCACCACATCCCAAAGATGCTCTATTGGGTTGAGATCTGGTGACTGCGGGGGCCATTTTAGTACAGTGAACTCATTGTCATGTTCAAGAAACCAATTTAAAATGATTCGAGCTTTGTGACATGGTGCATTATCTTGCTGGAAGTAGCCATCAGAGGATGGATACATGTTCTCATTCTGTTTACGCCAAATTCGGACTCTACCATTTGAATGTCTCAACAGAAATCGAGACTCATCAGACCAGGCAACATTTTTCCAGTCTTCAACAGTCCAATTTTGGTGAGCTTGTGCAAATTATAGCCTCTCTTTCCTATTTGTAGTGGAGATGAGTGGTACCCGGTGGGATCTTCTGCTGTTGTAGCCCATCCGCCTCAAGGTTGTGCGTGTTGTGGCTTCACAAATGCTTTGCTGCATACCTCGGTTGTAACGAGTGGTTATTTCAGTCAACGTTGCTCTTCTATCAGCTTGAATCAGTCGGCTTATTCTCCTCTGACCTCTAGCATCCTCAAGGCATTTTTGCCCACAGGACTGCCGCATACTGGATGTTTTTCCCTTTTCACACCATTCTTTGTAAACCCTAGAAATGGTTGTGCGTGAAAATCCCAGTAACTGAGCAGATTGTGAAATACTCAGACCGGCCCGTCTGGCACCAACAACCATGCCACGCTCAAAATTGCTTAAATCACCTTTCTTTCCCATTCTGACATTCAGTTTGGAGTTCAGGAGATTGTCTTGACCAGGTGCACACCCCTAAATGCATTGAAGCAACTGCCATGTGATTGGTTGACTAGATAATTGCATTAATGAGAAATAGAACAGGTGTTCCTAATAATTCTTTAGGTGAGTGTATAAGCGAGTAAACTAAAATAAATACCATTCTGCACTATTTTGCCTGGTATTCCTGATGGAAACATGAGGGCCACGTTATTGTCAATGGAGTCTGTCAGGTGCTATTCTTTTTCAATTTGATTATTATATAAGACCTCACAATTTCTATTCATCTGTCAGCCTGTAGATGCTACAACCACCTCTCCATATGGTCCTTCAAATTACTGATGATGTCCATTGAGCAGATGGAGCCATAGTGCAAAAATTAAAACTGGGAACCCTGCTGTCACACTGTTATCTCAAGTCGTTACTTGTCCCCTCTACCCAAGAAAAAGACCCTTTTCATGGTCATTTTCCCGGCACTTTGATAATGTTGCTGTGATTGTAGCGAGAGGAACTTTCTGTAGGTTCATCCACCCTAAAGGAAATTGGGATAGATCCATCCTTTGGTCTGTTATACTCTTGGATAACCCCTTTAGTAGATATTAAAGCACAGGAGCCAAATTTTGGGAATGGTTGTATATAGTACAGATGAAATCAATGACCTGCATAACTCAGTATACGTATTAGTCTTATAGGTATGAGAAGAAGAAATCAAGTAAAGTGTATGTGGAAAGTAATGTATATGCTGCCAAATATTTGAATAATATCCCATACATTATATTTCCTTAGTACAGCAAATGGAATGAGAGTGGCTCCCGTTCTTGACTGATGATAGGCCGTTCACTGATTCAGCCTACAACTGCATATCTTTCCTTTCTAAGGAGATGCTGACTGCTGATCTTCTATTACATGTCTGGTAATGTGGCTTAAAGATGGTTTCTGGGACTTTTCATTTTTCTGCCTGGACTTTGTCATTCAGAGACTGGATCGTGACCCTTTGAGTCAGAAAAGGACCCTGAATTTATGTGCATGAGTATACACTGCTCCTGCTCTTACACCCATTAGCTGCTAAACCGTGAAGTTTGTCATGTAAGAATATACTTACATATAATTGAATCCCCTCGCTAAGATGCATAATGGCAGACAACGGTAACTGTTATATTGATATAGATAACTTACTGTTCATAGGAACAGAGGGTCTCTTTTTGCTAATGGAAAAACTGACCATACTCTAGTTGTGTATGTGCTGTTACATAACCTCTGTGAATGGAAAACCCTGGCACATAGTCTCCACGTGAAACCGGGAACAATACAATATGTCCGTCCCGCAATGCTACTTGAACTCAGTTCTTGGATCACACTATGGCGTAGATAAATGCTCCTTTAACTGCGGATGATATGGATGTGTCACTTTATCAGTCATAACGGTATAATATCTGGTATTAATATTCCTAATGTTAAATTTAACACTTGTACATAGTCTATGCAAAACTCAAAAATGAAGAGTTGGCTTTCATTGAGAACCTTTATTTGTAGAGTACACACTGGACTGTACATACCTTTGGCCAACCCACTGGCTGTCTAAACTCTACCTGCCGATGGGTTTAACAATTTTCCATACGACACTGCTCATAGATAGACTTCCATAAACACTTATGTCTATGGTTTCGCACATGATATAATTACATGATTAACTGAAAAATGGTACACATTAAAGGGGTTACCTTACAAAGACAACCCATGCTCGTGTTAGGGCATTTGGACATCAAAGAGTAGTTCACATCATCTCTCAATCAGAGGCTCTTCCTGTAACAATTCACCCACCAGTTCACCTCTGCCCATGGCCCCAGCGTTTTTCTCTCCACCAATGCTTTCCTTTGCCTCATCCTTCTTGGTATGTGGGCCAGTGTGCGCTTATTGTATTATTGACCTACTAAAGCCCATATGCTCCAGACTTATTAAAGGCTCGTTTCAGCAAATGCCATTTATCATGTAGAGAAAGTTAATACAAGGCACTTACTAATGTATTGTGATTGTCCATATTGCCTCCCTTCCTGGCTTCATTCATTTTTCCATCACATTATACACTTCTTGTTTCAAGGAGTTACGGCCACCGCCAGGGGCATAGCTAAAGGCTCATGGGCCCTGGTGCAAGAGTTCAGCTTGCCCCCCCCCCTCCTCAGTGCTTGGTGGCCAAGGTCAGGAAAGTACATTGCCTTGACGCTGCCTGAGGCAAACATTGAAACGGCACCACTAGCTCCCCCCACCCATGCCAAATGCTTGACATAACCCCTTCCCTCTAGCCAGAGGTGTAACTTGACCAGCATGCACTTCTATAATACCAGTGTCTTCTTATGTGCCACAAAAGATCTTTGGGCCCCCTCAGGCTCCTGGGCCTGGTAGCGACTGCTACCCCTATAGCTACGCCCCTGGCCACCGCTGCAGCACAGTTACAATCTGTTCACCAGAGAGGTGCTTTTTCCTATAGTTTGCAAGCATGGCCACTGCTGCTGGATTGCAGGGTGGTCGTAACCCCTGGAAATAAGCAGCGTATAATGTGATGGAAAAATAACTTTGTCTACATGGTAAATGACATTTTCTGAAGTGAGACAACCCCTTTAAGTACCCTTCCCCATCACTCAGTGCCTGAGGAAGTCCTTTTGGTTCTTAAAGTCTGCAAAGGTTTGTTCTGGCATCAATCTGTCTTTTATACCTGACCAGGTCCGCTCATCTGCTGCCCACCCTGACCTGTGCCTAGCGTTTATGACTGATACCGTCTCCAACGACCCATGCATCTGACTGGGATGCTGCCTATTGCCTTGGTACTGCAAAATAGTGTCTTTAGACCTCCTACACGCCAGCCATTGCTAACAGAAACAATTCCAAAGGTAGCAACCTTAGGATCCTCTGTCAGAATATCCATAACCTGTTGCAGTTGTTAAAGGGGTTTTTCAGGCTCCTGATATTGATGAACTATACTGAACATACATGAAAAGACCTGGTTCCATGTGTAGTGGCTGTGTTGGGTTACTGCAGCCCAGCTCCCATTCACTTGAATGTATCCCAGCATGTTCACTCATGGTGAACGGAGCTGTGGTTTGCACTGGAGGATACAGGAAAAAGCTGATTAGTGGGGATGCGGGGTGTCAGACCCTCACAGATCAGATATTGATGACCTATACTAAGGTGAAGAATGTATAATCCTTTAGACTACACCCTGTTAAGTTGGTAGAAACTGAGTTGGTCTACGTATTCTTTTTGGCCTTATTACACTTGCTCCATTTATCTGACCCTGCACAAGATATACATAGCCAATGATAACTGTTTCCATTGGTCCTGCAGCCATCAGATGATCACCAGTGCGTTTCCATCCGTAAAGGGCTAGTCTTCATTAGATTAGACAACCCCTTTAAGGCCAGTTAAAAGCATAAGAGGAAACAGTGTTGTGAAGAACCCAAAGATCTGTTAAAAAAAAAACTTTTATCATATACGTACTTCACAACATAGGAGGAACTGCATGAAACATCTGTAGTCAGAACGGAATTCCGCTCCACATCGTTCATCAGTTTAGCATAACTTATTAATGTTACACGAGGAAGCTGTTTCTTATGTCTCTATGCAAATGATAACTTTTACAAGACACAGTGAACAACTATTTATGCAAACACCGTAAACCAAATGACAGGATTCATCTACATAAAAAAGATTTATGGGTTCAGCTGCCTTAGCTCTCTTGCATTGCTGGTCGTGGATGAAGTCACATCTGGTTGCATGGAATGTACATACTGTACAGTCCTATTCTAGGACCAAGGCCATTGCTTTTGAGACAAATCTTGCTTCCAGTTTAAAATTGGAGCACCATAGTCTCAGTGACTCCTAATTATTTCCAAAGGTTTTGGCAAACAACAATCCGACAAATAAACCAATACTTCCAGCACATAGCTCCAGACAATAGTACTGAGAATTGGAAAAGTGGATGTGTCAAAAAAGTATGAGCCAAAGAAATGTGGAAATCCTGACATTTAATAAAAAACATTTAATATTGCCTGCACGTGTTATGCATTTTATGGAACAAACTGGAGACATTAGCAATTATGAGCAGCAATAATATATTCAAAGGAGGAACCTCTACAAAACGTAAACATATCAATAAATGCTTTAAGTCATTAAAGGGGTTGTCTGGTTTCAGGAACAAACCAGAAAACACATGTGATCTGCCAGCTATAAAGCTCACATTGTTACTTACTAACTTGCCAGATCAGCATGGCGTCATTCCAGTTCTCCTGACTGGGCTCAGTTTACCAGCTGCTGACAACATGTGACTGCTGCAGCCAGTCACTGGCCTCTGCAGTGAATAGAAGAAGCCAGTGATAAGCTGAGACAGTCAGGTGTTGTCAAAGTGATGCTACAGCTGCAGCTGGGTAAAGAGAGTCCAGCTGAGAGAACCAGAGGATAGGTCATCAATATTAGGGCACATTCACGCAACTATATGGTAAAAAGTATAAATCTGAAGGTGTCTGCCCTCTACAGAGTAATAAGGGGGGAGTTGCAGAGAGCGATGAGGAGAAAGCAAAGCTATTAAATATTTTTAAAGTAATAACTGGAATGGGGGGACTACAGTACCCTGAAAGATTATCAACATTAGGGTTATTCACTTTAGAAAAAAGACGACTGAGGGGAGATCTAATTACTATGTATAAATATATCAGGGGTCAGTACAGAGATCTATCCCATCATCTATTTATCCCCAGGACTGTGACGAGGGGAGATCCTCTGCGTTTGGAGGAAAGAAGGTTTGTACACAAACATAGAAGAGGATTCTTTACGGTAAGAGCAGTGAGACTATGGAACTCTCTGCCTGAGGAGGTGGTGATGGTGAGTACAATAAAGGAATTCAAGAGGGGCCTGGATGTATTTCTGGAGCGTAATAATATTACAGACTATAGCTACTAGAGAGGGGTCGTTGATCCAGGGAGTTATTCTGATTGCCTGATTGGAGTCGGGAAGGAATTTTTGGGGAAAATTGGCTTCTACCTCACAGAGTTTTTTTTTGCCTTCTTCTGGATAAACGTGCAGAATAACAGGCCGAACTGGATGGACAAATGTCTTTTTTCGGGCCTTACAGTATATACTATGTTACTATGTATGGTCACTATGCTTGTGTTGCGGATTGCTGTTTGTGCGGGCTCCACAAAAGACGGTAAAAGATAGGACATGTCCTGAGGGTAGGTCATCAAAATCTTTAGCACTGACAACCTCTTTAATAGCACTACCTGAACATCCAGATTTCAACCACCTATAGCAGTGGTCGTTCCTTATTGTCAACTAATGTACAGGGTGAGTGCAAAAACACTCCTTGATAGATAATGACCGGTGATGAAACATGGGTTATCTTGATGCACTGTCACCTGTCCAGGGGTGGGATAAATAAGGCAGCAAATGAACAGTCAGTTCTTGAAGTTGAAGTGTTGGACGCATAAAAAATGGGCAAGTATAAGAATCTGAAAGACTTTGAACAGAGTCATCAGAACATCTGTGAAACAGCAGGTTTTGTGTGGCGTTGCTGGCATGAAATGATTAGTTCATACCAAAAATGGTCCAAGAAGGGACAACCAATAGTGGCAGGGTAATGGGAGCCCAAGGCTTGTTGATGCACATGTGGAAGAAGGCTAGCCCATCCACAGAAGACCTACTATAGCACAAACACCTGAAAAAACTAACATTGACTAACATAGAAAGGTGTCAGAACACACAGTGCATCACAGCTTGCAGGTATGGGAATATCAGAACCATGGAGAAATAGAAAGATGTGTCCTGGTTAGATAAATCACATTTTGATTTCTATCATGTGGATGGTTTTGTGCATGTGTGTTGCTTATCAGAAGAGATGCCACCAGGATACACTATAGGAAGAAGACAAGCTGGCTGCTCTGGGCAATGTTCTCCTGAGAAATCTTGAGTCCTGGCATACATGTGGATCTTACTTTGACACATACTACCTCCCTAAACATTGCTGCAGACCAAGTACACCCATTTAGGTCATTAGTTTTCCTTAATGTCAGTGGTCTCTATCAACAGGATCATGCGCCTGCCACACTGCAGAAATATCGTAGTTCAGGAATGGTTTGGGGGACATGACAAGGTGTTCACCTGACCTCTAAATTCTCTTGATCTCTAACTGATCAAGCATCTGTGGGCTGTGCTGAAAAAACAAGTTCAATCTATGGAGGCCTCACCTAACAGCTTGCAGGACTTAAATGTCTTAGGGCCAGATACCACAGGACACCTTCAGAGGTCTTATTGAGTCCATACCTCAATGGGCCTGAACTGTTTTGGCGGCACAGGTGGAGGCCTTCACAATATTAATATTTAATGTTATGGCTGATCAGTGTATTTTTTTTTCAGATTCAATATTTCTTCAATTTCAACTTCCATTTGCATAAATTGTATGTGATATATGATGAATTTTCTAATAGAGTTTGCATTTATGTTTCCCAACATTTTCAAAGAATTCTGCTTACTGTCAGTGAATATGCTGTAAATATTCTTGTTACTATCCAGGGGCCCAAAAACTGCCTTGATCATATCCAACCATAACTACAATAGAGCTTGCTATAGAGAGGACTATGATACATTGAAACGACCATGCACTTGGACAAGATCATGACTTAAGTTTTCAGCCTCTGAATGTATCCACAAAAGTTACAAGCAAGCAGACAAGTTTAAAATATTGAGAAATTTAAACACATAGTATATAAAATTTAACCCCCCCCCCCAACACACTCACACATGCACAATAATAAGAAAAAAAATGGAGCAGCTGTTTATGGAGTTCCGCAATATATTAGAGTAAGCCCAATGAAGGTGAGGTACAATAATTATAATAATAATAAAAAATTATTATTGATAGTAACAATGTTAATTAAAAGTAACCCCTGACAAAATCATAATGTATCAAAGTATCGAAAAACATTGACCAGTAAACGATGGTTAACACTATGTGATGAATCGTATATACTTGAGAACCAATTTTAATTAACCTCATTTACTTTGAAAGTGAAAATCCCACCTGGTAAACTGCCCTGGAAATGCACCAAGGCTTCAACATCATCTGCAGAACCCTAAAGTTTCCATGCCGGCATGAACGCAGTGCTCGTGAAGTGAGGTTCCACACTAAGCTGTCCCAGGTATACATTAAATCCTCAAAGCTTAAAAGAACAGCAGCCATCTTGATCTCATCAAAAGTAATGGATGAGGTGCAAAGCAGGTAACTGATGTAGATTCCTTTGATTCCACCAAGTTCAAAGTGCTACATGTAATTTTATACACAGGAAAAATCACTCTGGCCAATTTTTGTTTTTTTCTGGAAATGGGTCCCGAGAGATAGCTTTGTGTCTTAAACAAAATACAAACTTCTTTATTCCCGCTGTTCCCTAGACAATGGATAGGACATTCCTCTGTGATCTTTTCAGCTCTTCTCATGGGGAGCTCTGCTCAGATACTGTGACTTCTCAGCTGTCTGCTCCTATACTAAGAAATATACTTACATCCAAAGTCATCACTTCATACTGCTGGGAGAGAATCCAGGGAAATGAAGCATTGTTCCACTGCCAACATTCCTGGGACGGTCCACATTTCTACTTAACCGTTTCTATCTTAAATGCAACATTCCCAACACTCAGTCAAAACAAAAAACCCAGCAACTTCAAGAAAGTGTATGAGAAAAAGATGTTTCCACCGAGTGACAAAAGGTATGACATTTATAGGGCCCCCAGAGCCAAATACAAAACGAGAACTTCTGTAGATGCCATGACTCAGAACTGCAGAACAAAAGTAGTTTAATAAGTGAATGCTAGGAAACACAAGGATCCCCCGCATACCAATGGCTCTCGCTGTATATTTTCTTAACACAGTTTGACACTTTTACTAGGGGAACCTATTGCCCGCATCACAGATTGTCATGGAGACATCACTGATGCCTGATTTTAACTAGACATTACATAAACCACTGTTTTGTTCTATAGCTCTGTGAAAATATTGGAGAATGACCAAGAGCAATGTTACCTGGAAAAAAACATCAGTGCAAAGTAGAAATCTAGCTTAAAGATGCGAAAAGGTGGACTTATTAAGCCCTGCTCTCCAGAATTCTGGCTTTGTGCTTTTTTTGGGGACTTA
The DNA here is from genome assembly GCF_905171765.1 of Bufo bufo. Lineage (NCBI taxonomy): Eukaryota > Metazoa > Chordata > Amphibia > Anura > Bufonidae > Bufo > Bufo bufo. The sequence goes on along the minus strand of NC_053389.1, from coordinate 569,474,562 downwards.
TTTGCGCAACATTTTGCACTGTTTTGAAAAGTGGATTGGAAAGTGGTTGGGGTTAGCTTGTTGAGCTGATTTGAGCCTGATTTATCAACTGCAGCTTTTTAAAAATTCACAAAATTGTTGTAATTTTACCCCAATAAAATTGTGTAGAAATTGGAGTAAGACAGAATTGTTGGACTTAAAGATGCACCAAATTTCTCAAACATTGTTGAGAAAATTTCTCAAACACAAATGACAGCCACACAGACTCCTGCAAAACTGATTTTAAAAATTCCTATCATGATATATGGTATCTACCCCATTTTTCTATTAACCGTGTCTATTTACTGAAGTTGATGTGCTTTCACTGGCTGAGAGGGAGTTGTTAGGCATCTGTTAACAGCTATATATTGCATTTAGGAATACTTTAATAGCCTCAGTATTATTAGTATTTTTATAGCTATAATGCACCCCACAATTTTGTTGAGATTGAATACATTGATTACACTATTTCCTAGAGATGCTTTTAAATTAATTCCCTTATTAGTGACATGAATCCCATGGATCTTCTTTAAATTGGTAGCCAATTAGTCAGATACTAAATCATTCATGTCATTTATGAGGTTCCAGAGATGTACGAACACCGTGCAATTGGCTTGATCAGATTTAAATGTTAGCCCAACTGCAGCAACACCAGTGGGTCACCATTTTTGAGAGAGGCACATTGTTCTACAAGGTGTTCTAATAAAAGATAAGTTAGAAGGTGGCCACTTAAATGGATACCAAATCGAGGGGCCATGTGCACACTATAGCCAATCTATATTAGAATGTCTTATAGATTAAAGGGCTTTGACATGGAGCTGCTTTAGAAATAGACTTTTCTTTTGGAAAAACATTTGCTAATGTGATAATTTCTCATTGAATTCATAGGAAAGAAATATTTGACAAAAACATTCTGATGGTATTCTAAAGTTTATCTCCCTGAAAATGTCCAAACTTCAAATAAATCAACCACTGGCATAACCCTTTAGATCACAAGGTGAAGGTGTGCTACCTTCTGGTCCAATAAGTTCAAGCATTTCTGATGAAGCTGAGCTAAGGGGGACATTTATCATTCCCTGTATACCAGAAAACTGGTTTAAAAAAGTTGCAAAGTTTTCACCTCAATGAAACTAGATTATGCTTGAAGATTATACCTGAAATCTACAATAGCTTCCCTACTAGAGTAGGTGGTGCACGGATCTACACAGATGCTCCAAAATTATTAAGAGGTGCGTGCCCCTTAATAATTGTTGTGCATCTAACACCATCAGGGTATAGATTAAGACCAGTGTTTAAAACGTCGGTCTTAATAAATGCCCCCCCAAGAGTTTATAATACTCAAAAATGACTCCACAGTTGGAAATGTGTAAGTACATATTTTTAATGGTTACAGCTAAATAAGATCAGATCAAAGCATTAGATCTATACTTGTGGCTTTACATTTGGTAGAAAGGTCTGCAAACCACGGACCTGCAAATTACGGATGCGGTCCATGTGCCGTCTGCATTTTTTTGGGACCTATTGACTTCAATAGGTATGTGCTCTTTTTGCAGAACAGACATACTGTATGGATGAGGAAAGCACACAGATGATCCCTCCGATTTCTGCATCTGTATGTCCATTCCTATACTTGGCTGCAAAATGTGGACCATAGACCCATTAAAGTTAATGGGTCTGCAACATGGGTAGTATCCATGTTTTGCGGATCCACAATTTGCAAACTGCAAAATACATAAGGTCGTGGACATAAGGACTAGTTCTTTTGCAGCACCATAAGTAATTATTGCATGCTACAAATTAAAGGGGTTGTCCGGGTTCAGAGCTGAACCCGAGCATATCCCCATTTTCACCCAGGCAGCCCCCCTGACTTGAGGATCGGAGCAGTTCATGCTCTGATGCTCTCCTTTGCCCTCGCGCAGGGCAAAGGCATTTTTAGGAGTTCCGGCTCTCCATGGGGCTTCCAGGAAGCCCGGTGACGTCACCGGCACTGATGGGCGGGCTTTAGCGCTGCCCTAGCCAGTAAAATGGCTAGGGCAGTGCTAAAGTCCGCCCATCAGAGCCAGTGACATCACCAAACACACTGCCGGGCCGAAGCTTCCGCCCGGCAGTGTGTTATGATAAACAAAAGAGCCCGTGCCCTGCGCAATCTAGCACAGGGCAATGGAGCGCATCTGAGCATGAAATGATCCGATGCTAGTCTCAGGGGGGCTGCCTGAGTGAAAATAAGGGTATGTCCGGGTTCAGCTCTGAACCCGGACAACCCTTTTAAAATCAAAGGGCTGTGCAGAGAATGAAAAATCCTAACGTCTGTCTAATAGATATGACTGTGAGTGATTCCCTATATTGAAAAATGGATTCTCTAAAATCAGACAACCCCTAAAGAGTTATTATATGCCACAAATTATTTTCCAGCCCACATTGTCCAATCTTCAACCTCACTTTCTTGTAGATGAAAGAAAAAAAATCATTAAAAACCCACATCTTGTGAGCCATCTGTAAACCTGTTTGTGATAAAAATGGCTCCAGACGAGTCAATCCCGTTTTGCCTGGCTCTCACAATGCAAATTATATAAATGCCGTAATGGCGAGCCTGGTGATTTTCTTGCCTTTACCTTCTTGGGTTTCTGGCCTTATGAAAAGCAAAGTAATTGAACAATGCCTATAACCCGCTGCTTTTAGTTTTCATCCAAGTTGTTAGCAGGCACTTCCTGCATCTGGCACACACATGACGAATGAGAGCCGCTTCATTCCTATGTCTCCTTCTTCCTTTTCAGAGCCACGTTTGGTTTTAAATAGATAACAGATTTAAACTACAGAGGAGCGGAGAGATGTGAATATTACAATAATAAAAGCTACATTGTTAAACCGTCAAGCAGATTTTTCTCCAAAAGGCATGCTTCAATCAGTACAATCTATCTGCATGTCTAAATTGTATAATATTACATTACACTGAACTCAAAAGGCAATGCCAGCAAACAAAAATGTTGGTGTCGGTTTCTGCTATGTGCTAAATATCTAGGCTCAAAGGGGTTATCCAATGGCATACAAAATAAATATACCACTTCTTGTATCCTTCCATGTATAAACTATGCCAAAAAGTCCATTGTTACAGCGCTTATTGTACTTGTACATGTCTGTTATTGGTCAGGACTGAAAGACTACAAATCTCAGCAGGCTCTCCTTTTCTTCTTTTCCACTCAGAGCCCATAATTGGTTCTCAGAGTAACCTCAATAAATAGTAATTGTAAGAGTTTCTCCCCTCTCTGTATGTTAAAATTCTGTGATCTTGCTGACGTGACTGGCTCTCAGTGTAAGGGCCTTTATACACAGGCTGAGGATCGGGACAGTTACAGTATCAGAGATTAATATTTGGGTGAGCTATCTTCTCGATAACTGCTCCATGTAAAGGTGCAGCCAATCAGCCGATGGATGACCAAATACTCATTCGTTGGGTGATCGCATCTTTCTTGTGGCACCTAAAATTGTTTGTGGGCAATATACCACCCTATGTAAACAGGAATGTGCTGCTGACAAACAATGGATCTGTATGGGGATGAATGATTGTCGTTACGATCATTTATTCCTATACATGTAAAGTAGCTGAACAATCGGGCAAAGATTGGGAACTAATGGTCTGATTCCGATCACTGCTTTGAGTATCGGCCCATGTAAATGAGTCCTTAGGCTCTGTGCTAATGAATCTTGTTACAGTTACTTTTTGAGAACTGTATCTCTTTTTCTGTGTTACTTGTCACATTAAGGCCAGGGCTACACTGCGACTTTTTGTGACAACACTGATTGATTTTAACTATTGAATGACAGCTGCAGACTGCAAAACTGTATTCAACTGAATGCATTCATTTGGACTACAGCTGTAGTTAAATAGTTAAAACCAATCAGTCGCGTTACAAAAAGTCGCAGTGTAGCCCAGGCCTAAGGAGCACCCCAGAAGATGACGGCCCTATATGAATAAATAATAATGTAGAGGAAATTAAGCTGGCCACAGATATGGGATTTTTGCTGCTGAATCTGGCAGACGTTCTCTATGGTCATTTATGGACAGTACCCTTATTGCGTGCTAGGACCAGGCCAGTTGGGTTTTAGCTTTTTTGTTTCTATTGTTTTCTACTAGTTAAATGGCACCAGAGATGTCTAACAGCTGCTTACCTGTGATTTCAGCATAAAAATTACAGCTATCTTGCTAGAAAAGATGAAAAAAATCTATTAAATGGAAGTAGGAAACTTTCCTTCTTTCCATTGAGAGTACAGTAGAAATATTATCCCGCTAAAGACAGCCACGCCAGCTGTATGCGATTTAATTTGGGCTAAATTGTTCTAATCTTACACCTCAACAATGGTAAGAGCCATTATACCATCAGCAATGCTACCTTCCTACATATCGTGCTCTATTTTAAAGTATCTGCCAAATTTTTATAAGTTAACAATTGGAGAAACTCAATACAAGACAAATTCTTATTTCCTGCTCTGAGATTTGAAGGGAGCTGATTTAAAGATATATTGCACCTAGAATGATATACAAAGAAACAAATTGAGAGCATGAACCAGTCTTTTTTCCGTTCCAATAGTAAAGCACAGTTGTGTTGTTGCCTATGGCAAAGTCGTAGGTCACATTCAGTGATATTGCACAGCTGCACATTCTGGTGTGCTGGGAATATTTTAATAAATATTCTGAAAAGCAACTGAAATTTCATGTATGCTTCGGCCACAGAGGAAAAGATGACAAGACCCTGAGCTTTATATCTGTGGTGACACAAACATTTGGCGATATTCCTCAAGACATGTACTACAGCCTTATTCTGAAGCCTGGGAAAGTGCAAGACTTGAGCTGACCTCCTGATTAATCTCTCCAGAGCAACAGGCAAATAAAGCCATTTTTAGAAACATTCCCAAAGATCCTGAAAGTCATTACCAGAATGACCCTGCGGTCATAAAACTGCTCGCTTTATAAATGACGCAACTAAGCTGGGTCCAACCTATGTTCCTGCTTTAAAGGAGAACCTACACAGGATATAAGAAAGACATAAATTAGGAGGCATTGCTGCAATAGAGATGCCCTCAGACTTGGATGGAAATATTTTGTAGTCATAATTTACTACCTCCCCGCAGCCAATTTGTCACTTCCCTACAGCTATAGTTATTTAAAGGGGTTATCCAGGTCTTCTGGTGTAAAAAAGTCACAAACTTTATGTTTGGGACTTTTTAAACATCATTGCACCTAAATCTAGGCAAAATGCTGCGATACCAGAGGGCCCGGCGGGTTTTCTGGTCTATAAGATGACTGAATAAAATCTATGGCAGCTCAGAGCTGCCGTAAATTTAAAGGGAACCTGTCACCAGTTTTATGGTGTCCTAACTAAGGGCAACATAAATACGTGACTGATTCTCTTAGCAAAATGCTGGGTCACTTTCTTTAATTGACCCAGTCAATCTGCCAACATCTTGTATTGAAAAGCTCCAGCTGATAATGATGAGTCCTGAATATTCATGAGCTCCTGACTCTCCCCGCCTACCTGCTGCTGATTGACAGTTATTTTCCATATGAATCAGCAGCAGATGGGCAGGGGAGTGGCTATAGCTGTTAATTAAATAAACTCAGGACTCGATGACATCACGCTGGACTCAAATCAGCTCATTAGCATGTGGCATCTTTGTGTGTATATTATGAGATAACCATCTGTCACACCAGTAAGTGAATACATCTAAGGCACTTTTTAGTAGTTAATGATTGTATATAATTAGTTAGATTATAATCAAATATCCACATGACAGGTTCCCTTTAAGTCTAGGTGCATAAACTGATGGAGGATGCGTCTAATTTATGACGAGGTGTGCACCTTGCATAAATTAGGCGCATCTTCCTGCAGAACAGGGGATATCATAGACCTGTATAAAATGCCAGTCTATGATTAATTCTCCCCATGACTACAAGGTTAGAAGTCATAGACTTAACTATGGCTTCCAGTAACTAGAAGAACCAACGTCCATTCAGAGATGAGGTGAAGTTACTGATAATAAAAAGGAGAGGGCAAAAACCTTGCAGACCATTTAAAGACCCAAGAATGTACAGACAGATGCATAAGACAATGCAGATAAAAAGACTTTCATGTTCTGAAATCATTTTCTGCTGAAAGTGGTCATGTTTTTGTTGTTGTGGATGTTATGTTGTGGAGTATAATAGTTAATATGTATGGAATGTATGGAATAGGTTGTTGGTGCCTTCTGTAGTGGTGCAATTGTAAAATGTAAATTTAAAGGGGTATTGCTCGTTTATCTTTCTCAATGCCATAGACTTTGAATGGAGCTCCAAGACGCAGGCTAGAACTACTCTCTATTCATACTTGCTGTGGTCTTGTAGATGGGATGAGCAGAGGGCTAAGAATCGCCTGTTCTAAAGATCAGTCGGGGATGCAGTGGTTGGACCTCCACTGATCTAGCAGTTATCACCTATCCAGTGATAATTGCTTCTAGCTGGAATACTCCATTTAGCTAAGAATCAAAAAGATATTCCAAAGATAAACAAACATTTTAACCCTCTTCTTCAAGAAACATATATTCACAGACATTTTGGAAAAAATTCAGAAAGACTGAATAGTAGCAATGCCATTAGCTACTATCAAGAGAGATGAGGTCAGTGGCAATATTTAGTCTTATCAGGTAGGCTTTGTTAAATGGTTTATTCAGTGTTTGTTAGCAGCAGAGTAGACACAACCCAAACATAAGCATTGTTCATAAATGAGGTGTCGAAAGAAGGAGGGAAACACTTTCGCTTAATGCATGGCTTATTCATTGGTGATGAAACAATACAGGGTACACTATGGAGAATGCAATTTCCTCCACTTTTAATCTTTTAATTCTTATAGCTTCATAAAGGGAGACAGAAGACTGAAAAAAAGCATAACCTGCTGTAGTATATACATAGTACCACCCATAGTACATAGCTGAATAGCCAACCTGCCCAGTTGTGCAGTGATAATTTCTCCCTTCAGTGCATAATTGTACAGATTTGCCTTTCAGCAGCTTTAGAAAGCTGGGTAGCATGTGGAGGTATTCCAGAGCATAAGCTACATTTATAAATAGTATCATAGCTTCGAAGATTTGCTTTCATGGGAAAGTTGGGTTTACACCATGTGGAACTGTAATAGACTGCAGAATACAAAATATATCAAGATAAATCCCCGTCCCCGCTCCTAAATAATGCCATAGCTAGGTGGATTTGCCTTTCAGGGTCCTGGGAAAGCTGGGCTACTTGCATAAAGAACGTTTGTCTTTACCCCTTTCAGCTTGGACACCTTCAAACTGCAACAGAAAGCAGTTTTAGGAGAAGTCCCTTATTATCCCTGCCTCTCCATCTTTGGCTGGAGACAGGCTGCTATCAGTATAGGTGAACTACCATGACTTCACAGTCACATAGTAAGTTCAGGAAAGGGGAGGGAGTAAACTCCAATAAACTTCAATATACGGTGAGATCACCATGAAAGCACTAGAAACTTAGCAGCTTCCTACAAAACCACCTCTTATGTGTGTGCAGGAATACTACACAGTACCTGTGCACTGACACTACAGAAAGTGCTACCCAGCTTTCCCAGGTGGCTGAATATCAAGTTTTTCTATATAGGCAGGAAAGATTTCTCCCTGTCGGTCTAGACAAATCAGACATCATTCAGTATGGAAAAGTCTTGTGGATCTGTACATACTATCCAGATAATATTACTCTTACATTATGCAAGTAGCCCAGCTTTCCCAGGACCCTGAAAGGCAAATCCACCTAGCTATGGCATTATTTAGGAGCAGGGACGGGGATTTATCTTGATAGATTTTGTATTCTGCAGTCTATTACAGTTCCACATGGTGTAAACCCAACTTTCCCAGGACCATGAAAGCAAATCTTCGAAGCTATGATACTATTTATAAATGTAGCTTAGGCTCCGGAATACCTCCACATGCTACCCAGCTTTCTAAAGCTGCTGAAAGGCAAATCTGTACAATTATGCACTGAAGGGAGAAATTATCACTGCACAACTGGGCAGGTTAGCTATTCAGCTATGTACTATGGGTGGTACTATGTATATACTACAGTTAGTACTATGGTTGGTGTTGTTACTATATCTATTTTTTACTGATAGCAACTAGGAGATTCCTCCCAACAAAATGGCCATGCTTGCTGTGTAGACAAAAATTATCCAGACTAAACCCAGCCCCCTTCTCCTAAACTTCCTTAGTCACGTGCACTAACATCAGAGGGGGGAGAGGGAGGGGGAGAAGATATGGCTGCAGTCTGAGAGAACAATGCACTGCTTTTCTAATTTATTTTTTATGGTCTGCAATTGTGATATCTGGCATAACAAGGACAAATAACACACATAAGGAGATTATGCTACATTTTGTCGGTTGTCCTTTTTTTTAGTCTCCCTTTAAAGGGAATCTGTCACTACTAAAATCAGTGCTAAACCAGGTACCATAGAAAATGATGATTGAGACAGGCCTGCCGGTTGATACCCTTCCCCGTCAACGCCACCCCCACTTTTTTAGACCTGGCCTCAGCGGAGAAGAAGTCGCAGATTCTGCCGCAACATGGCGTGCTACAGAATCTGTGCAAGATATATGCTACAAAAGTAGCATATATCTGTTTGTAAATGTCTTTAAAGGGAACCTGTCACAGGGATTTTGGGTATAGAGCTGAGGACATGGGTTGCTAGATGGCCGCTAGCACATCCGCAATACCCAGTCCCCATAGCTCTGTGTGCTTTTATTGTGTATAAAAACTGATTTGATACATATGCAAATTAACCTGAGATGAGTCAGAGCTTGAAAATATGACTCTTCTCTGGTCACACAAGTAAGATATGACTCTTTTATGTTAATTTGCATATGTATCAAATCGTTTTTTTACACAATAAAAGCACACAGAGCTATGGGGACTGGGTATTGTGGATGTGCTAGCGGCCATCTAGCAGCCCATGTCCTCAGCTCTATACCCAAAATCCTGGTGACAGGTTCCCTTTAAGGGCTAGCTCATCTGAATGTAATAATACCTTTCACTTAACAATCCATTGTTTCATTCTGGAGAAAAATTACTTTAAATCCATACGCAGATGAGCAATTAAGTGCACAGAAGGCAGGCCCAAGCCACTGTGCACCCATGCTCCTCCTGCTTCCTCTGACAGTCCCTCCTTGTCCTTCTTGATTGACAGAGCCAGGCAAGATGACTATGTAGGTACCTGGCCTGGTCAATTAGAAAAGAGAGGGAGGGGCCGCCGGTGGAGGAAGCAGGAGGAGCAAGGGTGCCGAGTGGCTTGGGTCCGCCCTCAGTGCACTTAACTGCTTATTTGCATATATATTAAAAGTACAATTTCTCAAGAATGAAGCAACAGATCGCTAAGTGAAATCTATTATTATATTTAGCTTAGCTAGCACTCCAAGGCATGGTTTAACAGTGAATCTTCTGGTGACAAACTATCTTTAAGGGAATGGATTGAGATTATATATTCAAATATATTCTGTATGCCCTTAAATATGCAAGTAATTTGTATATCAGTTGCTACTGTGACATCCTTCACTATGCTTACACATTTCCAAATATTTAAAGGGGTTGTCCAGGACTTTACTATTAATAGCCTACTTTCAGGATAGGCCTTTAATATCTGATTGGCAGGGGTCAAACACCCTGCACCCCCACCTCTCTGTAGTAACCAGCACCATGTTCTATGTAAAGGACAGAGCTGAGTAGCTAACTCCAAACAGCTGATTGGTGGGGTGAGGGTTATCAGATCCCCACTGATCAGATATAGATGACCTGAGGATAAGCTGTCAATAGTAAAATCCTGGGCACCCCCTTTAAGCTGATCCACAATGACAGATTTTTGGGAGTGACAAACAATACACTCAGTAATATAATAGTTGGTAATTATGTATTCTGGCTCTTTATCTGTAAAAAAAAAAAATTCAATGAATTCACACTGACAGTGCTGACCACCAGCAGTTCTTGATAACCAGTAATTCTGGGCAAAATTTATGAACATAATTGGAAATGAAAATGGTGGAGATTCCTATAACAACCAGATTGTGCTTAATATTTTATAGCACATTATTGTTTGTACCTTATGGCCCAATAAGTTGTTTGAGCAAAGCTTTATATGGTGCTGTCTCATCAGAAACAACCTCCAGGACGGTCCTTGCACTATAGCAGATGAAGCCATGTCCAACCAAGCATTTGCCTCTGCAGAAATGTAGCAAGATGAATGGCCATCCATGTAATACAAGTATGAACACCGTCCAGACTGACGCAAACAATGCCGGGACTGCAGAACTAGTCCAAGCACCGAGGACCCTTCAAACAGCTGATTGGTGGGGTTTTCCGAGAGTCCTCTACTGATAGAATATTGATGGCCCATCCTAAGGATAACCCCTTTTAATCTTGTTTGTTGCACTGGGGTAATGACTCTAGAGAAAAAACTAGTGTTATTCCCAATGTCTGAGATGGGAAACCCTCTTTAATGCCTCATTTAATAACATAATGTAACACATCTGTCTATAAGACAGATAATCTGTTGGCGAGGATAGAAAAAGTACACATTTAATCTTTTGAAACTTTTAGCTGTGTTGATTTAATGGATAGAAATCAAGCAGGAAGGGAATTCTTACATGTATACTACATTTGATAAATCTCTCTTTGTTCTATTAAATTGCAAACATGGCAAATATCACATTGTAAATTGTCAAAAAAAATATTTCTGTTCAATGTACTGAATAATGCATTTGAAAGAAATATGGCCACAGGATAAGAGTACACAAAGTTTACTTATAGTCGGTAATCATATATACATATAGATATATAGATGCTGTAAACACAAAACAATAGAATATTCTGTTGCTTCATTTTCTGTTTTGATACTTTTTAATGACTAATCGATAAAATGATGACCAAATTGTAAGCTTTCAAGACTACTCAGGTCTCCTCCTCAGGCATGTTATAACACAGTACCTGACAATTCCCATTTTTATACACAACAGTAGATAGGAATAGTGAGGTAGATGAGACAACTGATGTAAAGCAGGTCAATAGGAGTGGAAGAGGGAACAGTAGTAGGTGTTACAGATGAGGAGTGTGAACGTTTTATTGTCCCCTGACAGATATCTAATCCATGCATGTGATGAAACCAAGATGTCTGAATGGCAAATTGATTAAGAGATGTAGAAATACATAAATCTATGCGACATATTCATTCATTAATGTGCCAAAGGTTGTGAGCTTGTGCTCCTAGATGTCAGTTACATTATATACACCTCTTACTCTAGTTTGGGGGTGTTTTGGAGCTGACAGATTCCCTTTAAAGCGACTGTAATTTTATACACATATATAATGTTATAGGCCGTCCACAACCTGTCCCCTCCCTACATCTCTGAGCTACTTTCCCGATACACCCCCACACGCAATCTCCGATCCTCACAAGACCTCCTGCTCTCCTCTCCTCTTATCACCTCTTCCCACAATCGCCTCCAAGATTTCTCTTGTGCATCCTTCACACTCTGGAACTCACTACCCCAACATACCAGACTCTCACCTACATTGGAATCCTTCAAAAGAAACCTAAAACCCCACCTCTTCAGACAAGCCTACAACCAGTGACCCTGCTGCCTCTATACCACCATGACCAACTTCACCCTCACTTACTGTGTCCTTCTCCCATACCATGTAGATTGTAAGCCCACACGGGCAGGGCCCTCTCTCCTTCTGTACCAGTTTGTAACTTGTCTTGTTCATGCTTAGTGCAACTGTCTGTATTATGTATGTGCACCTCTTATCATATGTACAGCGCTATGGAATGAATGGCGCTCTAATAATAAATAATAATAATAATAATACATCTCTGTATGGCCATGTACCGGTCACAGCATTAGTCTGCATTATGGATGTGTCTAGGATTTAACAATAGCTCTTTCATAGACATTTACAAAGTACATCCTTCTTGGTGTGTATATAATAATCAATACACAGTGCTCATTTATTCTTTCATCCTATAGCAGATAGCCGAAAGTCTTGTGGTGACTTTCATTAAGTACAGTCACATGTCTCTTATCCTCTGCTACATAAGTCATACAAGGACAATGCTCCACGAGTCCTCCACCAAAGTACCAAAGTACCATCACTTTACAATCTAGTGACCCTCTGGGCACCTATAGAGCTGGGTCTTTACTATACTTCCATCTGACACAAAGTATTTCCAGATTGATTTTATACAAATCCAAAAGAACAAAATCAGGGTAGGCCCGTCAGATGCTGTATCATATGTGCATTGGTATTCCTCTAGTTGAATATCTCTGTACATACGGCACCTAACAGTCGGGTATGGCTATGTGCAGCCATTCAGGTTCTACAACATGCAGAAAGATGCCCGATTAAAGATGGTAGAATCATTCACTTGGTCTTGCAATAGTTCTCTTGCCTCCTGTAATCTCAAAATGAAACACAGTCATCACATGACCCATACACTACTTTGATTAATATATAATCACATACTTATTATGTTGTAATTTGAGGTTACACAAATTTGTTTCGCTCTCTGTGTGAATCATGTGAACATGGTGCCACAAATGAGACTCCCAGGGCGCGCAATAAGAATGTCGTCCAGCGTCGTTCTCCTCTGAATTATGCTTTTGATGTTTGCTATCCAGACCACATATCTTAAAAATGGTAAAGTGATCTTTGAAACAACAGTACACAGGGGACTACAAGCGTTGAAGCCTCAATCGAAATTCACGTCATCCCCGCAGCACAGCTTGGATAGGGGCTTTATTTTAGGTCTAAGCACAAAGAGGCTTCTTAGGTTTTGGCATTAGGGATTGTGACTGGTTTTAAATGATTGGTTGCTGTACAATTTCAGGAGAATAGGAAAAACAATAAAGTTAGGAGAACGCTTGGTGGATTGCTGGGAGTGCCTCATGCAGTAGAATAATCTGGTCAGACATCCAGGCTCAACAGCCAACATGATGAAGGGTGGACGCCCTTTTACATCTGATGATTCATATATTGGTGGTTGCTTTAAACAGTCAGACTATTGAAAATGCGCCTCTCATTGGCCATTATTCACAAAAAAAGCCACTCATTTCTGCTTGTGTATTCTTCTTCTTGACATTAAAGACAACACACGACAGTTTTTTATCCCTTTGTGTATGAGCCTTGTTTCCTAAATGGACTAAAGCTGCAGAGACACTTGACATTATTCCAGTAAAACCTCCCAATCCTGATCCAGCAATGAGACCTGCAGCTGTAGGACATGGCAAGTGCTGGAATCACAAGATAAGCTAGAATATGGACTGCTGACAGCAATGTCTGCATGCTAGGACAAGGCGGGGTGTACTAAACACACTGCAATGGGCTATTTGTGCTTTTTGTAGGAAATTGGAAAAGAGAAAATTAATATCTTAATGGTTTAGATCACCCCCCACCCTCGTTTAAATTTTTTCCAGGGCAGCATCAATTTGTAACACAGAACATTGTCTCGTTAGTAAAGAACGTAAACCTAGAAGACCAGCCTACATACATAGCTTCTGTAAGAACCAATACAAACAACACACCGACATGCGTTTGGTGATCCTTAGTCCCGGGGGTGATCCTTCTTCCAGTGGTGCTGCCAATGACTTTACTGCACTGTTTTAATGTGATTTAATAAAGTGATTGATTAATTCCAAAGCGGTCTGGCATTTTTTTGATAGGTTCTTTTTACTAAAGACCTGGAAATATGACTTTCTTAGCTGTCTACCTGTGTAGACTTCTAATATATTATTCAGCTATTTGTAAGTTAGGCTAAGATCACATCTGAGGCACATTTCCATTTTTATATTCCAGACACTAACGGAGCCTGATGGAACCCATTCATTATAATCGATTCAGTTAGGTTTCCATTATAGTTTCTGCTACTGTTCCAGACAAAGTACTGCTGCATGTAGTGATTTTTTTTCTCTTGCTTTTGTGCCTTAGATTAGGTACTTACACGGTGTCAGATACTCTGGATATTCACTAAAAGTGGTCATTACAGTGTTTATACTGTATGAGTTGTCCACCCATCTGGAATGACTTAGCAATCTACCATATTATACAGTATTACATGCATGGCTGGTCCAAGATGTGGAGGGGAAAGGCACTCCTTTGTAGAGATGGTGGTCATTTGCAGGACGTTGCAGCAGAATACTAGTTATTGGGTACAAATAATGTTGTAGCAAATATCTCTTGGGTAGTAATATACTGATGATTGGCTTCTTTTTAGGAATGCTCTGTGAGGACACAGCCATAATAATAAACTGCAGCTTAGCTGCATGGTAGTTCTAAGCTGCAAAGAAAGACTGGACTAAGACTGTCCTCTGACTCCAGTTTAAATAAAGGAGTTGGAGTGACTTGTGCCAAGTGAGGAACATTCAATATGGTGCATTTGAAGCTAACAGTCAAATCAGATCTACGATAGGTGTTGATTTGGGGCAAACATTTTTGGGCCATTTTTAGGCTTTCTTCTTAATAAGAAGGCCCTGATTTATTGATTGGACTCCTCTGGCAGTCCGTGCCCAGAATTAAATCTACAGTAGCTCAGAGCCCTCACTCCACCCAGGGTTTTGCAACCTCTTTTTAGGCTAAAAATAGGCATAGGGGGACTGACAAATTTCCTCCTATATGTCCTTTGTGACACCCCTTTGTCATACATGTGGTTATTACAGGCACATTGGCGCATATGTTGGGAGACTTACCTGGCATATAGGTGGGTAGTGCATGACAAATGTTATATGCATTGAGCTACATTATATTATATTTGCCAACATGCAGAAGTTTGCCTGTGGGAGATGAATGAATGCAGCATGTGAAGCTGAAATTTATCTGGCTACGGATATATATATATACAGTATTAGGGATCGATCGATATTGATTTTTTAGAGTCGATACTGATAATCGGTGTACTTTCAAGCCGATAATTTATACCGATATTTTATATCTCATAATATATATTATATTGACACTGTAAATTATAAATTGACTACCAAAGCATTTGACACTGTACCACATAAAAGGTTAGTATATAAAATGAGAATGCTCGGACTGGGAGAAAACATCTGTATGTGGGTAAGTAACTGGCTGAGGGATAGAAAACAGAGGGTGGTTATTAACGGTACACACTCAGATTGGGTCACTGTCACTAGTGGAGTACCTCAGGGGTCAGTATTGGGCCCTATTCTCTTCAATATATTTATTAATGATCTTGTAGAAGGCTTGCATAGTAAAGTATCAATTTTCGCAGATGACACTAAACTGTGTAAAGTAATTAACACTGAAGAGGACAGTATACTACTACAGAGGGATCTGGATAGATTGGAGGCTTGGGCAGATAAGTGGCAGATGAGGTTTAACACTGATAAATGTAAAGTTATGCACATGGGAAGGAAAAATGCAAGTCACCCGTACATACTAAATGGTAAAACACTCGGTAACACTGACATGGAAAAGGATCTAGGAAGTTTAATAAACAGCAAACTAAGCTGCAAAAACCAGTGTCAGGCAGCTGCTGCCAAGGCCAACAAGATAATGGGTTGCATCAGAAGGGGCATAGATTCCCGTGATAGGAACATAGTCCTGCCACTTTACAAATCACTAGTCAGACCACACATGGAGTACTGTGTACAGTTCTGGGCTCCTGTGAACAAGGCAGACATAGCAGAGCTGGAGAGGGTTCAGAGGAGGGCAACTAAAGTAATAACTGGAATGGGGCAACTACAGTACCCTGAAAGATTATCAAAATTAGGGTTATTCACTTTAGAAAAAAGACGACTGAGGGGAGATCGAATTAATATGTATAAATATATCAGGGGTCAGTACAGAGATCTATCCCATCAGCTATTTATCCCCAGGACTGTGACTGTGACGAGGGGACATCCTCTGCGTCTGGAGGAAAGAAGGTTTGTACACAAACATAGAAGAGGATTCTTTACGGTAAGAGCAGTGAGACTATGGAACTCTCTGCCTGAGGAGGTGGTGATGGTGAGTACAATAAAGGAATTCAAGAGGGGCCTGGACGTATTTCTGGAGCTTAATAATATTACAGGCTATAGCTACTAGAGAGGGGTCGTTGATCCAGGGAGTTATTCTGATTGCCTGATTGGAGTCGGGAAGGAATTTTTTATTCCCCTAAAGTGGAGAAAATTGGCTTCTACCTCACAGGGTTTTTGGCCTTCCTCTGGATCAACTTGCAGGATAACAGGCCGAACTGGATGGACAAATGTCTTTTTTCGGCCTTATGTACTATGTTACTATGTTACTATGTAGTCACTGAGGTGGTGGAAATTTGCATTTGGCACGAGTATATTATAAATGTACGGTAAATTATAAATTAATAAAGCCCTTAGTTGGTAGTCAATTTATAATTTACATTTATAATATACTAGTGCCAAATGCCAATTTCCACACCATCCCCCCCTTCTCACTGACTTTATTAACCCCTATCAGACCTCAGACTTTAATTAACCCCTATCAGACCTCAGATCAGACTTTAACCCCTATCAGACCTCAGATCAGACTATATTTAACCCCTATCAGACTTCAAATGAATAAACTAAAAAAACTCCTCAGCTCTCCTGCGCCGGGGCTCCTCCTCATCTCCGGGTCCGGCGTCTCGCTCCCCTGTGTTGTCTGGCCCGCGCTGCACTGTCACCTGACAGCGTGCAGCGTCAGGTCATAGTATACGCACTATGTTCTGACGCTGTACGGGGTCAGGACAGTGCAGCGCGGGCCCCATCAAAGAATACCAGGGAGGGTGAGTATTGGAAGCGCTTGCTGCGCTTCTTCCCTGCTCCCGGCACCGGATGCATACTAGTGCGCGCTTCCATAAGCGCTCACTAGCATTCGCTTTATACGCATTATCATCATATCGGCAATGTTGGATGCCGATACCGATGCAAAATCCTTAATATCGGGCGATAATATCGGTACTTCCGATGATCGGTCAATCCCTAATATATATATATATTTTGGGCTACAGTAGTCTATGCATATGCATTCGTTTCCACCCTATCTGTACCTACATTCTCGCTAGTGTACTAAATTTTTTTCAGTGTAACCCCTGATATATGGTGGAAGATCATTATTTATAGGAATGTCGTAGAGGTCATAATGGTCAGTCTGTAATCCAGGCTTCCATGTCCTCACTGTGTGAATATAAGCTGATCCTCAATGTAAACCATACAGCTGTGTCTGTTTAATGTAAAGAATGGATTTCTTACTTTACCCTCACTGATATACACAGTAGTGTGTAAACGGTTAAGGAAAAATGAAGAAATCTTTCAAGAATAGAAGTGTTAGTAGTTTACATTTATTCTCCAGCAGAGCAATGACTCCAAACATATAGCCAATGTCATTTGGAGCTATCTTCAATGTAAAGAAGAATAAAGAGTCCTGGAAGAGATAATATGGCCACCACAAAGGGTTTCTACCACCAGAAATACCGTTATATAGCTGACTGACATTAGTGATGCGCTAATGTTAGCACTACATAACAGTAGGTTTTTTACCTTTCTCCCTGCAGCCGTTCTGATAAAATAAGCACTTTTATAATATGTTAATGAGCCTCTAGGTGCTATGTGGGCGTAAAATCAGCACCTAGAGGCTCTGTCTACTCACCCTTTATCCCGCCCAGGTCCCCTGTTCTGCCCGCCCCGCTCCTCTTGATTGATGCCACGGTTCGCAGCATCGCTTACGAAATCCCACGCCTGCGCCGTTCACTTCTGTATTCGGTGCAGGCGCAGTAAGTGAATGATGCACTCCTGGTGCCGGATTCCTCACTGTGCCTGCGCCGACTACGTCACAGTGAAGCCGGCATCAGGAGAGCGGCCTTCACTCACTGCGCCTGCGCCGAATACAGAAGTGAACGGCGCAGGCGTGGGATTTCGTAAGCGAGGCTGCGAACCGTGGCATCAATCAAGAGGAGCGGGGCGGGCAGAACAGGGACCTGGGCGGGATAATAGGTGAGTAGACGGAGCCTCTAGGTGCTGATTTTACACCCACATAGCACCTAGAGGCTCATTAGCATATTTGAAAGTGCTTATTTTATCAGAACAGCTGCAGGGAGAAAGGTAAAAAACATACTGTTATGTAGTGCTGACATTAGCGCATCGCATCAGCTACATAACAGTATTTCTGGTGGTAGAAACCCTTTAACATCATTGAGTCTGTCTGGGATTACATGAAGAGACAGAAAGATTTAAGCAAGCCTACATCCAGAGAAGATCTGTGGTTAGTTCTCCATGATGTTTGGAACAACCTCCCTGCACACAAAAACTGTGTGAAAGTATTCCTAGAAGAAGCCAATGGATGGTTACACAAAATATTTATTTGATTTTGATTTCTCTTTTGTTCATAATACTTTGTATTTTGTTAATTGATAAAAATAATCTATTAACAAGTCTATGTTTGAAAGTATTCTTACTTTACAGAACTTTTACCACATTAGCCTATAACCTTTGCACAGTACTGTATGTTTTAGTTCGAAATCAACATTAACTTATCAATATAATTGTTATTGTTGGCTCTTTACTATTACATTTAAGCCAGTATTACAAGCTACCCCAACAGGCCACTCCGAAGAAGCCACCACAGAGTTGAAAAAGGCCCTAAGATGTGGCCGCTGTTATAGTTATAAGGATCTGTATTCCGTTGGCACGTTTCTGGCAGCATATCCCCTGTTTATACAGTGAGATGTGCTGCCGACAATTAATTTAGCTGCTGCATAAATGCCTTAATCACCCAAAAAAAATAGAATTTGCTCATTTGTAGAGTCATTGGTGGCAGGTTAGGTACGCGGGTCAATTATCGGCAACTCTCATCCACACAAATGTTTATTTCTGATAATTCATCTAATCCCTGGCCCCCGTAAAAGGGCCCTAACAGCCTGTCTTTGTTGTTGACCTTTTGGTACCACTGTTGTATTTATATAGTCTTTATAAGTAGGGCATATATATTCAGGACCTCCATTTCTAGATTACCTCATCTCACTTACCTTTGGTAAATAAGTTGCTAGCATAAGAGATACACAATGATAATGACCAATTAATGATTACACACGGTGATCACAGACAAGGATTCAGCTACCATAATACAACTATTATATTTTGGATAAAGTCAGCTAACATTCTCCACATAACATACACCTGCGCAAAGCAGAATGCTATATTTGGAGACATTTCTTAACATTCAAAGCAAGTTGTCAGCTTAACCCCATATGTGCAATCAGAAGAAATTGTCTAGTAAATTTACTGTAAAATTATTTTGTTCTGCCCAAACCCATAAGGAATAGGACAACTGAAGTCAGCTTCACCAATTTAATCAGAAAGTCCATGTAAAGTCAGTATCTCACTGACGGATACATAAAAAGGGAAAGCAATTTATTACACAGTGGTATAGCTGCAGTACTGTTTACAGTAAATTCAATTAACTGCATGGTTGCTCTTGCATTACTTAATGCTCTGAGCAGCGCAGCAATTTGCAAAGAAACCGCTTACAGATCAGATTTTTTAATGATAGATCAGTTACATTTAGCATTTTTTTATTGGGTAAGCAAAGCAAGTATCTCTTTTAAATTCTTAATTCTGCTAAATAACTGTAAAGTCACATGCCTTGTATTATATAATGACAACAAAGTTATACATGATAACTTTCTGAAAATGGTCTAAGCTTAATTGTGTAAATGCATTTGGAAAAGCTCTGCAAAGAACTAGCAAGCAATCAGTAATTGATTCAGGTACAGTATATACTATTGAAAAACTTCTCATTGGTGCCATATCTTACCATGGATCTCACTGAGACTCTGTCAATAGTAGGTAAGCACAATTTCAATATATATATACACTCACCTAAAGAATTATTAGGAACACCATACTAATACGGTGTTGGACCCCCTTTTGCCTTCAGAACTGCCTTAATTCTACGTGGCATTGATTCAACAAGGTGCTGATAGCATTCTTTAGAAATATTGGCCCGTATTGATAGGATAGCATCTTGCAGTTGATGGAGATTTGACGGATGCACATCCAGGGCACGAAGCTCCCGTTCCACCACATCCCAAAGATGCACTATTGGGTTGAGATCTGGTGACTGTGGGGGCCATTTTAGTACAGTGAACTCATTGTCATGTTCAAGAAACCAATTTGAAATGATTCGAGCTTTGTGACATGGTGCATTATCCTGCTGGAAGTAGACATCAGAGGATGGATACATGTTCTCATTCTGTTTACGCCAAATTCGGACTCTACCATTTGAATGTCTCAACAGAAATCGGGACTCATCAGACCAGGCAACATTTTTCCAGTCTTCAACAGTCCAATTTTGGTGAGCTTGTGCAAATTGTAGCCTCTTTTTCCTATTTGTAGTAGAGATGAGTGGTACCCATTGGGGTCTTCTGCTGTTGTAGCCCATCCGCCTCAAGGTTGTGCGTGTTGTGGCTTCACAAATGCTTTGCTGCATACCTCGGTTGTAACGAGTGGTTATTTCAGTCAACGTTGCTCTTCTATCAGCTTGAATCAGTCGGCCCATTCTCCTCTGACCTCTAGCATCCACAAGGCATTTTTGCCCACAGGACTGCCGCATACTGGATGTTTTTCCCTTTTCACCTTGACCAGGAGCACACCCCTAAATGCATTGAAGCAACTGCCATGTGATTGGTTGACTAGATAATTGCAATAATGAGAAATAGAACAGGTGTTCCTAATAATTCTTTAGGTGAGTGTATATATATATATATATATATATATATATGGAGCTGATAAAAATGGAAGTCTGGCATTGCTTTACCCTCCACTTCTCTTTTCTGTAAAGCTGGCCGTGTACGTGATTGCTGTCAGTTGAACAAGAGTGCATGTGTTCTTAATAGGAGGAAGGGAGTTGTGATGGATCCGATTGGATATAGGTAACCTGTCCAGCAAACTGTGTGGCCATTGCCAGACTTGGCACAAGCTACCCAGTTCATCAAGAGCAAGCAAACCTGCACTGCAACAACCCTATAACTACAAGAGCTCTGCTACCAGCGGAATAGCATTCACAATAGGGGCGACCCACTCAGGAACTAGTTAACGGGTTGTATGGAATCCTTTTTTCCGTTCATTGGGTATTCTCTAAAAGGTGGAGCAGAGTCACAGTCAGAACTAAGTCAGAACCAAGAGAGACACAGGTACAGAGACACAAAGGCAGAATAATGAATAGTCGCTAAACCATCCATTGTCAAAACACAGTAGCAAGCAAGCAGAGGGCTACATAGAGTAATCTAGCACATGCACAGGAACCAGGTTAAAAGTATGAACTGTCATTGAGCAGGATTTAAGTAAAGCACAGATCTCACTGATTGGCTCTCAAGTCAAGCTCCTGTCTTTCTGCTCCATGTCAGGGGCAAGAACAGCTGATCTCCTACCTCTTTGTCTGGCTTCTGGAGCCGAGAATGTTACAGGAGTACAACAAACAAGAATGGGACATAAAGAAATCCAACAACCCGATCCTTCTTTCATCCCAAAATCTACCACCAGATAGAAGTTTGGATGCCCAAGACGGTCCGCCAGTCCCATCGAAATTAGAAGGTTTGACCAACAATTATGTAATAGGTATTTCTTGGTTTAGGCTATGTTCACACGTACGTGAGTAATTTACTGTATAATACAAGTAGATGAGTTTTTCAAAACCCTATCCTCATATAGTGAAAAAAAATCTATGCAAAAATCAGAGGCTGCCTCGAATTTTCAGATAAGCAGCATGCTCATTCTTGTGTGACAAATCAGTGGATTCTCACTACAGATATCACTCTTTACAATCCAGTAGGGTGAAATCTGCAGCCAAATCCACAAAAAAACACATTAGAGTTCGATAAATGAAAGGTGACCCGACTCTCACTCCTAGTAGACATTGTCACTGTAACACTGTAACAGAATTTTCCTAGTTATCTACAAAAATGCACTAAAAATCCACCAAATTTAATTACCATAATTACAAATAAAGCTTTGAAGAACTTCAATAGTATATATTGATTATATTGATGATAGCATCTGCATTTCCAAACAAATCAAACAAAGTCAAAAAATTATGTTTTATCCAGTTTTTTTTACAGTTGTATTTTTTAAAAATGCCTAGTCAGCTGATGCCTTTACATAAGAAACAAATGGCAGAAGCTCTTCCCTGTGGCAGCTGCAATATATGGAACAGTGAAAAGGAGAGTAATACTCTTATCCAATAATGCTGAAGTAACCCTGGAGATTCAGCGACTTACACAACGTCACACTGGGATGGAGTGAGAAAGCCAGGATTACAGGCTAAATCCAAGAACTAAATTTATGCACATCCAGATCCTGGAAGAGATCACTGGCACAAGATAGAATTTGAGGTGAACCACAGTCCTCAGAACAATCAATCAGACAACAAACCAACCAACCAGTATTAAAATGTGAACCAGTGAGCCCATTAACATTGTAAATAGTGAAGCTATTAAAGGGAACCTGTCACCGGGATTTTGTGTATAGAGCTGAGGACATGGGTTGCTAGATGGCCGCTAACACATCCGCAATATCCAGTCCCCATAGCTCTGTGTGCTTTTATTGTGTAAAAAAACCGATTTGTTACATATGCAAATTAACCTGAGATGAGTCCTGTATGTGAGATGAGTCAGGGACAGGAGTCATCTCAGGTTAATTTGCATATGTGACAAATCAGTTTTTTTTTACACAATAAAAGCACACAGAGCTATGGGGACTGGGTATTGCGGATGTGCTAGCGGCCATCTAACAACCCATGTCCTCAGCTCTATACACAAAATCCCGGTGACAGGTTCCCTTTAATGATCTTCCATTTATACACACTGTGGAGACTATTATTGTAGCATGGCCAATAGCTTAATTGCTATAATTCATTCATTTCTTCATGACAATAGAGTAACATTCTTGTAATCCAGGCCATGCCACAGACACCAGATTATTGCATTTTTCAGAGCCAAATTAAATAAAAATCATACACACTTCTAAGTAGACATCCCTTAAAAAATCCAGAAGCTCACAGAAGGTATAGTACTGCTGCTCATTGAAGAGAAGCATTGGAGATTTGTTTTTCAGGCAATGGTACATGGGAAAAATCTGCAAATTATCTCATACCAGCCAAACCAGAGACAACCATCTGTTGACTACACTGTTTCATGGCAGGTGACTGTCTGTCTGGAGATACCTTCTCATCCAGGGAACCAGTGCAGTGCTGTCTACGGATGGGTGTCTCTGATTTGGAGTACCTTCTCTGAGCCGCATCTAATACATCTCATCCAACCAACTCTGCACTGATGAGTGGCAAAAACCCAATAAAGGTGTTGTCAACAGATGACTATGGTTTTTGCAGTATTAGTTGATTAACATACAGAACATCAATGCAAAGACAAAATTTCAACTTCCAATTAAGTTTTCCTCATTTCTTCTGTTCAGCTGTTGATACAAGAGTCACCATACCATATTCTGACACTCAAACTGTCTCTGTTGCCTTCTGATTGCATTAAAACCTGATTTTGATGACTTTTTCATGAATATCAGATCCTGGTGGATTATTTTTATCTGAACTCCAAAAGCATGCACATTTTCCCAGAGAGGCCACTTCAGCCCAGCTCCCAATGCCAACTTAGCTGTCCAAGATCAACGATACATATAATCAGTGCATATACAGTCAGGTGCATAAATATTGGGACATCAACACAATTGTAAAATTTTTGGCTCTATACACCACCACAATGGATTTGAAATGAAACGAACAAGATGTGCTTTAACTGCAGATTGTCAGCTTTAATTTGAGGGTATTTACATCTAAATCAGGTGAACGGTGTAGGAATTACAACAGTTTGCATATGTGCCTCCCACTTGTTAAGGAACCAAAAGTAATGGGACAATTGGCTTCTCAGCTGTTCCATGGCCAGGTGTGTGTTATTCCCTCATTATCCCAATTATAATGAGCAGATAAAAGGCCCAGAGTTCATTTCAAGTGTGCTATATGCATTTGGAATCTGTTGCTGTCAACTTTCAAGATGAGATCCAAAGAGCTGTCGCTATCAGTGAAGCAAACCATCATTAGGCTGAAAAAACAAAACAAACCCATGAGAGAGATAGCAAAAACATTAGGCGTGGCCAAAACAACTGTTTGGAGCATTCTTAAAAAGAAAGAACGCGCCGGTGAGCTCAGCAACACCAAAAGACCCGGAAGACCATAGAAAACAACTGTGGTGGATGACCGAAGAATTCTTTCCCTGGTGGAGAAAACACCCTTCACAACAGTTGGCCAGATCAAGAGCACTCTCCAGGAGGTAGGTGCATGTGTGTTAAAGTCAACAATCAAGAGAAGACTTCTCCAGAGTGAATACAGAGGGTTCACCACAAGATGTAAAACATTGGTGAGCCTCAAAAACAGGAAGGCCAGATTAGAGTTTGCCAAACGACATCTAAAAAAGCCTTCACAGTTCTGGAACAACATCCTATGGACAGATGAGACCAAGATCAACTTGTACCAGAGTGATGGGAAGAGAAGAGTATGGAAAAGGAAAGGAACTGCTCATGATCCTAAGCATACCAGCTCATCAGTGACACATGGTGGTGGTAGTGTCATGGCGTGGGGATGTATGGCTGCCAATGGAACTGGTTCTCTTGTATTTATTGATGATGTGACTGCTGACAAAAGCAGCAGGATGAATTCTGAAGTGTTTCGGGCAATATTATCTGCTCATATTCAGCCAAATGCTTAAGAACTCATTGGACGGCGCTTCACAGTGCAGATGGACAATGACCCAAAGCATACTGCAAAAGCAAACAAAGAGTTATTTAATGGCCAAGTCAATCACCTGACCTGAATGCGATTGAGCATGCATTTCACTTGCTGAAGACAAAACTGAAGGGAAAATGCCCCAAGAACTGAAGACAGTTGCAGTAGAGGCCTGGCAGAACATCACCAGGGATGAAACCCAGCGTCTGGTGATGTCTATGCGTTCCAGACTTCAGGCTGTAATTGAACGCAAAGGATCTGCAACCAAGTATTAAAAAGTGAAAGCTTGATTTATGATTATTATTCTGTCCCATTACTTTTGGCCCCTTAACAAGTGGGAGGCACATATGCAAACTGTTGTAATTCCTACACCGTTCACCTGATTTGGATGTAAATACCCTCAAATTAAAGCTGACAGTCTGCACTTAAAGCACATCTTGTTCATTTCATTTCAAATCCATTGTGGTGGTGTATAGAGCCAAAAATGTTAGAATTGTGTAGATGTCCCAATATTTATGGACCTGACTGTATATGACTGCTTATTGTAAAGATGATTCTGAGTAGTCTGCACCACCTATAGATGTTGTCAGGATTAACTCCATCCATGACTGTGCCAGGATATATTATACACTCACCTAAAGAGTTATTAGGAACACCTGTTCTATTTCTCATTAATGCAATTATCTAGTCAACCAATCACATGGCAGTTGCTTCAATGCATTTAGGGGGGTGGTCCTGGTCAAGACAATCTCCTGAACTCCAAACTGAATGTCAGAATGGGAAAGAAAGGTGATTTAAGCAATTTTGAGCGTGGCATGGTTGTTGGTGCCAGGCGGGCCGGTCTGAGTATTTCACAATCTGCTCAGTTACTGGGATTTTCACGCACAACCATTTCTAGGGTTTAAAAATAATGGTGTGAAAAGGGAAAAACATCCAGTATGCGGCAGTCCTGTGGGCAAAAATGCCTTGTGGATGCTAGAGGTCAGAGGAGAATGGGCCGACTGATTCAAGCTGATAGAAGAGCAACGTTGACTGAAATAACCACTCGTTACAACCGAGGTATGCAGCAAAGCATTTGTGAAGCCACAACACACACAACCTTGAGGCGGATGGGCTACAACAGCAGAAGACCCCACCTGTTACCACTCATGTCCACTACAAATAGGAAAAAGAGGCTACAATTTGCACGAGCTCACCAAAATTGGACTGTTGAAGACTGGAAAAATGTTGCCTGGTCTGATGAGTCTGTTGAGACATTCAAATGGTAGAGTCCGAATTTGGCGTAAACAGAATGAGAACAGGTATCCATCCTCTGATGGCTACTTCCAGCAGGATAATGCACCATGTCACAAAGCTCGAATCATTTCAAATTGGTTTCTTGAACATGACAATGAGTTCACTGTACTAAAATGGCCCCACAGTCACCAGATCTCAACCCAATAGAGCATCTTTGGGATGTGGTGGAACGGGAGCTTCGTGCCCTGGATGTGCATCCCTCAAATCTCCATCAACTGCAAGATGCTATCCTATCAATATGGGCCAACATTTCTAAAGAATGCTATCAGCACCTTGTTGAATCAATGCCACGTAGAATTAAGGCAGTTCTAAAGGCAAAAGGGGGTCCAACACCGTATTAGTATGGTGTTCCTAATAATTCTTTAGGTGAGTGTATATTAAAGGGAAATAAACAGATCTAAGAACTTAGTTAAATGGTTCTTGTAGGAGTATTTTGAGTATATAACCCCTTAGTGACAAGCCTGCTTTGGGCCTTAATGACCAAACATTTTTTTTTCTTCACTTTTTTATTGTCGCATTCCAAGGGCTATAACTTCTTATTTTTTCATCAATGTAGTCATAGGAGGGCTTGTTTTTTGTGGGGCAAGTTGTAGTTTTGAATAGCACAATTTTGGGGTACACATAGCTTACTGATTATTTTATGAACTCTTTTTTGTGGGAAAACTTTTTCATCAACATCATTTTGGAGAACATAAAACGTTTAGATCGCTTTTTATTCAGTCTTTTTAAATGGAAAAAAAGGTGTATTTTATTTTATTTAATATAGCCTTTTTAATCTTTTATTAGTCCCACAAGGGGACTTCAGTAGGCAATCTTTTGATAGCTTCTATAATTCTTTTGCACAGCTTATGCAGTACAGGAGAAATATTTCTACTGTCAGTGCTATAATGACAGTCACCAGCAGGCTGCAGAGGCACGGTCTGCTAAGATACACTTCAGGCACCTTCAATAGGCTTTAGACTGCTGTGCAGTGACATCTGCATACCGCAATGTTATTTGCAGGATGCCCGATGAAAGACAGCAGGAGTCCACTTGCTCTGTATACTGCTTAGATGCTGTGGTCGCTATTGACCACGACATCTAAGGGGTTAAATGGACCAGAACAGTGCTTACACTGGGCCGTGTAGTGCTTAGACTGAGCCACTGTAAGAAGGTGGTGACACGGTCTAAGGCCCCTTAGTGACCATCGTAAAAAGGCGTATGGGGGGTCACTAACTGGTTAATACTGATGACCTACCCTCAGGATAAGCCATCAGTATGTGACTGGTGACATTCGAACATCCAGCCCCTTGCCAATCAGCCTTTTGAAGAGGCTGTAGCGCTCCAGTCATTGCTGCGGCCTCCTCGCAGCTTACCAGGCACAGCGTTGTCCATTGGATAGTGGCTGTGCTTAGTATTACAGCTCAGTCCCATTCACTTGAATGGGACTGAGCTGCGCCTAGGACTGTGACTAATAAATATGACGTCACTGGCCTAGAAAGAGGCCATGGCACTTAAAGTTTCTTCAAACGGCTGATTTGCGAGGGGTCGGAAGTCAGACCTCCACCGATCAGATATTGATGACCTATCCTGAGAATAGGTCCATCAGTATTAACGCTCGAAAAACTCCTTTGAAGGAAATGTTGACAATGTAACACCATTTTACGGTTTACTTAAATAACTTATGTACATCAAATATTAATTAGTGTTGCAAATTATGTATCTCGAGTCTGCATTCCTAATTATGATGGCTGCACAGAACTTTTTCTGGTGATTCAGATAGGAACGCCTAGAAACACTAGCTGTAAAACTGCACGTCAGGTCACAAATATGTTTTTAAGAATGTGTCTGCTGACAAGCGTATTGTTTCCAGTTGCAAAAAAGAGAATTGTGAATGCAGCTCTGGAATATAGTGCAGGGTGTAATTCGGTGGGAATGTAAAATAAGTACAGGTAATACAATTTAGAACACACTGCAGACTTTTTTGTGTATATCTTTTTTGTAAACTGGTATTTAAAATGTTTGGCCACCATTTTTGCTAGCTTTCTTCTTGGTGTTTGGTTTTGGGTTTGTAAAAAATATATACAGCTTGGGCAACTTTAAACAGCAAAAAGTGAACAGATAGGTCCCCTTTGAGGAAATACAGATTAGTAAGGCACCCCTAACCTGAAGGCACACTTTAAAGGGACACAACCATCTAAAAAAAATGTTATCACATTTTAAAAGCCTATGAGTGACTATTTTATGTAAATTTGTACAAAAGACAGGTGGATAGTTTTCCGGGTATACTTTTTGGAGATCACCCCATGTATTCTAATTCCTGTCTTGACTCTTTAATTTCATCCTTTGTTTGGACTTTCCTTTGTTTGGACTTTCAGCACAGCAAATAGTCTCTCTTGATTTTCTCAGTCAGACCATTCACTACGGCCAGAGATGGACATTACACTGATAAATGTAACGCTCTTCTGTGGGCATTTTTATTAAGGTTTATCAGGAGAACAAAACTGTTATCCCAATTCTACTAATACATACTGTTATCCAAATTCTACAAATGTACTATTGTACCCACAGATAACATATTTCTCTCACAGCACCAGTAAATTAAACAATGGGTTACTTAGCTATATAGGAGTTTTTTTTTCTCTTTAAGTATTACAAAAGGACAGTATTGTGTATGTAATTTTAATAGCATTGTACTGCTAAAATGAAAAACAGTCAAAACGTCTTTAAAATTGTCTTCTAGGAATATTGAGCTTAAAAAAATACCCCGTTCTGATGGAAGTTTCTCTTTAAGCTGAACTGACTCTGACATACTGCAATCACCCCAAGAGGCACAGACCGAATATAACATAAATGGATGAAGACCATTGTGCTATGAAATAGGCCTGTGTACTTAAATCAGTCTAATAACTGCTGCAGGGAAAAATGTTATATAACAAAATTTGTTCATACTTTTTATTCAATTTCTATCAAAGTCGTCCTTGTGATAACAGGGAAGATAAACTTACAGTGAGAGAATAACACAATGACCCTCCACATACAGAGGAGTGGAGTTCTGGTGCTCCTAAAATGCATTAGTTCCTTCTGATTCATGAGCCAATCTCAATGAATGGGTCTATGGGATAATGATTTCTATTTTTATCACACGTCTGGCAAAAAGATGCCATCGCCCGCAGCTGCAAAATGTTCCCACGAAACTGTTATTATTACTTATACTTTCTTAAGTTTTCAGTACAGCGCTCAAAAGATGGGATTAGACTCATAAAGGAGCCAGGATCATAGCAGTTTTCAAGTGGGTACATAATAGGACACAATAAAGAGCAATGATTGTATTTGTATAATCTGCACAAAGAACCAGCATCCATAGACACTGTGTACCTGCACCTGTTCCACCAGGATACACCCCAGTTACCGTCTTGTATAGTGGAGGCATCTAAATGACTCTTAATTCACTGTCTACCTTCTAGAGAATGGTCTCCAACCTATGCCTTTCCACTAGTTCCAGTGCTTTTTTTCTAGACCCCCACCCCATTTCTGTGCCATTATTTTCGGCGCATGATACAAGTCAATTGTCTGCATTCTCCACGGCCAAGTGTCCATGACTGAGGCGATGTTCCATTGACAATGAATACTAGAGACCACCCACCTGACAATTCATTATTATTGGGCACTGCAACTAACAGCACCAATTGTAGGCAATTGCAGGGGTCTAAAAGAGAAATAAAGTGCAGGAGCCAGTGAAGAACCAGCTGTAAGGTATGGTGCCAGTTTTAGTTCCATGAAGAGGTGACATGTCCTTTTTATGAGTTAGGTGTTATTTGACATTTTATTCCTAAAGCCACTTTCAGAAGGCTGTATTTTAACAATCAGATTATGGTTGTAAGACCTGAACTTTCATGGTTCTATGAAGGCATGGGCGGACTGGCCAAAGACCCTACAGGGAAATATCTTGGTGGGCCGAGGCCTTACAAATTAAACTTATATGTCTTTGATGAAAATTAGATGTCTTATATACTATAGTATATAAGTAATCAAATTTTCTTGACACCAGTTTTACAGGGGTTTTCTAGGATTATGGCTCTTTTTAACCCGAGGCACCCCTGGAGTATTTGGTACCTACTGAAAAAATCATACTCACCTGCTCCCTGCTCCTCCGTTTCAGTGCCCTGGCTCTGTTTGGTAATTTTCCAGTTCCACGCCTCTTTACCTCTAGCAAGCGCACGGATGAGGTCATTTGTGCTGCTGTAGCCAATGGCTGACCTTATTGATGATGTGTCGCCAGGTAGCACATGACCCAGCAGTGGCATGTCATTTAGGTACACATCACCACTGAGGCCAGCCATTGGCTGCAGTGGTGCAGGTGACCCTGTCTGTACCCCAGCCTGCAGAAAACAGACCAGAAACCGGAATATTGCCAACTGCAGCCTGGGTGCTGGAACAGAGGGGCCAGGAGCAAGAGAATATGATTTTTTTTTCATTAGGTACCACATTAGGGGCTAGTTAAAAAAGGGCCATAATCTTGAAAACCCCCTTTAACCTTTGCAGGTTTGTATATGAAGGTCAGATTGATGTCAGGAGTTTCTATACATAGCAAATAAAGAAATGTGCTATCCATTATGCTAGCTGTGAAAGACTGGTGTAGGAACAGATCTCTTGATAACAAGGCAGATACAGTATGTAATAATATGTGCTACACTGCAGAACCATGGAAATTGCATCTCGGCTGGAGCACAGGCAGAGATACAGAATATAATGGCAAAGGAACCTACACATATGTCCGTGAAGATTGATTTGTTCAACTTTTAATGTATTTCTCTCAGCAACATGTTATATATCTTCAGGTAATTCTTGGGAATACATTGTGTCCAGCTGGGAGGCTTCGCAAGGTAATTTCAGATAACTAAATTGAAGCCGGGGTTCTGTATGCTTGTACCATATCATCAATAGATAGTGATAGGCAAGGATGATGTGGAAAGTGAGGGCTGGGAATGAATAGTACATGACGATCAGTGCCTTTCATCAGCTTCATGCAGAACGCTCCTCCTCGTTCTAGTCTATGTGTAATAAAACAGCCAGCCGTCACGTGTTTTCTCCTTCAGCTAGGTCATTGTCTGTTCAGTCTACAGCAGTTCCGACAGTTTGTGACCTATTTTTCAGATTCAGGAGAGGGATTAATATAAAGCTTGTATAAGAATTTGGTGAATCCATTACAGTATTGACTGCGCTCTATAGTATATGACATGTAGACTATTAACTGAAGAAACTGTACCAGGCTCAGTTGAGACTTACGGTAATTGGCGAATATCTAACGGATAAAGATGGTAAAAGGCGATATTGTGTTATGTCTAGGATAATGGACGTGACATAGAGATTCCCCTGTCCTTTTCTTTTAACCCCTCTGTATTACCTGCCTGCCCATAGGGCCCTGTATACACTTTAGCTATGGCATATCTTTATGGATTTTATCTGTTATGTATAGATAATGTTTTCAAATGTAAAAAGATAGATAGACACATAATTAGATAGTAGATAGATAAGATATGGATAGATAGATAGATAGATATATGATAGATAAGTACTCCAAAGACATACTGATAGGGACCTTAGATTGTGAGCCCCATTGGGGACAGTTGGATACTAATATCTGTAAAGCGCTGCGGAATATGTTAGCGCTATATAAGTGCATAAAAGAAATAAATAAAATAAATACGTATGAAATGGATAGATAGATAATAGATTAGGTAGAAAGAAAGAAAGGCAGGGATGGCTATTTGGACTAGTTTGGCCTCTCTTGTTTGCTATGATGCAGTAGGTCACAGGAGATGGGGAAGGATTGAGGTGGCCGTACACATTAGATATATGTCGGGTTGGTGGGATTGGCTGGCCATCAAATGTAGAAGATGATTTCAAATGCCTGATTCTCTGATGCTCTTGGAAAGATAAGCTGCTGCCAGAAGAGTCTACTAGCGGCATCTTCCCTGTCTTCCTACTGAGAACACATGCTTGCTTGGCTGAGCTGAGCAGGCTTGTATACGAAGGGATCAGGAGCGATAAGGTTGGGCCAACAGCCATCTTATGTGTATAGCTGACCTCCCCTTTACTATAGGAATCTGACCAACTTGAGAGTCTGCTGCCTCTCACTTTTTAGTCACAGAATATAAATGTGCCATTATTTCGAACAACTAGTAAATGAAAAAATAGATGGATGTCTGATGACCCGGCTGATCATTGTGCTCCTGACTACTACTTTACACTCTTGTCATTCTCTAAAACTCACAGTGCAATTTCAATATACTGTCCTGACGAGTGAAGTTGTTGACAACCTGTCTCCATCTGCAAGAGATAGATCCTCGCGTCCTGAATGTACGAGAACTTCAGCAGTTTTGAAAAAGGCCTACTGGTTACTTGTGCATAAAAGTTTTCAGCTTTGAAAAATTCACGTTGGATTTGCAATAAAATCTGGCATGTTTAAACTTAGCCTTACTTTGGCCATTTATATGGACATGGCCCCACAAATTCTGCAATAATCACCCCTGTTCTTCAGAACTGGCTTTGCACTTAATCACAGCAGCACGGTGATATGATATGATTAGGTGTTGATCGTGTGAGATAAAACCCGGATCTCTCCAGTGCAATCAAAGGAGTTGTCAGCCTTAGGGCTCATGCACACCATCGTTGCCTGTTTTGCAGTCCCCCAATTGCGGACCCGCATAACACAGATACCGGCCATGTGCATTCCGCATTTTGTGTAACGGATCGTCCGGCCCATAATAGAACCGTCCTATCCTTGTCCCTAACACAGACAATAATAGGACATATTCTATTCTTTTGCGGAACAACCATGCGGACAGTGGGTCTTTTGGAAACAATTTATGCGGACATACGGAAACAGAATGCATACATTAAATTCAGTTTTTTATTCGGGTCCATTGAAGTTAATGGATCCCCATATTGGCCAAAAAAAACAAAACAGCACGGAATGGAAAATAAGAAAAAAATAAGTTTGTGTGCATGAGCTTTTATGAGACCTACCATATGGCCATATTGTGGATCAGCGTTGTATGGATCAATAATATGGTGCCCATAGAATGCTGTGGGTTTAGCCTGTACCTCCATGTGTCTTCAATTTCCAACTCCATCAGAAAAAGATTGAATGGCACGCAGTATTACACATATATTTCCCCCAAAAAGCACATTTCTCACAGAAAATCATGAAATAAGCGCCCACTCCAACTTGTTACTTCTGTTCACTATAACTTTTGATCAGCGCATCAATGGACCAAAAGTGTGAACAGGTAATGGCCAAATCAGAAAAGACATCAATGTGCGGTCCATGTGGATCTTACCCCAGGTACTCCTACAAATCAGAGGAAGAAGTGGCGCTGGCGCTTACAGGAGTACTGCAGACCCTTAACTGTGCATTTCTTTGCAGCTGTGTCCAGTACTGCAGAGAAGCACACCTTGGCGCCCTGCGCCCTGGCCTTTATGTTATTCTCACTTGTGGGGATTTGAGGTTGGACCCACAACTATTAAAATATTGATGGCCAGGCTATCAGTATTATATCCTAGAAATAAGCAAAAGGTGGAGATGTAGGCAAAGAACCCCCCGGCCCCATCACCTGTGCAGATATGAGATAGATAGATATAAGAGAGAAGTCCAAGGCAACACCAACCGTAATGTAAATCTGGAGTGCCAGCGGTACAGACGCAACCAGCTGTCCACACATGTAGCAAAAAGAAAAGAAAATGCAGCATATCCGATGTGGTGAAAGAAAAAAGTGATCTTTTATTCACCCGTGCGACGTGTCAGTCCGCTTCCTGGGACCGTTATCAAGCCGTTATCCTAGGAAGCGGACTGAAACGTTGCACGGGTGAATAAAAGATCACTTTTTTCTTTCACCACATCGGCTGCATTTTTTTTTCTTTTTGCTAGATAGATAGATATGAGATAGATAAATAGATATACAGACACTAGATAGATAGATAGATAGATAGATAGATAGATAGACCAGGAGGCCGTGGAGGATGAGGCTCACTTCCTGTTTTATGGTGCCCCAAATACTCAGCAGTGAGGGACTCTAACTTCAGGAGACTGTCTGATCTCTGCCCAGACTTCACCTCCATGGAGGAGGAAGAAAGACTCTCCATACTGCTGGGCGAAGAGGAGAACACAGCGGCCATAGCAGCACAATATATTACTGCTTGCCATAGACTGAGAGGAGCCTGATATACCATAGACTCCTATATCCCCATCCTGGACATGGCCCCATTCCCCAACCCTACCTAATTATTCCCCACTTGCTTTGGCAATGCTAAAATGTATTTAGTCCTGCCAATAAAGCTTATTTTATTTGCTAGATAAATAAATAGATATGAGATAGATATATATGAGATAGATCGATACATAGATATAAGATAGATAGATACAAGATAGACAGACAGATAGATAGATAGATAGATAGATAGATAGATAGATAGATAGATAGATACTAGATAGATAGATAGATAATAGATACAAGATAGACAGACAGATAGATAGATAGATAGATAGATAGATAGATAGAAGATAGATAGATAGTAGATAGATATAAGATAGATAGATAGATAGATAGATAGATAATAGATACAAGATAGACAGACAGATAGATAGATAGATAGATAGATAGATAGATAGATAGAAGATAGATAGATAGTAGATAGATATAAGATAGATAGATAGATAGTAGATAGACAGACAGATAGATATTTCTCCTTGAATCTTACAGGTGACACATAACATGACCACATGAAACAGTCCATTGGTAGCTGTAGTTTCTTTGTTATATTATTAGGAAGGAATAAGAGAAGACACTGAACACTGCTTGTATCTTGCGGCAATCCTTACATCTCTTTTATGTCATACAATATGGGAACGCCAACGTTAGTAACACTAAACCCCAACCTAGGTCTGGTGTACACAATGAGAGTCTGATATCAAAAGAAAGTGGATGAAGGTCAGAGGGAGTTTTTTTTATCAAATGTTGCTGCCAGCAATGCCATTGTAGCAAAAATGAAAAAAGCATAAAAAGCATGAAAACACATTGCTTATAACAGAGAAATATCATAGCGCCATTGCCTGCCTTTACATTTCAGTGATTTCACGTACCATGTATGCACAGTGTAAGCATCCCTTATACACAAATTATTTACAAATCTAGCAATACATTTAGTATTCTGTACAACTCATCATCTTCTCGCATTCTGTGGTTTTACACAGGACTGCACATACGGTATTATCACTTAGTGGCGATACACAAGCAAGGCAACTTTAAGGAGTCATCATACTGAGCTCTGCTGCATGCAGACAAGCTCCTTCTGTCCATGTGCTGACTACATTTTCACGTTTGCAGTATATTTTAGAACATGTGAATATGTCCTCTCCTTTACACATCTGTCTTCCAAGGATTTCATCACTATCACCTTCCCTGTCACCATGTCTGTCTGCAGTAAGAGAGTAAACAGTTGCTATATCCTCACAAACAATTCTGCAAACCCACGAGAACAAGTCTGGCAAACCATTCGCTACGCGATAAAAAAAAAAAAAAATCAACCCAAACCTCATGTCTTTGCACAACTGAAACAAATGTTTGCACACTGAAAATATTCACTTGGAATGTTTGCAGTTTCGAAAAAAGTTTTATTTTTTTTCCTGTAGACCTAATTAACTTTCATCTCTTTCGCTGAATATTTAAATTTTAGTTCACGTTATTCCAAAGTAATTTAATGTACAATAATTTGCAATATTCTAGGTTCCTGGACTACATAAAGGGTT
Organism: Bufo bufo; assembly: GCF_905171765.1. Classification (NCBI taxonomy): domain Eukaryota; kingdom Metazoa; phylum Chordata; class Amphibia; order Anura; family Bufonidae; genus Bufo; species Bufo bufo. The sequence continues at coordinate 569,438,650 of NC_053389.1, read as the reverse complement.
AATAATGTCCCTCTTCTACATGCACTTTTTGCTAGTTTACTTACCCGTTCTCCGCTTCTCCTTCTCAGTGATCCATATGGTATTTTGAACAAAAGTCTGCGGGCCCTGCCCGGGGTCACGGCGGTCTGCAGCACCATCCCTGTATGGCAGCCTGTGGTGGGTTCTTCGCAGGGGCTTTGCACAAAGGCTGGAGAAGCCCTTCCTGTGCAATAGCTTGTAGGCTCCTCCAGATTTCTCATATATCAAATGACTGAGCAGCTTTTACTTTAGAGACCTTTTCTGAATCAAGATGTGGCTTGTCTGGAGGGTGGGAGGGGGAATAGAAACACAGTGCCTAAAAGCATGTTTTAAGAAGCAAATCTCTGACTTCCTCCAGTTCCCCTTGCATACTTTGCACTGATTTTAGGCTGGAGTAATGCTTCCAGGGAGCGTGATCCAAAAATGTCAAAGTCACTTCTTCTAGCTGCAGATGGTAACCAGGTCACTTGTCTAATCAGAGCTCTAACAGACTTATTAAACATCTGTCATGTGACCGTACGCCCTGCGCTTCATTGGCTTTCTGGATACAGTAAATCACATGACCATGTGAAAAAAATATCTTTACCATCGCCATCTGGTGCTGTGATTAATGTTAAATCCAGCATACAGCTTTTCTTTGGGATGTGAAACAAGAAAACCTGGTCTATAGACAGGAACATTGCATTGTCGGGAGACAATGGGAATTATACAAATCCTAGTAATTTATAAGAATGAGAAATAAATATTTATACTGTTTGTAATATTCTATGAATCCTTTATATATACTTGTAATGTTGACAAACATGTATAGTACAACAGTGACTTTGCATAGATCCATGTTGTCAGAGGTGTAACAAGGACCCATGTGCCCATAGCAAAGCTTGGCATGGGGCCCCACACCACCATGACAACCTTTGGTAGAATGAATATGAGTAGCTTATGATTATGCGCAGAGATGATGCACACAGTGATGCCACAATGGTGGGATCATGTGCGTAGTGAAGAAAGGGCACAGGAATAATGTGCGCAATGAGGTCACAGTACAGCAATGAGGCTCATAGTGATATCACAATAGTATGATAATGTGCATGATGGATCAGTGATGTCACAGCACAGAAATGCTGCAAAAAGTAATGCACTCTTCCGTTGTCCATGTATATCCCTAACTATCTTTTTGGAGATGGGCCCTCTTAGTTACTGGCTGCTACCTTGGTGGTTACACCCAAACTTGTTGTTTATGGGGCTCACAATCTAATTTCCCCATCTCAAGCAAGCACATATAGGACTATCTTCGACCATCTTTATAGGAAGCCTGCTAGCTTTGGGGGGGTTTGAGGAAACTGGAGAATATGGACAAAATACATTTGAACAAGGGGAACCTATTCAAACTTGTGGTAGTTTTTACACTTGTCATATACATTGCTGCTGGATACAGCATTTAGTAAATCAGAAGTTCAGGCCTTTAGAATTTGATGGCCGAGATGAAGGGTTTTGTACCAATAATGAATAAACAGTTACTTGAGGTATTCAATCACCAATATTAGTGATTAGATTATAGTTTGGTTCTATTGGCGTTAAACGGTACTTGTACTGTCAACAGCTCTCCTTGTAAATGGATCTTTGAAGAACACATGTCATCAATATGTATTAGGTGGGGGTCCCACCTCTGGGGCTCCAACAAATAGGAAGAATGGCCATTACCTGTCCACTGTTTGACCAGGCGAGGTACCACATCCAGCTATAAATGGAGAGGTGGCCATGCACGTGTATTCCATCCTATTCATTCTCCAAAAAGGTGAAGATCCCAGAGACATCTCAAACACTAAAAGAGGTTGTCTCGAGTGGCAGCTATCATGTAGAGAAAGTTAATACAGGCCACTTACTAATGTATTGTTATTGCCCATATTACTTCCTTTGCTGGCTGCCTTCATTTTTCCATCACATTGTACACTGCTAGTTTCCATGGTTATGGCCACCCCGCAATACAGCAGCAGTGGACATGCTTGTAGTTTGGTCATTCCTGGGATCTTCTGAATGAAAAGTTTTTGTTTTAAATCTTTTCTTTGCTTCACCTTTTCTTTACTACATTAACGCTAAATATGTCCTCAATTATCACGTTGAGGGTACTCCCATTTTTGGCCTTCTGGCACTATGTTTCATATCCTGTTCCCACAAGCATGTTTTGCATAGGAAACTGATGTCTCTCGAGACTCAGGAGCTCAGTTTTAGTTATAAGACTACATTTTGAAGGAAACTATCACGTTTCATCTTAAAGCTTGCCAGAGGAAACAATGAAATGCTACAAGACATTGACAAAATGCATGTTTACTCTGAGTCATGTCGTATGAAGCCGTGCAAAATTCCCACATCTGGCAGTGAAACAGTTAAGGTCGCATTAGTCTGATGTGAGAAACTGGTTGAATAAAACAATCATTCCTTGTTCATAAGTGGTTCCATATGTCTGTAGACCCCTCCTCCCCGAAAAAAGGCAGGGAAAGTTGTAAGCTTTTTTCTTTTTAATATAGCTTACAAAGCTCCTTTATGAAGATATGGTTTCTCGTTACATTTCAGGACCATACAGATATCTGAAGAGCGTTTTTCTTCAGATACCTCTTTACAATGAAATTTCTAGATATAGTGATTTATGGATGCAGAGAAAAAGGCCACACACTATGCTGCAGCTTATAGAATGAAGTACAATACCATGTGCCTGTGTGATTTCTTTTCCCATTCGACCACAAAGGCTTGTACAAAAAAATATATCCCAAGGAGATAAAACGCACAGAGATTAAACCTACTGAACCTATCCCTATAACCACCTAACAATCCTAGAACACTGATATTCAATGGGAAGGAATTATCTTTTGCGTCATAGGACGTCTGCATTTATAAGCTGGTGTAAATGGTGCAAATTGCGACAAATTCCTGAACATGGTACATGTGGCAAGACCAATTTTCACAACCCACCAGGCATGCTAGGGCTATTTATCCTCCTTATGCAATTTTAAAGCTGCCTTACATAGTTGATAAGACAAAAGACACAGGTGCATAAAGACCAACCTATATATATCCTGCCATGTTGATCCAAAGAAAGGCAGCCCCCCCCCCCTAACTGGCCTATATGACAATTCCATCCTCACTCCACATAAGGGAATCATAATAAATCCCTCTCTCCTCGTCTCATCTCCAGAAATCTAGTATCCATAACTTGTGATATTATTACTTTCAAGAACTGCACCCAGACCCCAACTGAACTTCTACAATGAAGCAACCGTTGTCTTGTGGCAGAGAGTTCAATAGTCTCACCGCAATATTTTGTGCCGTAAAACTGTGCATATTTTAAGACTTCTCTGCCATGTTCATTTTTCAAACTATGAAGGTAGGTGTTAAAAGTATCTGAATCACATATTAAATTTGGAGATGATGGTTCAGTAGAGAATTTTGTACATCGTTATGATGGGCAGTAAATGTTTGGAAAAAGGTGAATAAATCTCCCCAACAAAGTTTTGATAAGAACAAGAAAACTGAGTAAAAACTGATGGAAATGACTAGAAATGTTGATATGGTGGCATACTAATGGCTGTCAATTTTGCCTAGTTGATCATTCCTTATGATGAAAAAAGTGGGATTTTTCTTAGGGTTGTCTACATTCTATGACATGCATAGGACAGAGAACATTCTCAGAAAAATGGCACTTCTCTGGCACCTTGTGGACAATACGATTTGATTTGTTCGACCAGTCACACAGACTTCTTTTACACATGTAGCAGAGCAATCCGGCAGTTTTTGTCCGGCTGAATCCTGGCATAAACTGTTGCGGTGGTGAATGGCAGTATACGGCTAGGTCGGATCCAGAGAACTCTGGAAGGCTGTTCCTCTGCTGTATTGTTCTGCCACATGTGTGAAACTAGCCTTCTTCTGATCATTAGTGAGCATGACATCTTCCATTTAAAGAGGTTTTTCGTGGTTAGAAAAAAAAAGTCTGGTATTTTTCAGCTCCCATCTTTCTGTCTACATAAGCTGATGATTTGGTTTACGAACTTTCGTTCCTGATCATTGTTACCTGTTACTCTCCCGCTGATTTGATATTCTGTTAAGGCATACAAAACCAGCTCTCAGTGTAAACAGTAGATGCAAACTGAATGGAGACGAAAAATAGTGTACATGACGATTGGCACATTTATATTTAAAGGTACAAAATGAGAACCGATTGATACACTACATTGTTGATCTGCTCTTGTTTTAGGTTGCCTTTCTACATTCAGGTTTTTTATGTTGTTTTTGAAGCCAAACCAGGGTTGAATTCAAAAGGAGAAGGTTCAGTCTATCCTTTATATGTGTCCTCCATTTATGACCCCACTCATGGCTTTGGCTTTAGAAAAACATCAAATAACCTGCACGTGGAAACCCAATATTAAAAAGTACAGCCTTTGTTAGCCAATTTGATGCTAAGAGAATTGAAAACAGGTTGTGAGAGCCAGAATGACTACTCTGGTCAGAAATCCACACATGACAACCTTCTGGACTCCATATAGTTCTAGGGCTTTCAGTGCCAGAAGAAATGAGTATTACACACTCATCTACACTGTTAATGCAGGTATATGAAATTCCATATTTCGTATTTTTCAGTTTCTATCTGCTGTAGTCCACCATGGTATGAAAGAGTTGTGTTATTTTCTGAGTTATGTGATACTACTTGAGGTCACCCGTAATGTTCCCACATAATGGTACACACCTGGTAAAATAAAACATAGAGGCTGGAGGCAGTGATTTCTCAATGCCACACCCAGCTCAATCTAAAAAATGATTAACATATGCAGAGAGATAACAATGTAGTGACTAGAAGAGTCAACTTGATCCCATCGTGAATTATTTCACTGCTGGCTAAAGTGAAGAAACAAGTTTAAACCAGACTCTTACATTTTTTTAATGATTTAGAAGTGTACAAAACCTTAAGTACAAGAGTACAATTTGAAGAAACTAGTGTTCAGAATTAAATCTGTTCTGAGGACTCTCAAAGACAATGCTCACATTTGAAGAAAGCCAAAAACTCTTAAGCTGGTCATATACCGTACTTCAGATAGCTGTTGGCAGAACACTTGTTTAGCCAAAGACTGTTCACTTCGACCCTCCCATACACAAGTGTGCAGGTGTTCTCGATAGAGAGCGGGGATTCGCTGCTGTCAAACACCTCTGGTGGTGGCTTATCTCCTTTGAGAACAAATGATCGGGTATGCTGACATTTACAATGAGTGACCCATCTTATCCTTGACAGCTGCCATCAGGGGAAAATCAGGACACTACCATACACATTAGATCATCGGCGGTTCCCACCAAGTTTGGTGGGTTTGGCTAACATCTATCAAATGTGTATGGTCACCTTTAGAATGATACTAGTATCAACATTTTTTGTTGACTGGCAATTTTTGGTTTTCATTCATTTTGTATAAATTTTCCTTAAATCGAGGGGTGCACACAACCATTGTGGTCCTGTCGGTAACCTTGTTATGGACAGGATTTGCTCAGATTTGCCCTGTGTAGGTGCATTACTATAGCACATTTTCAGCAGGCAGATGCAACATGAAGCTTAGTCTATGGGTCATGATGGCATGCAATGTCATAATTCAAGGGCAAGGAATACCCCTACATGCAGCAAATCAGATAACTTTCCGTTGCTATACTTATAACTCAAAGAAAATTCAGGAATATTATTAGCTCAAATTGGTAACTGGACAGTAAAAGAAATTATATTTTGACCACTGATACAGTGGAAAAAACACAGACGTCAGAAGAAGTTTGACAGCATTCCATATGATTCACATACAGCTGGCTGTAAACATGAGTATTATTTTTTTATTTCTGTATTTTAGGATGAGCTTGCCTAAAAGCACTGTCAGGAATTCCGCACTGCTAGATCTCTCCAGTACTGCCGAGTGCTGTCGTGCATATCTGCAATCAGCATAATTAGAGTCCATTCACACGTCCGTAATTGCGGATCCGCAAAACAAGGACATCGGCAATGTGCGTTCCGCATTTCGCGGACCACACATCGCCGCCACTATAATAGAAAATGCCTTTTCTTGTCCGCAGTTCCGGACAAGAATAGGACATGTTCAATTTTTTTCGTGAACGGAATTGCGTATCCGGAAATGAGGATGAGGACAGCACATAGTGTGCTGTCCGCATCCGTTCCGGCCCCATTGAAAATGAATGGGTCCGCACCCGTTCCGCAAAATTTTGCCGAACGGATCCGGACCCAAGTTGCGGACGTGTGAATAGACACTTATTCTCCTGGTAGTAGGAATTTGTAAACCCCACGCCTTCTGACTGCACAAGGTCATGGTGCCATACCTTTATTTCCATTTCCATTGAGAATAGAAGAACACACTTAGGGTCTATTCACACGTCCATTGTTTCTTTCCTGATCTGTTCCGTTTTTTGCGGAACATATCTGGACCAGATCTGGACCCATTCATTTTCAATGGGTCCTGAAAAAAATCGGACAGCTCAATGTCTGATTTTTTTTCAGGACCCATTGAAAATGAATGGGTCCAGATCTGGTCCAGATCTGTTCCGCAAAAAACGGAACAGATCAGGAAAGAAACAACGGACGTGTGAATGGACCCTTAATAGAGAACACAACCCAGTCAAATTCTGTACCATCTGTCAAAAGAGTGGACAGGCCTTACACTGTATTGAAGCCTAGCTCTAGGACTACTACTAAGCACTATCCCCTGTTCTCAAAGTTGCCAATACTGCTGAAAATAGAGTTTGTAGAAAACACTTGTGATATGCCTTATGCTTTCCATACATAACAGAACCATGACAGCCGTGATGGATATGTTTCCCAGTGAATCCTACCTATAATGGAACCCATCAAGTTCCTTTTGAGGTTCTGGTTTTCTTGACGCAGGAGTGGTGCTGCAGACTGCGCTATTATTGATGTAAAGAATACCAAAACTAGAATTTTGTTTCTCTGTCTTAAGCCTCATTCACACGTCAGTGTTTTGGTCAGTGATTTCCATCAGTGATTTTGGGCCAGAACCAGGTGCGGCTCTAAACACAGAACAGGTGCAGATCTTTCCCTTATACCTTATGTCTGTGGAGGCTCCAATCCTGGTTTTGGCTCACAATCACTGACTAAAACACTGACGTGTGAATGAGGCTTTAAAGAGGTTCAGCAGTTTTTCAGTCTCAGAAATGGGGATTTCCCGGATGAGATTTCTCTTTTCCCCAAGTTTTCAGTGCTCAAACATGCACATGTTGCCTCTATCTTTGATGACTAGACATTCTCTTTTCTACAAGCTAGGAGGGGCAGATCCAGCCCATCTACCAGCAACCTAACTAGGATTGCCAGTGTTTACTTCTTGTTTCCCATACATAACCATTTGAGATATATACATAGTGCAAGGAAAAAAGGACTTTAATAACAAATCACCACAAAATTCCCTCTGCAGGGCCACTGCCTATAGAAACAGATTGGTGTGGAATGCATACACACATTCAGAAATGCAATTTATGCCTTTGTATACATTATGTGCACAACCACTGCATTCACCTCCATGTGCTGCAAGCATTGAGAACAGTGCTTGGAGGTGGAACGTAATCACTATGTTAGGAACGTAGAACACTATATACCATAGGGCTGCTTTAGCTGTCCATGTGCCATTGAGGGAGAAAGGTTGCCCTTGGGGCTTTTTTCTAGACTAACAAAATAGCAGCATGGCACTGCCACAAAGTCAAAAATAGCAGATTTCTTTAGTTGTTGGCATAAGGGAACAATCAGTGTCAGATGCAACTATACCATCAAATAACCCCTCATTCTCAGCTTCCTTCACTCCTGTGAGTGTGTTATGGGTGGGGGTACTGAGGTTTATTAGACTTGCAGAGGAATTTAAAGGGGTTGTCTGACTCTTTACAAGTGATGGCCTATCCTCGGGATAGGTCATTAATATCATCACTGTCTGATCGGGGGAGATCTCAAACACCACACACCTCTACCGATCAGCTGTTCTGCAGTAGCTCCGGCGCCAGGAGTCAGCTCCGTTACTACACAAGTGATTTAATAACCAGCTCCTTCCACTGCCCAACAGGCGAAGCCATGTAGTTCCGGCACTAAGTTGTAACCGGTTGCAGATAGTTCAGCTTTAAATAACAGAGCACATATAATAATATATTTACCGTAATTATTTAATGCACAATATAATAATGTATATATACAGTATAATTTCTAAAAGTTTTTCCCAACCTATACCTCCATAGAAGGGCTGCGACACATGCCACTATATAAGCATACGGTGGCATAAGTTACCCACGGGGGAAACAGAAGTATACTGTAAGATGGGTCATATATTTTTGTTTACTGCATGCCTCTGTATAGGAAACCCCAGCTTTTCTATACGGTGAAAAAAGCATGCAGATGGTATCTTTTGGTATGCGTCAGGCAAATGGGGCTTTATGGATACATACGGCATCAGGGGTGGACTGGCAACTTAAAGTGGCCCTGGAAGAAAACTAAAAGTGGCCCTATTTTGTAGTATGTCCAAATTGACAGCAGGCAGGGCCAACAAAAGTAGGCAGGGCCCGCAATACCATATTGCAGCACACTATACCACCCCAGCAGAGCCAAACACCACAGTCCATTACGAATTACTGCCCCAGCAGCACTAAATAGCTCCGCAAAAACTACCCCTGTGTGGTGGCCATAGACAGCTGCCTTGTTCTATCCTCCTACTCCAGTTACCTTAGGATGGCAATACAGTTGAGTTCAGGAGTCAGGAAGGGAGCATCAGATCATTATTTACCTGGCTGGCAGGCATGAGGAGGGCTCAGGTGTTCCCCTAGGCATCGGCCCACTGGGAAATTTCCCTGTAGGGTCCATGGCCAGTCCATCCCTGTTCGGCATGTAAACTGTGAGAGTTCCAGCACATAAGCCGAACATGAACATGTGACCAAGGCCTAATTCTGCTGCAGTATGATACAAGAATACAGGTATACATTACAATGGTATATAATGTGCAGTACAAGGCGTATACCCTCATGTTAGAGACATCAACTGGAACTGTAGGAAATGTTCCCAGTATAAAGTCATACACAAAGTTATACAGTAGGTTAGATGGTGTAATTTAAAGGGATAAGGTATTTGTCTGCACTGTAAGCTGGAGGTAAATGAAAACAGCCCAAACGATGTGATGAAAGGAAAGCTTTGGTATGACAATATGTTAGACACAGCCACAATAGAAGAAAGGTCACATAAATTGTCAGCTGGGCTCAGCCCATTCATCGGCTCTTTCAGCGGTGTCGTTTTCTATTCATCTGTATGCATTGTTCTCTGCACATTCTTCGTATTGATCTGTTTTATTTCTTGCTCATGTGTTTTATTATTGCTCTATTGTTGTTTTTCACAGTTCCGTATTGCCCTGACTAGACAGGCACACAGATCATCCCAGTAAATAATGCATGCAGAAAGTTGGAGAAGAGACAGAACTGTGTGTGAACTCTATGAGTGAAACCATCGTAAGCTTAATACTATGGGTTTAACTGACCAAGGTGTAATTGGCGCAATCAACCCTTTGTACAATTCATCGGGTTAATAGAAGTGCTAGCATGCTGACAGTATAAAGCTAGGGTGGCCACGACATAGCATTAGTGTTGAGCGCGAATATTCGAATCGCGAATTTTAATTGCGAATATCGCCACTTCGAGAATTCACGAATATTTAGAATATAGTGCTATACACTCACCTAAAGAATTATTGGGAACACCATACTAATACGGTGTTGGACCCCCTTTTGCCTTCAGAACTGCCTTAATTCTACGTGGCATTGATTCAACAAGGTGCTGATAGCATTCTTTAGAAATGTTGGCCCATATTGATAGGATAGCATCTTGCAGTTGATGGAGATTTGAGGGATGCACATCCAGGGCACGAAGCTCCCGTTCGACCACATCCCAAAGATGCTCTATTGGGTTGAGATCTGGTGACTGTGGGGGCCATTTTAGTACAGTGAACTCATTGTCATGTTCAAGAAACCAATTTGAAATGATTCGAGCTTTGTGACATGGTGCATTATCCTGCTGGAAGTAGCCATCAGAGGATGGATACATGTTCTCATTCTGTTTACACCAAATTCGCACTCTACCATTTGAATGTCTCAACAGAAATCGAGACTCAGACCAGGCAACATTTTTCCAGTCTTCAACAGTCCAATTTTGGTGAGCTCGTGCAAATTGTAGCCTCTTTTTCCTATTTGTAGTGGAGATGAGTGGTACCCGGTGGGGTCTTCTGCTGTTGTAGCCCATCCGCCTCAAGGTTGTGCGTGTTGTGGCTTCACAAATGCTTTGCTGCATACCTCGGTTGTAACGAGTGGTTATTTCAGTCAACATTGCTCTTCTATCAGCTTCAATCAGTCGGCCCATTCTCCTCACCCACCCCCTCACCCACCCCCCTAAATGCATTGAAGCAACTGCCATGTGATTGGTTGACTAGATAATTGCATTAATGAGAAATAGAACAGGTGTTCCTAATAATTCTTTAGGTGAGTGTATATTCGTATTCGCGAATATTATAATCGCGAATTTATCGTGAATATCAGCACGTAGCAACATCCCTAGCAACCAATAGGAAAGTTGCCTACCCCTTAGTGTTGATCGCGAATATTCTAATCGCGAAATTTTATCGCGAATATATTACAATGAAGATTTTCGCAATCAAGTAAGAAATGACAAGATCACGAATTCTTGAATTTACGATGAATATTAGGGCAAAATATTCATGGAATATCGCAAATTTGAATATTGCCTATGCCGCTCATCACTACAGAGCATGAGCGCAACAGCCTCTTTAAACAGCTTGGGGGGTGCCGGGATTCACTGCTGATCGGATACTGATGACCTATCCTCAGGATAGGTCATCAATATTATACCACTGCACAACCCCTTTAACCCTTTTAGGACACATCCCTTTTTTTTTGCCCGACTTCAAAGGACCATAATTCTTTAAGTTTTCTGTTCACATAGCCATATGAGGGCTTGTTTTTTTTTTTTAATGCGGGACAAGTTGTATTTTTTAAAGGCACCTTTTAAATTACCATAGCTGGTACTGTAAATGGGGAAAAAATTCTTTGTGTGGTGAAACAAAAAAAAAAAAAAAGGCAATTCCGACAAGGTTTTTGAGCTTTGTTTTAACAACTTTCAGTTTGAACTAAAAATGACAAGACAACCTTATTCTGTGGATCAGTACAATTATGACAATACCAAATGTAGATAGTTTTTATTATGCGTTTTTTTAGCCTTTTTAATTGTAATTGTTAGTCTCCTTAGGAGACTGGCGGATCCAGGGGGGGGGGGGGGGCAACGGGGCAATTGCCCCCCCGAGTTGGCGGCGGCGGGGCACAGGGAGATGAGCGCTTCCATTGTGGAAGCGCTCATCTCGATAGTCATCTGTATCGCCATCCTCAGGACAGAGATACAGATGACTGTGCTGAGGCAGGGGAGGGAGAGGCGTGTCCCTTTCCCTAGTGCTTGCAGCCTATCAGAGGCCGGCGCCGGCGGCGCGATGACGTCATCGCGCCGCCTGAGCCATACAGCGCGGGACACAGGCCGGAAGAGGCCTGCATCGCATCGCGGACATGGAGGCAAGTATGTGTTTTTTTTTTTTTTATATATATACAATACTTTTACTGGCACATGGGGGGGGCTGTTATTAATACTGGCACATTAGGGGGGGACTGTTATTAATACTGGCACATGGGAGGCTGTTATTAATACTGGCACATGGGGGGGCTGTTATTAATACTGGCACATGGGGGCTGTTATTAATACTGGCACATGGAGGGGCTGTTATTAATACTGGCACATGGGGGGCTGTTATTAATACTGGCACATAGGGGGGCTGTTATTAATACTGACACATGGGGGGCTGTTATTAATACTGGCACATGGGGGGCTGTTATTAATACTGGCACATGGGGGGCTGTTATTAATACTGGCACATGGGGAGCTGTTATTAATACTGGCACATGGGGGGCTGTTATTAATACTGGCACAGTAGCCTGCTCTTTCCGAGGCTTGCTCTACTAAGTGGCTTCTTATAAAGCGGAGTTAAAAAATAAGGAGTTTAAGAAAAGGAGTTTGGAAACTAAGGTTGGATATAATTTCCTTGTGTGTTGTTGGCTTAATTTTACGTGGTCCTTCAACTACAGCAGACAGGGTCTAAATCTAAATCATTTAGACTGTTTTACTTTTTTACTGTTGTAATCCCCATTTAGTATGTGTTGCACAATTTACAACGCAGTCCAGTGCACATCTTGCATGATGTATGCAGTCCTGGAACAGGAGTTCAAGGGTGTATATCTTTGTTCTAGATGTGAGCAAATTACCCGTTTGGAATCGCAGATCGAGTCTCTAAATGGGCAAGTTGCAACACTGAGAGGCATTGATAATTTGCAAAAGAGTTTGCTTCTCACCGAGCAAGCACTCTTTGGGGTAGATGAGGGGGAGGGTGACAGAGAGGAGGCTGAGGAAAGTGAGGTAGCTAGCTGGGTAAAAGTTAGAAAGCGGGGTAGAGGGAAGAGTGCCAGGGAGGCTAGCCCTGATCTGACACACCCCAACAAGTTTGCACGTTTGGCAGATGAGAGGGATGTCAGTCCGGGGACGGCACTGCTGCAGCCAGACACTTCCTCTGCCAGTCAGGGGAATGTCAGCTCCAGTAAGCAGGGAACCAGGAGAGCAGGGCAGGCCAGACAGGTGCTGGTAGTGGGAGACTCCATTATTAGGGGAACAGATAGGGAAATCTGTCACAAAGACCGTGATCGCAGAACAGTGTGCTGTCTTCCTGGCGCTAGAGTTCGACACATCGCGGATCGGGTTGACAGATTACTGGGAGGGGCTGGAGACGATCCAGCGGTCATGGTCCATATCGGAACCAATGACAAAGTTAGAGGTAGGTGGAGAGTCCTTAAAAATGATTTCATTGATTTAGGTCAAAAGTTGAGGGCAAGGACCTCAAAGGTAGTATTTTTCCGAAATACTGCCTGTACCACGAGCCACACAAGAAAGGCAATGGGAGATTAGGGAGATTAACAAGTGGCTCAAGAACTGGTGTAGGAAGGAGGGGTTTGGGTTCCTGGAGAACTGGGCCGATTTTTCTATCGGCAACAGGCTCTATCGTAGGTACGGGCTGCACCTCAATGGGGAAGGGGCAGCTGTGCTGGGGAGAAAGATGGCTAGAAGGTTGGAGGAGTGTTTAAACTAGGGACTGGGGGGGAGGGTAATTACGTTATAGGAGGGGAAGATAGTGCAGATAGAGACCGGGGGCAAGGTAATAAGAATGGGGGAGGAATGGAAGGAGGGACTAGAACAATTCAGAAGGAAAGGTGTAGGGTAAAAAATATACATAAACCTCTCAAATGTATGTATACTAATGCCAGAAGCCTGACTAATAAAACTGGTGAACTGGAATTAGTGATGTGTGAGGAGGACTATGACATAGTGGGAATAACTGAGACATGGCTGGATGATAGCTATGACTGGGCAGTTAATGTACAAGGTTACAGTCTGTTTAGAAAGGATCGTCAAAACCGGAGAGGGGGAGGGGTCTGCCTTTATATAAAGTCCTGTCTAAAGCCCACAGTCCGAGAAGATATAAGTGAGGGACATGAACATGTGGAGTCACTATGGGTAGAGATACATGGAGCTAAAAACAACAATAAATTACTAATAGGAGTTTACTATAAACCACCTAATATACCACAGTCCACAGAAAATCTACTACTAAACGAGATAGACGAGGCGGCAAATCATAATGAGGTGGTTATTATGGGGGACTTCAACTACCCAGATATAGACTGGGAAACTGAAACTTGTATATCTCATAAGGGAAACAGGTTCGTGGCTATAACCAAAGACAATTACCTCTCCCAACTGGTTCAGGACCCGACTAGAGGGACGGCCATACTGGACTTGGTATTAACCAATAGACCTGACAGAACAACAGACGTGCAGGTCGGGGGACACCTGGGAAATAGTGACCATAAAGTAATAACCTTCCAATTATCATTCAAAAGAGCGTTTCTACAGGGAGGAACAAAAATACCAAACTTCAAAAAAGCTAAATTTAGCCAACTAAGAGAGGCCATAGGCCAAACTAACTGGGACAAAGTCCTCACAAATACAGACACAAAATGGGATATCTTTAAAAACATCCTAAAAACTCATTGTGAGAGGTACATACCGTATGGTAATAAAAGGTTAAGGAACAAAAAGAAACCAATGTGGATAAACAGAACTGTAAAGAAAGCAATAAATGACAAAAAGAAAGCATATAAAACACTAAAACAGGAGGGTTGCACGGAAGCACTGAAAAACTATAAGGAAAAAAATAGAACATGTAAAAAACAAATAAAAGCGGCCAAACTAGAGACCGAGAGATTAATTGCCAAAGAGAGTAAAACTAACCCTAAAATGTTCTTCAATTATATAAATGTTAAAAAGTATAAAGCTGAAGGTGTTGGCCCTTTAAAGAGTAATGAGGGGGGAGTCGCAGAGAGCGACGAGGAGAAAGCAAAGCTGTTAAATATTTTTTTCTCCAATGTATTCACTGAGGAAAATAAATTGTCAGATGACATGCAGAATGCAAAAATAAATTCCCCATTAAAGGTGTCCTGTCTGACCCAGGAAGAAGTACATCAGCGGCTTAAAAAGATTAAAATAGACAAATCGCCAGGACCGGATGGCATACACCCCCGTATCCTAAAGGAATTAAGTAATGTCATAGCCAGACCCTTATTTCTGATATTTGCAGACTCTATACTGACAGGGAATGTCCCACAGGATTGGCGCGTGGCATATGTGGTGCCAATATTCAAAAAGGGGCCAAAAACAGAGCCTGGAAACTATAGGCCGGTAAGTTTAACATCTGTTGTGGGTAAACTGTTTGAAGGTTTTCTGAGAGATGCTATATTAGAGCATCTCAACGGAAATAAGCAAATAACGCCATATCAGCATGGCTTCGTGAGGGATCGGTCATGTCAAACTAATTTAACCAGTTTCTATGAGGAGGTAAGTTCTAGACTTGACAGCGGCGAATCAATGGATGTCGTATATCTGGACTTCTCCAAAGCATTTGACACTGTACCGCATAAAAGGTTAGTATATAAAATGAGAATGCTCGGACTGGGAGAAAACATCTGTATGTGGGTAAGTAACTGGCTGAGTGATAGAAAACAGAGGGTGGTTATTAACGGTACACACTCAGATTGGGTCACTGTCACTAGCGGAGTACCTCAGGGGTCAGTATTGGGCCCTATTCTCTTCAATATATTTATTATTGATCTTGTAGAAGGCTTGCATAGTAAAGTATCAATTTTCGCAGATGACACTAAACTGTGTAAAGTAATTTACACTGATGAGGACAGTATACTACTACAGAGGGATCTGGATAGATTGGAGGCTTGGGCAGATAAGTGGCAGATGAGGTTTAACACTGATAAATGTAAGGTTATGCACATGGGAAGGAAAAATGCAAGTCACCCGTACATACTAAATGGTAAAACACTCGGTAACACTGACATGGAAAAGGATCTAGGAATTTTAATAAACAGCAAACTAAGCAGCAAAAACCAGTGTCAGGCAGCTGCTGCCAAGGCCAACAAGATAATGGGTTGCATCAAAAGGGGCATAGATTCCCGTGATATGAACATAGTCCTACCACTTTACAAATCGCTAGTCAGACCACACATGGAGTACTGTGTACAGTTCTGGGCTCCTGTAAACAAGGCAGACATAGCAGAGCTGGAGAGGGTCCAGAGGAGGGCAACTAAAGTAATAACTGGAATGGGGCAACTACAGTACCCTGAAAGATTATCAAAATTAGGGTTATTCACTTTAGAAAAAAGACGACTGAGGGGAGATCTAATTAATATGTATAAATATATCAGGGGTCAGTACAGAGATCTATCCCATCAGCTATTTATCCCCAGGACTGTGACTGTGACGAGGGGACATCCTCTGCGTCTGGAGGAAAGAAGGTTTGTACACAAACATAGAAGAGGATTCTTTACGGTAAGAGCAGTGAGACTATGGAACTCTCTGCCTGAGGAGGTGGTCATGGTGAGTACAATAAAGGAATTCAAGAGGGGCCTGGATGTGTTTCTAGAGCGTAATAATATTACAGGCTATAGCTACTAGAGAGGGGTCGTTGATCCAGGGAGTTATTCTGATTGCATGATTGGAGTCGGGAAGGAATTTTTTATTCCCCTAAAGTGGAGAAAATTGGCTTCTACCTCACAGGGTTTTTTGCCTTCCTCTGGATCAACTTGCAGGATAACAGGCCGAACTGGATGGACAAATGTCTTTTTTCGGCCTTATGTACTATGTTACTACTATGTTACTATGTTACATGGGTGGCTGTTATTAATACTGGCACATGGGGGCTGTTATTAATACTGGCACATGGGTGGGCTGTTATTAATACTGGCACATAGGGGGGCTGTTATTAATACTGGCACATGGGGGGGCTGTTATTAATACTGGCACATGGGGGGCTGTTATTAATACTTGCACATGGGGGGGCTGTTATTAATACTGGCACATGGGGGGGCTGTTATTAATACTGGCACATGGGGGGCTGTTATTAATACTGGCACATGGGGGGGCTGTTATTACTGGCACATGGGTGGGCTGTTATTACTGGCACATGGGTGGGCTGTTATTACTGGCACATGATTGGGGGGGGTTGCTCTTGTTAATGGAACATTATTGGGGGCACTATAGGGGCATCTACTGAGGCCACAAAGAAGGGGTATTTTATATGGGGTGCCCTGTACAGTACAATTTTATACTGGGACACATTATGGTGGGTACTATGGGAAAGGGGGGAGAGGAGTACTATGGGGTCATCTACGGGGGGCACTAAGAAGGGGTATTCTATACTTGCAAATTATGGGGGACACTGAGGGCATCTACTTGAGCATTTTATACTGGTACATTATGGGGGGCACTAGGAGGAAGGAGGGTGTGGAGCACTATGGGGGCATTTACTGGGGGCACTATATAGGGGTATTTTATATTGGCACATTATGGGGGCACTATGGGGACATTAGCTAACCTGGGGCATTACAAGGGGGGATGTTTTGCACATTATAAGGAGAATTATTTCTACTGGGGGGGGGGGGGCATTATGGTGGGCTTTATTACTCCTCCATGGTATGACCCCCTAGTAGCAGCACCAGCCTCTCCCTGCTCTGCTATCCCTCTGCCCCTTCTCCAAATCCTTATTATGAAATCTTTCTCATTAGGATAAAACACATCAGCTCCGCCGAGCCCCCCGGTCAAAGTGTTGAAGTGGTGTCCGAGATCCCCAAGGGCCAAGCCAAGTAATTGTAAGTTTTCATGTGGAATATGTTTGTTATACACATATAGCATACACTGTGCCACACAATGTTCAGTATACCTCTACACTGTGGAGTCTGTTCTATAAGCACCATTGTTTTGTGGCGGCGGACAGAAAATAATCTGGAAGTGCCCCTCCCGAGACCAGGCTCTGGATCCGCCACTGCCTTAGGGACTTGTACATGCAATAGTATGTACCATAGACTGCAAGAGTATGCTATTGCAGTCTATGGGATTTTCACAGGCTGCCTGTCTTTAAAAGGCCCCAGGCTGTCGCAGTAACCGATGAGAGCCCCACTGTTTCACTGTGGGGGCTCCGAATCGAGAACAGATGCCATGGTCGATATTCACTGTAGCATCTGAGGGAGTTAAATGACTGGGATCGGCGTGATCTCCGATCCTGGTCATTGCAGCTGAGTGCTGGTTGTATTACCTAGCTGGCACTCACTGCATACAGAGTGGGCTCATTATGTGAGCCTGCTTTATAGACTTACACTGCACCATCGACATAAGGTTACATTATGTCTGTTTTTTTCATAGCCAAAAGGCTGAGAAAAGATTGACATGTCTGTTTTAGTAACTAGATATATTCCCCATGTAATAACGATTCTGGAACTTATTTTCAGCGCAAGTCGCATAGGCTTGTCCAGAACGACTGATTTCAGGTAGAAACAGCAGACATCATAGGACCAGGAAGTCAGAATGCAGGTCACATGACGTGGTGGTGGACCCGAACAGAGCTAATTATTCTGCAATGACGCTGCCAGTACTGACTGCACTACCCTACCCCTCATGTAGCTTACAAATGGGGCAACCATAAACCCCCCAGAGTTTTTATTTAATGTGTCTGAATAGGAAGTTAGCTGACCGCCCCTGCATTACTGAATACTGTCGATGAAAACTATACACAGTATTATCTGACAATCCTGGGGCAATGACATTGTTATACGTATAAGAAAGCAGGAAAAAGTTAATAAAAAGCATGACTTAAAGTGGCTTCGGAAAAATGTGCACCATCAAATCCTACTGCATAGCCTCCATTAATGATCTTAAAGATGTTTGTATTTAATTCAATAGTAAAAGTAGCCAGCAGCAAGAAAGCTTTTACTCAATCCAAACACACATTAGCTGCACTCTGTATATTCATCCTGCATGCTTTATGCTATGGGGATCATCCCAGGTCTGCTCCAGATGTCATCAGACATTATTCTATGGTGTGCACTCCAGTCACCCCACATTGCGGTATACTCTTCTTACTCTGGAGAGATTGTCAGAGTGAAGTCTGAGGGGATCCACATACCGATTGAGCAATTAATTAGGATGCACCGTCACTTCCCGCTGAATTGACTGACTTTTCCCACCAATATCAAATGCAGAGAAACATGAGCAAAATGATTCTTCATAGTGATAAATCTTTATGGCACCATTAGCATCTTCACAGGGAAAATAGGGGATCTGCTAGCAGCCAGGAAAGCACCATTATACATACAGGTCTGCATTATGATTGGATATCATGATACAAATAAACTGAAGGTAGAATTTACAAGTCACTACACTTGTATGCAGTCTCCATTACCACAGCCCCACATTACCACGGCCTGACCGGTCCGTCCTCTCTTTACTTCAGCTGTTTCCTCATGAACTCCATTCCTACACAGATTCAGCTGAAGATCTTATCAGCTGTATTCATGATCATAATCCCTGACAAGTAGAGCAGAGAGGAGGATGAGGCAAATCTTTAGCTCAGTGTTGTGAAGTAACTTGTCCTCCTGTGTGATTAGGACAGGTTTTGTGTGAACTAATAGGACGACAGCCATTTTATTTCTCCTAATGATTGCTCCCTAGACAAAATGAACCATTATAACCAATGAAAGGTATTTGGGAATATACAGTCGGGTCCATAAATATTGGGACATCGACACAATTCTAACATTTTTGGCTCTATACACCACCACAGTGGATTTGAAATGAAATAAACAAGATATGCTTTAACTGCAGACTGTCAGCTTTAATTTGAGGGAATTTACATCCAAATCAGGTGAACGGTGTAGGAATTACAACAGTTTGCATATGTGCCTCCCACTTGTTAAGGGGTCAAAAGTAATGGGACAGGATTATAATCATAAATCAAACTTTCACTTTTTAACCACCTCCCGACCGCCTAACGCACGGATGCGTCCGGAAGGTGGTTGATTCATTCCTCCTGGACGCATCCGTGCGTCATCTCGCAAGACGCGAGATTTCGGTCAGAGCCGGCCCGCGCATGCGCATCGCGGGCCGGCAAAAGTTAAAGAACAAGTTCGTCACCAGCCTGCCAGCAACGATCATTGGCTGGCAGGCTGGCGATTTTCAAAAAATCCAATCACAAGCCATATAACAGATCATATTAGTAAATATGATCTGTTATATGGCTTGTCTGCTCCTCTGCTGGTCCTTTTCGTCGGTTGGATCCAGCAGAGGAGCAGACTGAACTGTGAGTAGCACCAACACTACACTGTAGCCCCAGATCACCCCCCTGCACACCAATTAACCCTTTGATCACCCCTTTGATCGCCCCTGTCAATCACTAGTGAAAGGAAAAAAAGTGATCAGTGTAAACTGTATTGACTGTTAGGTTTTAGGGATAGTTTAGCCCCCTTGGTTAGGTAGTTTAGCGTGAGTTAGCGCCCAGCCCACCGCACCGCAGTCACTTATTCGCTGTTTAGCGTATCGCTAATCAGCATTTGTACTTTTATAGTATCTGTAAGTGATCAAAACTGATCACGGTCAGATCTATAATTGTATTAGTGTCACCTTAGCTCGCCCTCCACCCAAAACGCAGTGTTTGCCCGATCAGGCCTGATCGGTCGCCCACACGTGCGTTCACCCACGCCCGCCCCGCCGCAGTGACAAAAAATATATATTTTTTGATCACTGCACATTCACTTTACACGCGCTGCGGCGATAAAAAAATCAGTTTTGATATTTTTTAGCAACCGCAGCGGCCTCCGGTACTTCGCTAGCCTCCCCTTTGTAAGACAGGCTTGCTTTTTTTCTTGGGTAGTCTCAGGGAATACCCCTAAATTTAGTAGTCCAAAATGTCAAACAGGGGGTATTCTTCTGAAGAGGCCTACAGGATTCTGACCCAGTCGGATGAGGAGTGGGAACCCTCATCTGACGAATCTAGCGGGTCAGAATATGAACCTGTAGAAAGCAGTGGCTCTCTGACCCAAAGTTCGGACGAGGAGGCTGAGGTCCCTGATAGCACCAGGCGTACCCGGCCCCGTGTCGCTAGACCACAGGTTACGCAGGATCCGCTTCAAGAGCAGCAGAGTGGGGCTGTCGCTGCCGGATCACGTGGTGAGGCATACACCAGCAGCGCAGCCCTTCCTGGACCTAGTACCAGCACTGCCGTACAACATGGTGAAGTAGCGAGCACCAGAAGGGCAGTTGAAGCTGGTACGGTGGCACGTGCAGTAGTTACCCCGTCGCAGCCACTGCACAGACAGGCCCGTAGAGCCCCTAGAATCCCTGAGGTGCTGGCAAACCCTGATTGGCAGTCACCAACTTCAGCCGCACCATTAGTTCCCCCTTTCACCGCCCAGTCTGGAGTTCGGGTTGAGACGGCTCATATCGGTTCGGCCCTGGGATTTTTTGAGCTGTTCTTGACTGTGGAGCTCTTAGACTTAGTTGTGGCAGAAACAAACCGGTATGCCACACAATTTATAACCGCAAACCCGGGAAGCTTTTATGCCCAGCCTTTCCGGTTGAAACCAGTCCAAGTTTCCGAAATTAAAATTTTTCTGGGCCTTCTCCTCAACATGGGTCTAACTAAAAAGCATGAATTGCAGTCATATTGGTCCACGAACCCAATTCATCACATGCCCATGTTCTCTGCTGCTATGTCCAGGACACGATTTGAGACCATCCTGCGTTTTCTGCATTTTAGCGACAACACCACCTCCCGTCCCAGAGGCCACCCAGGTTTTGACCGGCTCCACAAAATTCGGCCCCTCATAGACCATTTCAACCAGAAATTTGCAGATTTGTATACCCCCGAGCAAAACATCTGCATAGACGAGTCCCTAATACATTTTACCGGGCGCCTTGGCTTCAAACAATACATCCCAAGCAAGCGTGCCCGGTATGGGGTCAAATTGTATAAGCTCTGTGAAAGGGCCACAGGCTATACCCACAAATTTCGTGTCTATGAGGGAAAAGATCAGACCCTGGAGCCGGTCGGTTGCCCTGACTACCTGGGGAGCAGTGGGAAGACAGTCTGGGACTTGGTGTCACCCTTATTCGGCAAGGGGTACCATCTTTATGTGGACAATTTCTACACAAGTGTGGCCCTCTTTAGGCATTTGTTTCTAGAACGGATTTGCGCCTGTGGCACCGTGCGACCTAGTCGCCGGGGCTTCCCCCAACGGCTCGTTACCACCCGTCTTGCAAGGGGGGAGAGGGCTGCCTTGTGTAACGAAGAACTGCTCGCGGTGAAATGGAGAGACAAGCGTGACGTTTACATGCTCTCCTCCATTCACGCAGACACGACAATCCAAATTGAGCGAGCAACCCGTGTCATTGAAAAGCCCCTCTCAGTCCACGACTATAATTTGCTCATGGGAGGGGTGGACTTCAATGACCAGATGTTGTCTCCGTATTTAGTTTCCCGCAGAACCAGACGCTGGTATAAGAAGGTGTCTGTATATTTGATTCAATTGGCTCTGTATAATAGTTTTGTTCTCTACAGTAAGGCTGGGAGAACACGATCCTTCCTCAAATTCCAGGAAGAGATCATCGAGAACCTCCTGTATCCAGAAGGTTCCATGGCCCCATCCACCAGTGTAGTTAGCCGTCTACACGAGCGACATTTCCCCAATGTCGTTGCTGGTACCTCAACCCAACCGTCACCCCGAAAAAGATGTTGTGTCTGTAGCAGGAGTGGAATAAGGCGTGACACCCGCTATTTCTGTCCTGACTGTCCTGACCACCCTGCCCTATGCTTAGGAGAGTGTTTCCGGAAGTACCACACACAGGTACACCTAGCATAGGGATCACATCTCACCAGGACAGGCACACAGGGCTATTAGGGCCCATTCACTCACAGCTGCTGCAAACGTCTCCTTTCACATGGGACAAAGTGCATAACGTACTTCGCCACATCTTTGGGCGATTTGCGCTTTGCACATTGACCCATGGGGAAGGAGAGGTT
Organism: Bufo bufo; assembly: GCF_905171765.1. Taxonomy (NCBI): domain Eukaryota; kingdom Metazoa; phylum Chordata; class Amphibia; order Anura; family Bufonidae; genus Bufo; species Bufo bufo. Next base: position 569,416,050 of record NC_053389.1, on the reverse strand, counting down.
TGTTCTATAAAGGTAAAAAAAAAAAAAAAAAAAAAAAAAAACACCAGTAAGCAAAAAGGTTAATGTTCAGTTCAAAAAGTTAAAGTTTATATGTTCTCTTCCAAAGTGAATAAAATTATTGTGTTGCGGCCTGTTTTTTGTTTTTTTTTTACCTTCCAGGTGGACCAACTGATCGACTAGCTGCAGCACTAATGTGCATTCTGACAGAAGCATTGCGCTGCTGTCAGATTACACGCAAGTCGGTGTATGCGGCGCTGCAAGACGAGATTTCTCCTCTGCAGTAAAAGATACGTTTGCCGAGGCATATGAGCTGAGGAGGTGGCGGTGTTCATATGCTTTGGCAAACACTTTGTATATAAAAAAATAAAATAAAAATCCCGGCAAGGATTTATTCATCCACATCGATTGATGTGAATGGAGAAATCTGGTTTGCCAGGGCATACGAGCTAAGTGGGTATGGATGTTGGGCGGAGCTCCTATGTCCTGGCAGACCCCTTTCCCCTCCTTTTTTTTTTTGGCAGAGATTTTTTCATCCACATTGATCGATGCGAATGAAGAAATCTGTGCCGTTCATTTTTTTCTTTCAGCCCAGAGGCTGAACGGAAAAAAAAAATCTCATTACCCGTATGCTCAATATAAGGAGAATAGCAGAAACTCCTAATGCTGGCCATACATGTAATGATTGCGGAGACCCTCAAATGCCAGGGCAGTACAAACACCCCACAAATAACACCATTTTGGAAAGAAGACACCCCAAGGTATTCGCTGAGGGGCATATTAAGTCCATGAAAGATTGAAATTTTTGTCCCAAGTTAGCGGAATGGGAGACTTTGTGAGAAAAAAATCAAAAAAATCAATTTCCGCTAACTTGTGGCAAATTTTTTTTTTTCTATGAACTCGCCATGCCCCTCATTGAATACCTTAGGGTGTCTTCTTTCCAAAATGGGGTCACATGTGGGGTATTTATACTGCCCTGGCATTTTAGGGGCCCCAAAGCGTGAGAAGAAGTCTGGTATCCAAATGTCTAAAAATGCCCTCCTAAAAGGAATTTGGGCACCTTTGCCCACCTAGGCTGCAAAAAAGTGTCACACATGTGGTATCTCCGTATTCAGGAGAAGTTGGGGAATGTGTTTTGGGGTGTCATTTTACATATACCCATGCTGGGTGAGATAAATATCTTGGTCAAATGCCAACTTTGTATAAAAAAATGGGAAAAGTTGTCTTTTGCCAAGATATTTCTCTCACCCAGCATGGGTATATGTAAAATGACACCCCAAAACACATTCCCCAACTTCTCCTGAATACGGAGATACCACATGTGTGACACTTTTTTGCAGCCTAGGTGGGCAAAGGGGCCCACATTCCAAAGAGCACCTTTCGGATTTCACAGGTCATTTACCTACTTACCACACATTTGGGCCCCTAGAATGCCAGGGCAGTATAACTACCCCACAAGTGACCCCATTTTGGAAAGAAGACACCCCAAGGTATTCCGTGAGGGGCATGGCGAGTTCCTAGAATTTTTTATTTTTTGTCACAAGTTAGTGGAAAATGATGATTATTATTTTTTTTTTCATACAAAGTCTCATATTCCACTAACTTGTGACAAAAAATAAAAACTTCCATGAACTCACTATGCCCATCAGCGAATACCTTGGAGTGTCTTCTTTCCAAAATGGGGTCACTTGTGGGGTAGTTATACTGCTCTGGCATTCTAGGGGCCCAAATGTGTGGTAAGGAGTTTGAAATCAAATTCTGTAAAAAATGACCAATGAAATCCGAAAGGGGCTCTTTGGAATATGGGCCCCTTTGCCCACCTAGGCTGCAAAAAAGTGTCACACATGTGGTATCTCTGTATTCAGGAGAAGTTGGGCAATGTGTTTTGGGGTGTCATTTTACATATACCCATGCTGGGTGAGAGAAATATCTTGGCAAAAGACAACTTTTCCCATTTTTTTATACAAAGTTGGCATTTGACCAAGATATTTATCTCACCCAGCATGGGTATATGTAAAATGACACCCCAAAACACATTCCCCAACTTCTCCTGAATACGGAGATACCACATGTGTGACACTTTTTTGCAGCCTAGGTGGGCAAAGGGGCCCACATTCCAAAGAGCACCTTTCGGATTTCACCGGCCATTTATTACAGAATTTGATTTCAAACTCCTTACCACACATTTGGGCCCCTAGAATGCCAGGGCAGTATAACTACCCCACAAGTGACCCCATTTTGGAAAGAAGACACCCCAAGGTATTCCGTGAGGGGCATGGCGAGTTCCTAGAATTTTTTATTTTTTGTCACAAGTTAGTGGAATATGAGACTATGTAAGAAAAAAATAAAATTAAAATAAAATCATCATTTTCCGCTAACTTGTGACAAAAAATAAAAAGTTGTATGAACTCACTATGCCCATCAGCGAATACCTTAGAGTGTCTACTTTCCGAAATGGGGTCATTTGTGGGGTGTTTGTACTGTCTGGGCATTGTAGAACCTCAGGAAACATGACAGGTGCTCAGAAAGTCAGAGCTGCTTCAAAAAGCGAAAATTCACATTTTTGTACCATAGTTTGTAAACGCTATAACTTTTACCCAAACCATTTTTTTTTTACCCAAACATTTTTTTTTTGATCAAAGACATGTAGAACAATAAATTTAGAGCAAAATGTATATATGGATCTCATAAAATTTTACAACTGAAAGTGAAAAATGTCATTTTTCTGCCAAAAAATCGTTAAATTTCGATTAATAACAAAAAAAGTAAAAATGTCAGCAGCAATGAAATACCACCAAATGAAAGCTCTATTAGTGAGAAGAAAAGGAGGTAAAATTCATTTGGGTGGTAAGTTGCATGACCGAGCAATAAACGGTGAAAGTAGTGTAGGTCAGAAGTGTAAAAAGTGGCCTGGTCTTTCAGGGTGTTTAAGCTATGGGGGCTGAGGTGGTTAATACTTGGTTGCAAATCCTTTGCAGTCAATTACAGCCTGAAGTCTGGAATGCATAGACATCACCAGACGCTGGGTTTCATCCCTGGTTATGCTCTGCCAGGCCTCTACTGCAACTGTCTTCAGCTCCTGCTTGTTCTTGGGGCATTTTTCCTTCAGTTTTGTCTTCAGAAAGTGAAATGCATACTCAATCGGATTCAGGTCAGGTGATTGACTTGGCCATTGCATAACATTCCACTTTTTTCCCTTAAAAAACTCTTTGGTTGCTTTTGCAGTATGCTTTGGGTCATTGTCCATCTGCACTGTGAAGCGCCGTCCAATGAGTTCTGAAGCATTTGGCTGAATATGAGCAGATAATATTGCCCGAAACACTTCAGAATTCATCCTGCTGCTTTTGTCAGCAGTCACATCATCAATAAATACAAGAGAACCAGTTCCATTGACAGCCCACGCCATGACACTACTACCACCATGCTTCACTGATGAGGTGGTATGCTTAGGATCATGAGCAGTTCCTTTCCTTCTCCATACTCTTCTCTTCCCATCACTCTGGTACAAGTTGATCTTGGTCTCATCTGTCCATAGGATGTTGTTCCAGAACTGTGAAGGCTTTCTTAAATGTCGTTTGGCAAACTCTAATCTGGTCTTCCTGTTTTTGAGGCTCACCAATGGTTTACATCTTGTGGTGAACCCTCTGTATTCACTCTGGTGAAGTCTTCTCTTGATTGTTGACTTTGACACACATACACCTACCTCCTGGAGAGTGTTCTTGATCTGGCCAACTGTTGTGAAGGGTGTTTTCTTCACCAGGGAAAGAATTCTTTGGTCATCCACCACAGTTGTTTGGTGGTCTTCCGGATCTTTTAGTGTCGTTGAGCTCACCGGCGCGTTCCTTCTTTTTAAGAATGTTCCAAACAGTTGTTTTGGCCACGCCTAATGTTTTTGCTATCTCTCTGATGGGTTTGTTTTGTTTTTTCAGCCTAATGATGGCTTGTTTCACTGATAGTGACAGCTCTTTGGATCTCATCTTGAGAGTTGACAGCAACAGATTCCAAATGCAAATAGCACACTTGAAATGAACTCTGGACCTTTCATCTGCTCATTGTAATTGGGATGATGAGGGAATAACACACACCTGGCCATGGAAAAGCTGAGAAGCCAATTGTCCTATTACTTTTGGTTCCTTAACAAGTGGGAGGCACATATGCAAACTGCTGTAATTCCTACACCGTTCACCTGATTTGGATACAAATTAAAGCTGACAGTCTGCAGTTAAAGCACATCTTGTTCATTTCATTTCAAATCCATTGTGGTGGTGTATAGAGCCAAAAATGTTACAATTTTGTCAATGTCTCAATATTTATGGACCTGACTGTATTTATAATAAAGTAATATTTATGTATTTTAATTTTCTTAATTCCCAGAAAACACTTTAAGGAACTTTAAATAAGATATGGTTATATAAAGAGGAGAAAGAAGTGCACACGTGTATTTCAACGGGGAGAGGGGAACAAGCCTTTGTGGATACCTCTGGCAGCGACTTCTCTCGCATGGCAATAAAGGATCTGGCATGTTGAAATCAAGATACTCAGCCCTCCTTTCAGGGCCGTTTCTATAGGCGGGCGAGGGGTGCGACCGCACAGGGCGCATTACTCAGGACAGAAAAGGGGGGCACCATCAGCAGGGCCCAGCTCCGGAGGGGGGCCCTTTCTGTCCGAAGGCAGCAGAAGTGGAGATGAGCACTTCCATTGTGGAAGCGCTCATCTCCATATTCATCTCTATCGCCGTCCTCAGGACAGCGATACAGATGAATGGTGCAGAGGAGCAGGGAAGAGGCGTCTCCCTTGCCCATTCCTTTGATAGGCTACAGGCCTAGTGCCTGTAGCCTATCAGAGGCCGGTGCAGGCGGCGCGAGCGGGAGCAAGACACAGGCCGGAAGAGGCCTGCATCGCATCACTGACAGCAGCATAAGGTAAGTATATGTGTTTATTGTTTTTATTATTTATAGTATACTGTGACAAGAAGGGGAGTGGGGGCCCTATATACTGGCACAATATGGATTGTTACTATGGAGAAGAGGGGAAGCACTATGGGGGCCACTATGGAGAAGAGGGGAAGCACTATGGGGGCCCTATTAACTGCCAAAATATGGGGGGGCACTATGGGGGCCACGATGGAGAAGAGGGGAAGCACTATGGGGGCCCTATATACTGGCACAATATGGGGGGCCACTATGGAGAAGAGGGGAAGCACTATGGGGGCCCTATATACTGGTACAATATGGGGGGGCTCTATGGAGAAGAGGGGAAACACTATGGGGGCCCTATATACTGGCACATTATGGAGGCACTATGGAGAAGAGGGGAAGGAGCACTATGGGGGCATCTACTGGGGGCCCTATGTACTGGCACACATTATTTGGGGGCTCTATAGAGAAGTGGGGGGAAAGGAGCACTATGGGGGCATCTACTGGGGGCCCTATATACTAGAACTTATTATGGGGGGCTCTATGGAGAAGTGAGGGGTAAAGGAGCACTATGGGAGCATTTACTGGGGGCCCTATTTACTGGCACGCATTATGGGGGCACTATGGAGAAGTGGGGGAGAAGAGCACTATGGGGGCATTATATAGGGGCATTTAATACTGGCACCCATTTTGGTGCCACTATGGGGAAGCATTATGGGGGCATCTAAGTGGAGCAGTCTATAGGGGCATTTTATACTGGCACATTATGGAGAACACTATGGGGACGGGGGAGGAGCACCATGGGGCACCTTCTGGGGCACTATATAGGAGTATTTTATACTGGCACAAATTATAGGGGCACTATGGGCACTTAAACTCAACTGGGGGCACTAAGTGTTTTTTCTAGTGGCACACAGTTCAGGTCATTGGAACACATGAGGGCACTCTGGGGACATTGGCTCTACTGGAGGCACTAAGAGATTTTCATTTGTTTTATTTTTACTGACACACAACGAGTCACACATTAAAAAGAGAATTATTACTACCAGGGGCATTATGGTGGGCTTTATTACAACTGGGGGACTATGGGAGCATTATTACCGTACTTCTGGGACACAATCACTGTTGGGGGCACTGTAGGAGCACTATTACTACTAAGTGCACTCTGGCACAGAATTATTACTATTGTTGGGATTTTGGGGAGCACTATTACTGTGGGGGCACCCTGGCACAGTATCAACGTAGCACATTTATTTTTGGGGGACATTATGGTTACACTATTAGTGTCAGGGACACTATTTTCTGGGTGCAGTTATTTTTTAGGGCGCTATCTGTGTGTAACTAGTATTTTCAGGGGGTTTATCAGTTTATGCAGTATAGTTTTGGGGGTGCATGATGGGATGTTGAGAAGGTGGGAGGATGATGTAAAAGTAGGAAACTAAGATGTCTGTCAAACTCTGCAGAGAGAAGAGATGGCTGAAAGAAATAATCATGGCGGTCTGGTCTGAATGGAGAAGATAAAGAAAGAGAACATCTACATCAAAGGAGACATCTCTGGATGTAAGGCTACTCTATTAGGCTACTCTTACAACTGCGTTAGTGTTTCTGGCAGGCTGTTCCAGCAGAGAAAAGCCTGCCGGAATTCACTGGATCTGGCACTGCAGACTAAATTCCCGCCGCCCCCATCAACTACAATGGGGTACGACAAAGATCTGGGGGGATGGGGTGGGGCGCTTTTTTGATGTTCGCCCTGTTGGTAAATTTCCCTAGAAACTGCCCTGCCTCCTTTCCCCAGACATCTGCCATTGGGGTAAAGCCTAGAGGCCTATGTATATATCGGTCAATTCTTGCAAAACTTGGTGAGATCAGCTGACTTTTTCCTAAGTGTATGGTCAGCGTCATACTTTTTGTATTCTATTCAGCCAGTTACCTCGATAAAATTGTGGACGGATTTCCAAAAATGACACAAACTAATTACAGCCTTAAGACATACAACTTTCCAACTTTTCTTAAATGGCACATAAATCTGTATTGCTAGGCAGAGTGGCATGCCTATCACCTTCCTCAATCATCTTCTACTGACCTACCTGAGATTGGACCTAGGTGCAAGGTGGTACCTTTCTTCCCTATAGCATGGAAAATGTAAGCAGCAAATCCGCTGCCCAGCGTGAACATGGACCAAGCATTATTGAGATTTTGCATCCTTCTTATGAACCACAAAGCTCAGCATTTACAGAAAGTTTCCAAATTTCCAACTTTACTCTAATTGCAGTGGTTAGCCACCCCTTGAACTGTCCTTTAACCACAACATCTAAGTAATACAGTTAAAAGTGAACATAAATCCTTAATAGGTGACATTTTCACAAAAAATATATGAATTAGTTGTGGTAAAATATGATACTATAGCCCCCTGTAGGTGTTAATTACTTTCTTTTAAGAATTGCTATTGCCCATGTCTAATTACATCATTACTCAATAGAACAGAATGAATTAAAAAGAGCAGCATGCTAAAAGCTTGCAGGAAGGTCATAAGAAAATAGCGTACTCCATCATAGTATCCTACTGCATGACCAGCAATGCATTCTCCTGCAAAGAGTTGTATAGCGGAGGTGTGCCAGAAGCTAATATGTAAGAAGTGCAAAATTATTCTAAAAAATAGGGGAATCCATTTAAACAGTTTAGCAAATTACGGCTGAGCATGCTGCGCTACATGATAACTTCGGCATGCTGTCTGCATCCGCATGTCTGTTCCACAAGCTATAGAACATGTCCTATTCTGGTCCATGGACCCACGCTAGGAAGGCTCGTCCCTGTCGCGGCCTGCTATTGGCTGACTCTCCCCCCCATACCCTGTCACGGAATGTTTTGATCCGTGCGACAGGAACATGTAGCGGCAGCCGTGCGGCCATCATGAGCGATGCGTGTGCCGGGGAGTGGGGTAAGTACAATATGAATGAGGGGCCCGGGCATTTGGGGGAAGGGGATCATATTTGGTGTTGGATAATCCCTTTAAGTTAGTCAGATTTAAGCAATGTATAATTGTAGCATTTTCAGGTAGTTCTAGCTTTACTGATATCTTACTGTTTCATTTTCGTGAAAAAGAAGTTGTAATATTGATGCAATACATTTTCAACGCAGAATAAAAAAACAAAACATTATGCTTTTTTGATGTTCTTGATTATTTGTAAATTTTTTCTTTCTTGACTTCAGTGGGAAAAATCGTTACAGAGAATGTAAGTATGGAACCATACAGTATGAACACGGTCTAAAAGGGATGCTCTTCAGGACTGTACCTTCACTAGGTCAGTTATCCAGGTCTCCTCAGTGTCAGCTACTATATTAGGCTACTTTCACACTAGCGTTTTAGTTTTTGCCAGTATTGAGATCTGTCATAGAGTTTCAATACCAGTAAAAAACGCTTCAGTTTTGTCCCCATTCATTGTCAATGGGGACAAAACTGAACTGAACAGAACGGAGTGCTCCAAAATGCATTCCATTCCGTTTAGTTGCGTTCCCATACCGGAGAGCAATTTGCAGCATGTTGTAGTTTGCTTTCTGTCCTGGGATGCGGAGCAGGAAGGATCCGGCATGACCCTAATGCAAGTCAATGGGGACGGATCCGTTTTCTCTGGCACAATAGAAAACGGATCCATCCTCCATTGACTTTCAATGGAGTTCATAACGCGGGGCAAAAGGGGTAGCTGCCCTGGACCCAGTTGCTCCTGGGGGGCCCAAGGCAGCTGCCTCTTGAGCCCCGCTGGCCACTGACCACAATCGCCGGCTCCGTGTCCCGATCCTATCCTTCACTATGCGAGCGGCATGGCTCGCATAGTGAAGAACTTACCCGGAGGACCGGGAAGCGGTGAAAGCTCTATCCTCACCTCTTCCTGGTCCTAGGCTCTCCGCTGTGAAGGCTGCGCAGATGTGAGGTCATGCTGTGACCTCACCCTGTGAGCGGCAGTTCACAGCACAGCAGACTAAAGAGGAGGAAGACCGTGCGCGGGCGGTGAGGAGCGGCGGCGTCTAGAGCAGGAAAGGTAAGTGTTTTTTATTTTATTTTACTTTATATGAGGCTGATGGAGGCACTGGGGGCTGAAGAGAGGCATACGGGGGCTGATATGAGGCATATGGGGGCTGGTATAAGGCATATGGGGGCTGATATGGGGGCTGATATAAGGAATATGGGGGCTGATATGAGGCATAAAGGGGCTGCTATGATGCATAAAGGGGCTGATATGAGGAATATGGGGGCTGATATGAGGAATATGGGGGCTGATATGAGGAATATGGGGGCTGATATGAGGCATAAGGGGGCTGATATGAGGCATAAGGGGGCTGATATGAGGCATATGGGGGGCTGATATGAGGCATGGGGCTCTTATCTGAGGTCTGATTGGGGGTCATTCAGATTGGGGTCTGATCTGAGGTCTGATTGGGGGTTTGAGCTGAGGTCTTATTGGGGGTCTGAGCTGAGGTCTTATTGGGGTCTTATTAATATTGGGGGTCTGATTGGTGGACTGACCTGAGGCATCATGAAAAATATTTTTTTCTTATTGTCCCCCTCTAAAACATAGGTGCGTCTTATGGGCCGGTGGTCTTATAGGGCGAAAAATATGGTACTTGCTTGCTCCTCCTCCTGACCTCCCCTGCCCTTTTCGTACGCCGCACGAAACATCACGCGGAGGCACTGCAACGCTAGGGTGAGCCGAGCCCCGGTCTCCTTCCTGAACTGCAGAGCGGTGCCCACTTCCAGCCCTGAGGCCAGCTGCCCAGAGCACTGATCCTGAGCCTGTTGGAGTCTTCAGAACTGTAAGTATTTACAGTAATTCACTGTTAGCTATATTATGTATATTACTTGTTTTATGTGAGTAAGGGTGCTGGGTGGTTTGAGAAGGGGGGATGGAGAAGGGGGAGGGAGGGGTGGATGGAGGGGTACAGTACTATCTGCACATTGTAAAAAAAAAAAAAGTAATCTGCAAAATACTATATATTTGTGTCAGAAGTTGTGCCTTTTTTATTTTCTTCACACCATTTCACTTTTTTCACATTTTGCTATGTTGCAGCCTTGCGGTAAAATAAAAAAAAGTTTTCCCACATCAATCTGCATCTGAATACTTCAAAATGAGAAAGGAAAAACTGAATATTAGAAATGTCTGGAAATGCATGAAAAAGGAAAAACTAAAATTTCACAAGGACATAAGTATTCAGGACCTTGCTATGACACTTTTGAGATGCTTCTACATATTGATTGGAGTCCACTTGTGGTAAATTCAGTTGACATGATTTGGAAATACACACCTCTGACTATATAGGTCTCACAGATGCATATAATAGAAAAAAAAAAACAAGCCATGATGAGGAAAGAACTGCCTATAGAGCCCAGGGAGAGGACTGTATGGAGCTACAGATATGAAGAAGGGTACAAAAAACTTCTGCAGCACTGCACTCCATTATTCTTAAATGGAAGAAGTTAGGAACAACCAGGACTTGTCCCAGAGATGGCCACCCCTCCAAACTAAGTAATGGGGGGAGAAGGGCCTTGCTACACAGGATCTAAAATAGTATATACTACTATCAGAAAGACACAAACATTTGAGAGACTATGCAACCTATAACAGTGAATAAATAAGCTTTGGGAGCCACAGACTTCCCTGTGGACACTGGTGGTCCAATTATGTGGTCACAAATTACAGAACACACAAGATGTTACAACAGGGAAAAAAACTGTTTGGTTTTATACGTTACACAGAATCACACATTTATAACCTGTAGATTATGTAACAAAAGTACAAAGTCTAAAAAATATTTAGCAAAATATATTTCCGTCTGTACAAAGACCTTAGTGTCCCCTGTAATTGCTTTCCACCCCTGCTTTCAAAGCGTTCCGGCACTTCGGTACATGATGCTTGACAGTGACCACTGGCTATGTTCCGCTCTGTGCAATCACCCCCGTGCCCTAGCCTGCTTTTCATTATGATGCTTTTATTATAGGCACTGATTGCCTCTGTTTATTTAGCTTCCACTTAAAGGAAAATTTGCATCATCCAAACAACATCCATATTTTGTCTGCCAGCCATTTTACTACTCTGGCTCCCGATTAATGCCAGATGTTATATAGAAGGCCTGAGAAAACCTTCAAAGTCCACATACAATGTCCTCATGTCACACATACCACAAATACAAAAACTCTGGATTGTTTCCATATGTACTAGTGGACTAGCAAAATCCAACTCACACCTTCACCAAGATCTTGAAATGGCTTTTTGCTTTTTCATTTGCTTTATCTGTTGATGGCTCAAGCCACACGATGACATGAAGTAACACACAAAGTTGTAAGCGACCTTGCCACTTTAGCAAATTTTCTACCATGGAGCCATTGTAAAAAAAAATCTTTGGTGCTTCTATCACAGCATATTGTACTAGAGATTGTTGTAAAATTTGTAAATGAATATTTGTGTATTTTGTTGCATATATTACTGTTACTACATTCTTAGTCAATGGGCAATTGGTAATTGGATTAATTATATGAAAACGATGTCACAAAATATATGTTTTATTCACTTATCACATGTAAACTTTCGTATTAGCAAGCATTAAAGATGTCTCAAAAAGAAAACCTGTATCTATATGGCCTGGTGTGAATCTGGCTTAAAGAGGTGGATCCCATTGAGGACTCCACTCTATTGGTCAGAATGGAGAACCACTAAGAAAGCATAGCTCTACTCTGGCAGAAATACAAACTGTCACGGTGGGGAGTGGGGGGAAAACTCCCCACCATATAGCATAGGAAAACGGGAAGCAGCTAGGCCTGGATGCCGGGAAAAGGGAGCAGGTCACATCCTAAAGCCGCCCTAATCCTGGCGCTGACTCCTAACCGTATGAGCAGACCCATATGGTAGCGAGGCTCATACACAGTAACCTCGGACCCTGAGTCGCCCTGATGATCCCTGAAATAAAGGTTAGGAGCTAGAGACCACCTGATCCTCCAGAATACGGACAAACAGGTGTCTCACAGACCAAGCAGCAAGGATAAGGGAAGACAGTGAGCAGCAACTGGGTCATCAGGCAAGAACCCAGTGATACGACAACACACCGTAACAACAAGCACTTACCTGCCGCAGCAACAGGCTGGAACACCAGCAACAAGACTACCTGGACCCCCATGCAGGCTAAATGCATGGCAGCACCAGGAAGAGCTGCTCACTGTCTGGTGGTTCCCCCTCCGGGGAACCCAGGGGTCCTCTCACCGAAGGCACAGACATACAGGGGGACGTCTAGCAACCATGCTGGACAACACACCAAACAGACAAGATATGGAACACAACACTAGACATAACAACACACCCTGTACATAAACCCTCACCAAACATATACAAGGGAAGGAAGGGTAAAATACATAAGTATGACATCGGAAGACCTCGATGTCTAACTAGGTGGCCCTTACACTGGACGGATGGAATATCCAGGGCAGCAGCATAGCTCCAGCAGACACCAAGGCTGGATAACTACTGACCTCAAGCTCAAAGCACCAGATTCAGAAGAGCAATGAGGCTACACCCAGAACACACCTAGCCAGGAAGTTAACCCATCCAGCACCAGACAGGGAAAGAACCAGGAGAAGGAGTAAAGCACAAACATGCTGCACGACAACGCGTTGCCCCTGGCAAGCAGCATGCACTGCTTACGTGTCACGGCGCACAACAACCAGACCGTGACACAGCCGTGATGCAAACCTACATTAATAAAAAAAACAATACCTATATAATATATAAACTCATGTATTAAACCTTATGACAAGGTTCTCATGAATATGTCAGCCATAAACACTACTACTCAATTGCAAGAAATAACAATATAGTTATTGAATAGAAAAATATACTAAAGCACTGGCTGTAACAGCCCCACAAATACAAAAAGCACAAAGGACATTTAAAAACATAGCACCAATAATACGTTTTGGGGGGGAAGCAGGAGGAAAAAAGAAGTGCACCACATTAAAGCTAATACATGTACTCAATCTTACAAAAACTCATGCTTACAAAATCAATATTAAAATTTTATATACCCGCCTGAATTGCCCATATATCTATGTAGTTCCTGCCACTGCACCACACAGCACCCTCCAAAGCACGTCTGAAGTATCTTTCTCAGGGAAGACTTGGCCTAGCCAAGTCAACTGAAGGTCCACCACATAATACTGCATTACTCAAGCAGCCAGATCCATTGTGATCAACTGAATATTTCAAAGGCTTCCTTTAAAAATGGGTTGCCTTGTTGAAAGAACCTTTTAAAGGATATGTCAGATACCCGAAAATGTTCATATATGCCAATAGTGGTTCTCCAGGAACCCACACCATGGATGAAAAAAATGGCAGCATAATTATGGAAAACGGCAATCTACTTACCACATGCAAATGCTACATTTGTGTTTTTATAGACGGTATTTTAATGCTTCAGTTTTCTTCACTGATGTCACAGTGGCAAATTTCTGATTTTAAATATTGAGGAGGAAATGCTTCCATACTATACATTTTTGTTTAAAGCCTATAATATAACTACTGCTACAACCATCCCGGAAAATAGTGATCACTGAAGCACTGGCAAAGCTATTCTTTTAATAAGCCATTTTTAAATAAGTGACCTAAAAAGTGACCACATTATGAAATAGAGATTCTTTTGCCTCCATGGATGTTTTGAATTTGTTAGTTTGTATTTACGTATTCAGTACACTTCCTCTATGTTATTATTGTGTGATACATAAAACATGGTTCTATTTGATATACAAAGGGAATTTTTTTTCTGCCAGTTAAAACCAGACAGTGACATACAGTGCCTTGTAAAAGTATTCACCCCTCGACTTGCTTTGTGTTTTGGTGCCTCACAACCTGGAATTAACATGGATTGTTTGAGGATTTGCATCATTTAATTTATAGAACATGCCCACAACTTTGAAGAGTTTTTTTTTTTTATTGTGAAGCAAACAACAAATAGGACAAAATAACAGAAAAAGTCAATGTGCATAACTTTTCACCCCCTTAAGTCAATACTTTGTAGAGCCACCTTTTGCAGCAATCACAGCTCAGCCACTTTAGATGAGTCTCTATAAGTTTGCCGCATCTTACCACTGGGATTTTCGCCCATTCCTCCTTGCAAAACTGCTGCAGCTCCTTCAAGTTGGATGGTTTGCGCTTGTGAACAGCAATCTTTAAGTCTGACCACAGGCTCCATCGGATTGAGATCTGGGCTTTGACTAGGCCATTCCAACACATTTACATGTTTCCCCTTAAACCACTCAAGTGTTGCTTTAGCAGTGTGTTTGGGGTCATTGTCATTGTCCTCCGTCCTAGCCTCAAATCACGCACAGAGTGATACAGGTTTTGCTTAAGAATATCCCTGTATTTAGCACCATCTATCTTTCCCTCAGCTCTGACCAGTTTCCCAGTCCCATCCCCACAGCATGATGCTGCCACCACCATGTTTCACTGTGGGGATGGTGTTTTTTGGGTGATGTGATGTGTTGGGTTTGCACCAGACAGAGCGTTTTCTTTGATGGCCAAACAGTTCAATTTTAGTCTCATCAGACCAGAGCACCTTCCTCTATACATTTTGAGAGTCTCCCACATGACTTTTCGCAAACTCACAACGTGCCTTTTTGTTTTTAGCTGAAAGTAATGGCTTTCTTCTGGCCATAAGGCCCAACTCTATGGAGCGTACGGCTTATTGTCGTCCTATGTACAGATACTCTAGTCTCTGCTGTGGAACTCTGTAGCTCCTCCAGGGTTACCTTAGGTCTCTATGCTGCCTCTCTGATTAATGCCCTCCTTGCCCGGTCCGTGAGTTTTAGTAGGCGGCCGTCTCTTGGCAGGTTTGCTGTTGTGCCATGTTTTTTCTATTTGGTTATGATAGATTTGATGGTGCTCCTGGAGATCATCAAACATTTGGATATTTTTTTATAACCTAACCCTGAATTGTACTCAGTGTCGGACTGGGATGCTTAGAGCCAACCAGTAATATTCATTCTGGGGGCCCACTGTACAGCGACATGCAAATATTACCTGCCCACACAGAGGCAGACAGCAACAAGATGCTATAAGATTATTATGATATACGATTATGGGGGTTTCTGCAACAACTTCAAAATATGGGCCCCAAGGAAGAGAGGATACTGGCTGGCCTGCCTCTATTCCTACAGGCCATCTTAACCTTTGGATGCATCTATAATAATAAACTGGATAGTCTACCCAGTTTTTATATTGATATATGTTATTTGAGATTCTGTGCTGGTGGACTAGGGGCCCACCTCTCTCAGGGGCCCACCGGGGGATTCCCCTGTTCCCCTGTGGGCCAGTCCGAGCCCTTCTTGCCCGATCCATGAGTTTTGGTGGGAGGCCGTCTCTTGGCAGGTTTGCTGTTGTGCCATGTTCTTTCCATTTAGTTATGATAGATTTGATGGTGCTCCTGGAGATCATCAAACATTTGTATCTTTTTTTATAACCTAACCCTGACTTATACTTCTCAACAACATTGTCCCTTGCTTGTTTGGAGAGTTCCTTGGTCTTCATGGCAGTGTTTGGTTAGTGATGCCTCTTGCTTAGGTGTATGTAATGACAGATCATGTGACACTTAGATTGCACACAGGTGGACATCATTTCACTAATTATGTGACTTCTGAAGGTAATTGGTTGCACCAGAGCATTTTATGGGCTTCCTAATAAAGGGGGTGAATACATACGCACATGCCAATTTTCTGTTTTCTATTTCTAAACAATAGTTTTATTTATATATTTAGACTATGTGTTCTGATCCATCACATAAAATTCAGATTAACAAAACATTGAACCCGGGGCTGTAATGTAACAAAACACGAAAAAAGTCAAGGGGAGGGGTGAATACTTTTGCAAGACAGTGTATTTTTTTCTAATCTGCTTTTATTGTCTGGTTATAGATTTTTTATTTCTGTTTTTTGAACATGATTATGGGGCAGCCATCTTGCTGGCGCATTTAGAAATATGCTTTACAGCAGCCACCATTACACACACAGTAGTCTGGAGGGGACTCTATGGGAGAGTTTTCTAGGCATGCTCTATGATCTGTGCAGAGGTCAGAAGTGAGTAGATAAGCTGTAATATCATCTATTGTGAATGGTGGATATATACATACATACATACACTCACCTAAAGAATTATTAGAAACACCTGTTCGATTTCTCATTAATGCAATTATCTAGTCAACCAATCACATGGCAGTTGCTTCAATGCATTTAGGGGGGTGGTCCTGGTCAAGACAATCTCCTGAACTCCAAACTGAATGTCAGAATGGGAAAGAAAGGTGATTTAAGCAATTTTGAGCGTGGCATGGTTGTTGGTGCCAGACGGGCTGGTCTGAGTATTTCACAATCTGCTCAGTTACTGGGATTTTCACGCACAACCATTTCTAGGGTTTACAAAGAATGGTGTGAAAAGGGAAAAACATCCAGTATGCGGCAGTCCTGTGGGCAAAAATGCCTTGTGGATGCTAGAGGTCAGAGGAGAATGGGCCGACTGATTCAAGCTGATAGAAGAGCAACGTTGACTGAAATAACCACTCATTACAACCGAGGTATGCAGCATAGCATTTGTGAAGCCACAACACGCACAACCTTGATGCGGATGGGCTACAACAGCAGAAGACCCCACCGGGTACCACTCATCTCCACTACAAATAGGAAAAAGAGGCTACAATTTGCACGAGCTCACCAAAATTGGACTGTTGAAGACTGGAAAAATGTTGCCTGGTCTGATGAGTCTCGATTTCTGTTGAGACATTCAAATGGTAGAGTCCGAATTTGGCGTAAACAGAATGAGAACATGTATCCATCCTCTGATGGCTACTTCCAGCAGGATAATGCACCATGTCACAAAGCTCGAATCATTTCAAATTGGTTTCTTGAACATGACAATGAGTTCAAGAATGGCCCCCACAGTCACCAGATCTCAACCCAATAGAGCATCTTTGGGATGTGGTGGAACGGGAGCTTCATGCCCTGGTTGTGCATCCCTCAAATCTCCATCAACTGCAAGATGCTATCCTATCAATATGGGCCAACATTTCTAAAGAATGCTATCAGCACCTTGTGGAATCAATGCCACGTAGAATTAAGGCAGTTCTGAAGGCAAAAGGGGGTCCAACACCGTATTAGTATGGTGTTCCTAATAATTCTTTAGGTGAGTGTATATGTGATGTCTAGCATTGTAATCCTGCCTGTGATGATAAAGAGATGACTGCTGACAAGTGATTTGTACAGACCAAGAAGAGATATTTATTATTAGGCTTAGTGACCAGTGCAATAACTGGGGGATTTTAGTATTTTTTTTTTTTTTTAACATAGATAGTGACATTGAAAATTAAAAATACCATAAAAAGTCTTTAAAAATGTTTAACATAAAAACTTGATTTAAACATTTAAATGTAAACAGGTAATTTTCTGATGAGTTTCTCTTTAACATCTGATTTTAGTCCTTATGTACTGTCCGGGGGAATGCTTGCTCTACAAAGACTCCGCAGAAATGCACAGCGGAGTACAACTAATTAGAAATGTCACAGATGATGCTTGGACTTATATATCATCACAAGGATGCTGGGGAAGCAAGCCGTGCTCTGTCCTGCCTGTCCACACTGGAGAGAAGGAGCTATCAGTATGGCAGCAGGTGACCAGACACGCTCTACTTTTTACAGCTGGCACTAACTCCATGTAATGGATATCAGATCTGCAGGCAGAATGATTTGTCGCCATTACTTGTGGTATATTACACAAAATGGATCCTCATAGGACAGGCATTTAGAAACTATGATAGCACATACATTAAAAAGCATATATAGCATGTACCAGAACTGAGCTGTGTGTTAACACATCTGACCTTGAGACGCATTGAACTATACTCATTGCTGATATATGCTTCCAGCAGAATTATGTCAATGAATGGTTTTCCCCAGCATGAAGCTATAACACACCAAGGGCAAATGATGCTTAAAGAACTATGCCAAAATATGCCTTAACTTTGAGAGTTCATTATGATCATATGAGAAATGTGCTGTAGAAAGGCACAAGGGACCATCATAGATGGAAGATATGTGTCACCGAGGTTCCTGGCTAGGAGCCAGTAGTGCATATGTCCGCAGCAGTTGCTGATGGACACTTTGATAGTTAGCATAGCTGTGAAAAGCTAATCCGGGGCGGCTCTTACTGGGAGCAGCCAAAGTGCAGGGTGGGTGGCTGTTCCCCATGGTCCAGGCCGGGTTTTGACGGGCTTACAAAAAGTCAGCCAGCAGGGTCAGGGGTGATGATTACCTGGCTGATGGTGGAGCTCTATGTAGCTGTGTGTGTTTTTGGAGCCGAGTGAAAACCAGAGGGTCTCTGCCGAGAGACAAAGGACAAAGCAAGGTTCCCATCCACTCCGTGGGGAGTACGGTACTGTGCCCTAAAACTTTCTATGTGATTGTTCAGATTCAAGACTGAATTGTTTTTCTTTAAGTGTCAGCTGAAGTAAGCTGATCACTACCGCCTGTTGAATTGTGGTGTGCCAACAATAAAATACATTTATTACTTTGATTTCCACCACTAAAAGGCTACTGTGTATTTATCTGAAGGCTACCATTTGGGAAATCCCTACAGTGCTTACTTAAAGAGGACCTGTCACCAGTTCGGAAATATAAACTACACAAATGTGCTGCGACCAGGCTGCCGGGAAGTGCATGTGAGTGAGTAACCGGATGAGTGAGTAACCGGATGGTTGTTGTAGTACTCATTGATCTGAAGCTCCCTGGGCTGGCATGCAATGATGGGAAGAGCGCACCGGTTCTTTCCTTCAGATAACAGTCCAGTTCTGGGGTCCTCGTTCCTGATGACAGTTGAGGTGCCCTTGATGGTGAAGGTTTTACAGTGCAAAGCAGGGTCCCGGTTGATGCCAACACTTTGCAGTGTAGTAGTGATGTAGGAGGCAATGATGAGACCAGGTTAGTTGTAAAGTCTTCACTGTACTTTACTGCAGCAGTCAAGGGATAAGCAACACAGGCACTGTGTACATCAAATGCAATTTCAACAGTTGGTGTATGCAGTTCCCATAATTGTGTATGAGCGATGGAGTAATGAGTCCCTTTCTTGCAATCTGTACAATCCTTCCAAACCGATCAAAGGGTGCAACTAACCTTTCTCCCTTTAGGTTTGTATTAGCTCTGAAATATCCACAATGGAATACAGTCTCTGAACAGGCATGGCTTCCTATCGTTTGGCTATTTTGGGAGACCTAAAGCTTGCTCCCTCCACATGCAGATGTCAGTAACCTTAGGGTACTTTCACACTAGCGTTTTTCTTTTCCGGCACTGAGTTCCGTCAAAAGGGCTCAATGCCGGAAAAGAACTGATCAGTTTTATCCCCATGCATTCTGAATGGAGAGTAATCCGTTCAGGATGCATCAGGATGTCTTCAGTTCAGTCATTTTGACTGATCAGGCAAAAGATAAAACCGCAGCATGCTACGGTTTTATCTCCGGCGAAAAAAACTGAAGACTTGCCTGAATGTCGGATCCGGCATTTTTTTCCATAGGAATGTATTAGTGCCAGATCCGTCATTTAAAATTATCGGAATGCGCATGCGCAGACTGAAAAAAAAGGTGAAAAAAAGAAATGGCAGATACGTTTTGCCGGATGACACCGGAAAGACAGATCCGGCATTTCAATGCATTTTTCTGTGATCAGGCATTTTTAAGACTGATCAGGATCCTGATCAGTCTTACTAATGCCATCAGCTGACATTTGACGGAACTGCTTGCCGGATCACTCTGCCGCAAGTGTGAAAGTACCCTTAGTGTAGGCAGTTACCTTCTCCGGCAAATACTCTGCAATCCTCCTTATGGTTGCTGAACTCTGTTTTCAGTAACGCTGTCTCCTAAAGGGCTGTCAGATTTGTTGCTTGCAGGAAAATACCTTGTGACAATGCCCTATACTGCTCTGAGGTGTTCACTTGTCAGCAGTCAGACAGTCTAGGTTACTTCCTCCTAGAGAGGAAGGGTGGAGACAGCTCCGCCTATCTACAGTAACTAGGTACTTTTCCCTTTCCATACACAGGCAATGTGTGGGCAGAAGTTATCTTGTTGGAACATCCACGTCTCCTGAGTTTAAGAAGGCAGAAGGCTCGGTTCCATGATGTCCTGGACATAGTGTAGGCTGGTCAATGTTCCTGCAACGAATACCACACGGTAAAAGGCCATCATAGCTAATGGTACCGCACCGAACACTATGATGTGTCATTGATAGCTGCAGCAGAGCTTGCAGGAGGGCTGGAGAACACCTGAGACACACAAGACCAACAATAGGTATCACGGTGTGTGCTGCTATTAGCTACCATGGCCGTTCCCATCTGGTATTCATGGAGGAATCATTAATCAGCCTTTTTTATGTCCACGGCATCACAGAACCAATCCTACTGCCTTTTGTGACTCAGAAAATATGGTGTTCCAACCTTGGCTGAACTATGGGTCCAAGTTGGAAGAGCTTGGAATGACGTACCACAGGAGGATACCCAGCACATGGATAGCCATTACCATACCAGAGTGGCAGCCCCATTGCAGCAAGGTGAAATGCCACCCAGTATTAACCCCGTTCCGATATGTGACGTACTAGTACTAATGGGGCCTTATCTCCATAATAAAGGGGGGGGGGGGGGGGGAGAAATATCAAAGAAGCACCATAAGAATTATAAGAACAGCCGGATTTCAGGAATGTATATAGTTATACTTTTCTGCAAACTGGTGACAGGTCCTCTTTATCAGAAAGAACAACATATTATTAGACTGCTGATTTTCTTGACTCATGGGTACCTTTATGGATCTCTATCAGGCTGGATATGAACTTTGAATTACGGTGGGGCCTGATGAAGGTCTAATGCCTGTTGTCAGGGAAAAGAACTATTGAATTTGTTGGATTTCAACATGTCCAATCCTTTGTTCTCCCTGGGGGAAGCCACAATGAAATAAACGTGCGTTATAGAGCACTGGAAGACCAGCTGTCTAATGTCTACTGCTGGATTTAGATAACTTCCATATAATTGTATAAGACTGTCAGTTCTCATGACACACATACTAATATACCAAGCAACAGGCTCTACTCCATGTATATGTGCACATGTCCCATGGATGGAAACGGTACCTCATGAATTGCTTCTCTACTGTATCTCATCTTTGCATATTGGAGAATTATACAGTATATATTGCTGTATGTTACCAAAATGTCTCCTTTTTAGAGATTCTGGTAACAAGGGAGAGTATGCAAGAGGAAAGGGGCTGTTGTGAATGTAGGTAGCCACAATGACAGCTTTCTCCATTGAAAGAGCACAAGGACAACAAGGTGACACAGACAGACTCAGGGAGAACTGGGAGTTTGGAGGAACTCCATTTACCTACAATTCTCTCATCCGCGACCTGAATTGCTACTGCTGGTAAAATTATAGAAGTACCTTGTAAATTGCTGATAATGCAACCTCCTGAGTCCTAATACACAAGAGAAAGTTCACCTTCTCAATTGCTGACAGCATTTTATAGTCAAACCCATATCCCACAGGACCAAAAGGTGCTATTTACATAAAACCAAAGGCATTCTGCAAATATAAGAATATAGCAAAATGCCTTCATTCAAGGGGTTCTGCCATGATTGATTTAACAATGAAAATCAGAGATCATATAGTACATGACAGTCTCTTTCTAACAAAGCTAGAACCAGCCCTGTACCTCACATGGTCCAGAGATCTCCACATTCACTGCTCCTATTGCTCTGCTAGATTATCTTCAGCCTGGCAGCTCAGGGGGCATGTCCTTTCTGCTGCAGCTCTCTTCCTGTAGCTGTCACCTCTTCGTTCCGCAATTTGTGGACCCATTCACTTTCAATAGGGCTGGAACAGATGCAAATCTGCATTTTCGGGATCTGCATCAGTTTTTTCGGGATCCGTTTTTTCGGGATCCGCAATTTCGTTCCTGAAAAAAATAGAACATGTCCTATTCTTGTCCGCAATTGTGGACCAGAAAAGGCATTTTCTATTATATAGTGTCTGTGATGTGCAGTCCGCAAATTGCAGATCGCACATTGCAGGTGTCCGTGTTTTGCGGATCCGCAATTTGCGGATCCGCAAAACACTTACGGACGTCTGAATGGACCCTTAAACTGAGCACTTTTGACCAGCTCAGTGAGACGGACAAAAAAATGAGGAAAAGAACAAACAGCAGGTGTCGCTACACAATATTTAGTTACATTACAAGTGTATTCACATCCAGGTGCTGGTCTGAAATATGTAGAATATGTTTTGTGACAAAACCGCTTTAAGGGCATCTGTCATCAGATTTCTACCTGCAACAGGTCAGCCAGTTTCATAGGTGCAAATCTGCTGACAGCTGCCCCTTAAAGGGGTTGTCCAGACTAGGAGCCAACAACTACCCAATGCTCCTAACTTGTGCCCCATTAAAAAAAGAAAAGTCACCTGTCTGTGGTCCCCACATGCCCACCCCACTGCCCTGTTCCTGGGCACTTCATGTTTGGGAATTGGCTTGGCCATGTCACAGCTTTGGCCTCAAAAGTCACATGTGCTTGAATGGCATGTTACTTTCAGTGACATGCTAGTGACGTGTTATTCAAACATGTCACTGGTGAAGCCACTGACTGGTTGCAGCGGTCATGGAACCAAGCCACTTCTAGTTCTGCGGGGAAAGGGGGAGTGGCACAGCGGAACTGCGGACAAGTGAAAGTTTTATTTTTTTGTTTTTAACGGGGCATGAATTTGGAGCCCTGGGTTTGTCAGCTCCTAGACTGGACAACCCCTTTAATTCAACACACTCCAAAGTTGTACAATGGAGGCTTATCATTAAGACAGCATTCTAACTAAAAATTGTGGGGGCTCACCAGCACAGTCATGTCCTAATGGTATTTTTTGGGACAACACCTTGAAGTAATGCTATTTTTCACCATCTTACTATGCAGCATTTCAGCTTATTGAGCCATATAAAGCCAATCAGGATTGTAATAGGTGCTTATATTGGAAATCTCTGCAGTAACACAAGCCTGGTTGTAAACACAAGTCAATCATTTGTGCTGCAGTGCTGCAGAATTCTATCTTACCTTTCATAACTGAATGTCACCTATACAGCAATATGACTGCAACTCCCGAATCTCATTGATAATTGCATAGTGCGTCTGTTTATTACAATGTTATACTAACATTGCCCTTTACTTTTTTTTTGGTGTTTTATTACTTATTATGTGCTGTATTTTGTTGGGATGCTAAAACAGTAAACGCAGTCTTGCACACTCATTAAAGGTATACTATGCTACCAATTATGCCCAGTTATGAATATGCATACATAGATACTCCTAACTAGGGTTTGAGCATTTGCTTCCTGCTGGTTCGGTATGATGTACAGTCTCTGTGGACTGTGAGCTTGCTGGAAACTGGAACTTCTGGGAGGAATGACCATGACAATTTCTGTACAGCCATGCTGAATATGTTGGCACCAAACAAAAGAAATTCTCATGAAGCCACACTAAACGTAGATAAACCCGTCGATTTCGATGGGAACAAGTCTCCATCCATCGTGTGCAGGTGACAGATGTCAGGGGAAAAAACAGCACGTTAAATATCCTTTTGTTCTCATGTAAGATAAACGCCACCAGAGGTGTTTGACAGTCTCTTTGCACTAGTAAAAACACATGCATGCTCTGCCGATTTGGGTGTACATGTGTGTAGGGCGAGCATTTGGCCGACAGCTATTGAAGGTGTATGGCCATCTTTGCACCCCGAAGTGGATGATCTGATATGAGAATAATGGTATGATCATTTAGTGCTGTAGCTCTGATGCAACCCCCTACAGTGTCACAAATCCGACAGACTATGGCAGGAGGTAGGTTGTTCTGCCACAGTACACACTACTACTGCAGACTGGAAGGGCTGCAGATATTACCAGGATTGTGAGAGAATTCCTAATTCTGAACAAAAGAACCAGGACAATGCCAAAGAAGGGTGAGGTGGTAACATATTGGGTTACCTTTAAGGCTTCGATCACATCACCGTTCAGCCTTTCCGTTCTACTGCTCCGTTTAGGAGAAGGCACATAACTGAGCCAAACGGAGCCTAAGGACCCCATAGACTACAGATGTAGCAGGGTTAGCACTCCAGCTCTTAACTCAAATTTCTTAACTCATCGCATTATCTTGAGACAAAAGCCATTGAAGGTGTTTGCTTAGATAACACAACTCAGAAATCTCAGAAAACAGGAGTGTTAACTCTACTCCATTCGTTAATTAATGAGGTCCGTTATGTTTCCGCTCAGAAGATGATTTTGAAGCGGAGACAAAAGTCCTGCATGCACAACTTTTGTCTCCGCTCCAAAATCATCTTCTGAGCCGAAACATAACGGACCTCATTATAGTCTATGGGGTCCTTAGGCTCCGTTTGGCTCAGTTATGTGCCTTCTCCTAAATGGAGCAGGAGAACGGAAAGGCTGAACGGTGATGTGAACGAAGCCTAAGTCTAGGACTACACTGTGACTTTTTGTAGCGCTCCAGAGTGAGTACATGGGGCTATATGTAATCTTGTGGACTGCAGCTCTCACTCAATAGTTAAAATTAATCGGTAGTGCTACAAAAAGTCACAGTGTAGCCCAGACCTAAAGCTTCACGAACAAGACCGCATTTTTCATCCATATGCAATCAGCATTTTGTGAGGATAGCACATAAACCCAATAATTTGTATGGGACATGCACTCATTGGTTTTTCAGCTCTGTAAATTATAGTACGTGTCCTATTCTGGTTGATATTGTGGATGTGAAAAGCCCTTTCTATTGATGGGAGTGAAAATAATATGGAATGCACATGGAAGGTGTGGACGTTTTGCAGATCTGTTTTGTGAGGACCAAATTATGGACACCGCCATGGGCATGAAGCCTAAACCTTGACTAATAGATACTGCATGACTGAAATATTAATACCATCGTTCTTTCATATCCCTTCATGTGTATATACAGATTATTTTGTCATCTTGTCATGTAAATAATAGACATGTTACTACAGATGATAAAAGCTGATCATTGTTCTCATCTCATGTAGACCACACACCACCATTTTCTCTAAATAAGTATCAGTGCACAATTATACACATGGATTAAACAAGGAAAACTAATAACTCACCATGAATACGACATCCTAAAAGCCAATGGCTCATACTACACACATAATCTCATATACACAGAAGATATGAATAAGACTTACAAACATATCCATCACCAGGTGCTCCAGAGTCGCCTCAATATCCTCCAGTTTGGCTGCAAGAGTCATTTTCAGATGCAACAGATGTAACTTGGAAAAATTGCTTTACAAACTACTATGTATCCAATAATTTCTTTTAGGGTTCAAGGAATTGTTGTATCCCCAATAAAATCAAGAGTCAGTTCTGGCCACATGAGAAGGACCGGATGTGCGGCTACAGTAAGAAGCAGATCCTCAGCGCTGCAGCAGGCATCGGTTTTCTATAATTTGATATTTGGGAGGCTGATTCCAGTTATTGTTCCAAGATTAGCTGGGAATGATTGTGAAGTTGAGCATTGCAGCTGGATAGTGACACAGCTGGGACCATGGACGGGAACAGAATGAAGCATGCTCCTCTATGACTGATATTTATATGTTTCCACTTTTCGACTCTTTCTCCCTTTACTGCTTGCTCCTGACCTTTCATTAATGTCTGCATACACTGGAAAGTATTGTAGGACAAGGCAGAATTGGGTTGCGATCAACCCTAGGCCAATTCACATAGCTACACCATGAATGATCCTTTGTGCGCTGATTGAAATTTCCTTGTAAAGCCATAAACAAAAAGAGAATGGCGTTTTAGATAAGGGAAATTTACACTCTCATTTTTTCCTCTATTATTAGATTAGAAGTCTAATTTCCCAAAATAGGCTTTGATTCCCTTAAATTCATCAAAGTGAGCATTGGCTTCCATCTCCATGAATTGCTTGATTCAGCCCAGTGAGGGTACTGGCACAGCATGTGTCTTATTTTCATGAGCAGATGGGCAGACCAAGAGATCTTGTATATTTTTTCACCGAGTTAGAAGTTACTTTTGTAACAAGGGTGACTATGTTTGGTGACACTGTCCCAGGATAATACATACTACTCAGGAACACATGCATTTCACTAATACATTTTGGGGATGTCCATTTTTATGCAATGACACTATTTTGGGTGATGAGAAGTTTCTACCATTAGCTTACCATATATTTATTTCGTAATTCATTAAAGGGCTTCTCCAGGCTGATATTGATGAATATCGTGATGATCACGTGTATAAGGAGACCGTGCACGCAGTGTGCACGTGCCGTCTCCGCCCGCATACAGATGGTCGGCAGGAGTGCCGTGTGTGGGACCCCCACCGATCTGATATTGATGACCTATCCTGAGCATAGTTCATCAATATAGGAATGCCTGGAGAATCCCTTCAAGGCCGGGTTCACATCACTGTTTATTTTTTGTTCTTCTGTCTGAAGAACAGAAAAATAAAGAAAAAAATTAACCCTGTAAAAAAAAAATTGATCCTGAGCATTAGTTAGGCCTCTTCCATATTTCCGTTTTTCACAGACATGTGCTGTCCGCATTTTCCACGAACAGACATACCCATTGATTTAAATGCGTCACACATCAGTAAAAAATCACGGAGACATGCACTACTTTGGTCTGTGATGCGGACGAAACATGCCCACTGAAGTCTATGGGTCCGTAAAAATCATGGACACGACATGGATGGCATCCGTGGCGGGTCTGTTTTTCACACAAGACAGATAGGAAATGCTCTTGAAATTTATTTTCAGCTGAGCAAGGTCTGTGGATTACGGATGACACACAGAGGGTAAAAATGGACACACGGACCATCCACGATCCTTCACGGACATCTTCATGGATTAAATAAGGACGCTTTTTTCACATACATAATACTGACACGGAAATGTGAATGAGGCCTTATTCACATTTGACATCAGAAAATCAGAAAAGTCTTGCATTTTTTCCATCTAAAATAATTGACAGAAATGGTTCAAACGGATGCCAGGATCTGTTTTTCTCTTTATTTTTCTGTTCTGTTCTTCATATAACCACGCCCATTCCCCCACCCACTTTTCAAAACTTGATTAAAAATTCAAAAACCTGCAGATTTTTTGTGCAAGGAAAGGCCACTCTGTGTTATGACCCATTTTATTTTTACCCTTTCTACCCCGGGCCAGTTTTCACCTTCCTGCCCAGGCCATTTTTTGCAAATCCGACGTGTCACTTTATGTGGTAAAAACTTTGGAACACTTTTATTTATCCAAGCCATTCTGAATTGTAAATGTAATTTTATTTTTTTAGGATGTTAGAAGGCTTAGAATTTTAGAAGCAATTCTTAAAATTTTTAAGAAAATTTCCAAAACCCACTTTTTAAGGACCTTTAACACATCGAGGGTTAACAGCCAAACAAAACTCAATATTTATTACCCTGATTCTGCGGTTTACAGAAACACCCCACATGTGGTCGTAAACTGATGTAAGGGCACACGGCAGGGCGCAGAAGGAAAGGAACGCCATATGGTTTTTGGAAGGCAGATTTTGCTGGACTGGTTTTTAGATGCCATGTCCCATTTGAAGCCCCCATGATGCACCCTTACAATAGAAACTCCCAAAAAGTGACCCCATTTTGGAAACTAGGGGATAAGGTGCCAGTTTTATTGGTACTATTTTGGGGTACATATGATTTTTAATTGCTCTATATTATGTTTTTTGTGAGGCAAGGTAATAAAAAAATTGCTGTTTTGGCAGCATTTTTATTTTTTTGCAACATTCATCTGACAGGGTAGATCATGTTCTATTTTTTTAGAGCAGGTTGTTATGGACACAACAATATGAAATATGTCTACTTTGCCGATCATCTTGTGCAGGGGCTCATTTTTTGCAGGAAGAGTTTACGTTTTTATTGATACCATTTTTGGGTACATATGATTTTTTGATAATTCATTATTACACTTTATGTGGCAAGGTGACCCAAAAAAATTGGTAAATTTGGCACAGTTTTCATTTATTTATTTTTCCAGCGTTTATCTGAGGGGTTAGGTCATGTGATATTTTTATAGAGCTGGTTGTTAGGGACGCGGCGATACCTAAAATGTATAC
Source organism: Bufo bufo (assembly GCF_905171765.1). Taxonomy (NCBI): domain Eukaryota; kingdom Metazoa; phylum Chordata; class Amphibia; order Anura; family Bufonidae; genus Bufo; species Bufo bufo. Next base: position 569,387,928 of record NC_053389.1, on the reverse strand, counting down.
TTTTTTTTAAAATTTCACTTTAACACAATAATAGCATATTTGAAACAAAATGATGTTTTAGTGTCTCATGTTCTGAAAGCTATAGTTTTTTTAGTTTTTGAGCGATTTTCTTAGGTAGGGGCTCATTTTTTGCAGGATGAGGTGACGGTTTTATTGTTATTTTGTGGGACATACACAGTTTTTTACTTTTTTTAAACTTTATTTATGACTAACTTTTGGGGGTCTGATCCCCTCTGCAATGCATTACAATACATCTGCATTGTAATGCATTGCCTGTTATTGTATTACACAGAGTAATACACTAACAGGTTGCCTAGGAGACCAAGCCTGAGGCTGGATCTCCTGGGCACCTGTAGAAGACAGGTCCCGATGCCGTGCAAGGCATTGGACAGCCTCTGCATGGCATCAAGCTGCCTTCTCACCCATTGGGTCCCCGCCACAGCAGCGTGGGGACCCGATGTGCTCCCTAACCCGGAGCAAACCCCTTCTATGTCGTGGTCAGCGTTGACCTCAGCATAAAAAGGGTTAATGCGCTGGCATCGGTGTTTGCAGGAGCATACAGCAGGGGTCTGGCTAACGGGAACAGCTGGTCCCCTGCAGCTGATCAGGCGGGTGCAGCTCCACGTCCCGCTGCGCCGTACTATTATGGCGCTGGTCTGGAAGGGGTAACTATGAACAATGGGTGTGATTTACTATCCAGAAATATGCCTATATTAGGCATATTTCTGGCGCAGATTGCGGCGCAAAGGTTATTGTTTCTGAGACTTTTCCCCAGCTCATGCCAGGTCTATAAAGTGGGCTCCTGTTTTAGGCTTAGAAAATGGTCTAAATGCAAGCCCGCAAGGAAGCTAGTTTATATTTAGACTAGTGCAGACTGGCGATATATCAGTTTTGGGAAAAGATTTAATCTTCTCCCCATCTGCCTCTTTTGATCATTTTACAGCGATAAAAGATATACATATTTTTGCTCGTTCACTGCTTTTTAAAAAAAGTTGGCATCATGGGGAAGTGGATTCTGGCACTTTCGCCACGAACGAAGAACAGGAGGCGATACAGACTCTTGAGAAATTATTGGAAGAAAATGAGCTGTCTGGAAAGGAGGAGATACCATTATCTATTAAAATTAAGTCCAAGAAATTCCTGCCACTTTCATTGTGTCCCCCCATTGATTTGTTTGTAAAGCTGGTATCTAAAGAACTGGAGGGTATTCCTACATCTATACCTAGGGACAATATGTCCAGAGCACAACATCAGAGTCTTAGATATTTGTCTAAGCTCTCTGACGTTGTTTTTAAACCTTTGGACAAAAGGGGTAACATTGTAGTTTGGCCCACTCATTATATGAAAGAGAGGTCTACAGGCAATTAAGAGATAAAAATTGTTACAAGATGTTAACCTTTAATCCATTACGTTTGTTTGAAGGCATGATGATGCAGATCTTGGCAAAAGCCCTGGAAGATGCAGTGATATCTAAGGCCTTATATGATGCTTTGATCGTGAAGGAACCTACAATATCTACACTCGACCTTCTACTGAAGATCCATAAGAATGACAAAGTGCCTCCAGGTAGGTCTATTATTTATGGTAGTGGTAGTATGACTGAGAAGGTGGGGCGTTAATTGGATTCCCAGTTGAAAAACATAGTGGCCAATTTTTTTTACTTTTAACGCATCCTTCTACCTACAGCTCCAGGGGACTGTGATGGGGGCGCCTTGTGCGCCCTTTTACGCAAATTTGTTCCTGGGGCTGACGGAGAGAGACCTGTTCTTGTCAGATCGATGCACGCTGATGGACCATGCCATTTTTTGGCCGCGGTACATCGACAATGTATTTTTGATTTGGCAGGGTAGTATTCATGATTTGCAGGAATTTCTTATTATGTTGAATAATAATTCCAGGAATATTAAGTTAACTTATAAATTCGATAAGAACACTATTGAATTTTTGGATGCACAATTACAGAGAGGGACTGTTGGTCTTATCTTGACAAATATATTCAGGAAACCAACCTCATTGAATGCTTATTTACATGCTTCTTCATCTCATCCCCCACAGATGATTAAGTCAATCCTGGTTGGACAGTTTCTGCGGGCCCGCAGGATATGTTCTAAAGATCATTTGTTTGAGCAGCATGCGTACGATCTGAAGTGTCGTTTTTTGAGTCGTGGATATAGCCAACATTCCATTAAGGAAGCACATAGAAGAGCACAATTGTGCTCCCGTCATGATCTTCTGTTTTCTACTAAACAAAAGCCAAGTGATAATCAAGTAAGATTTATTACGAATTGTCACTCCAGATGGCCTGAGATGAAAACTTGTTTGAAATTTTTTTGGCTGTTCCTGTTGACAGATCCGGTTATTGCAAAATATGTCTCTCTGGGACCATGGGTGATTGCAAGGAGATCCAAGAACTTGTAAGATCATTTGGTGAGGATCTATTACACAAAACAGGTTTTTCCTGGAGTTGGTATACCAAAATGGGGTTTTTCACCATACGGGAGATGTATGGCTTGTTCAAATATGTAAAGGGAATGGATTTTCATGATTCTACTGAGAGGAAGACTTTTCAAATAACATACCGCTTGTCATATTCCAGTACAGCAGTTGTTTTTTATGCTACATGTCCCTTTCCAAAGATCTATGTGGGTCTCACCACAAGGGAATTGAAGGTCAGAGTGAGAGAACACGTGCAGGATATTCTATCCGCCACTGATGAAAGGGATGTGGCAAATTTGAAGCCTGTTGCTAAACATTTCAAACATTTTTGTGCTTGTGACCCTAAGGCCCCTTGCAGACGAGCGTGTGTGAATTAGGTCCGGATGCGTTGTGAATGCTTTAAGTGAAAAATGCGCGATTTCGCAAACAAAGTCATTTCGTTTTGTCTGCTATCGCGTTCAGTAGTTCCGTTTTTATCACTCGGGTGTAATGCGATTTAATGCATTTTGCACGCGCGTGATAAAAAACAGAATGTATACAAACAACATCTCTTAGCAACCATCCGTTAAAAACGCATCGCATCCACACTTGTTTGCGGATGCTACTTTCATGCAGCTACATTCACTTCTATGGGGCCAGCATTGCGTGAAAATCGCAGAATATACAACATGCTGCGATTTTCACGCAGAGCACAAGTGATGCGTGAAAACCAACGCACTTGTACACAGCCCCATTGAAATGAATGGGTCCAGATTCCATGCGGACTCAATGCGTTCTCATCACGCATTGCACCCGAGCAGAAAACTCGCTTGTGTGAAAAGGGCCTAAGTTCCTGAAAGTCCGCGGGATAGATTGCATTTTGAAAAACATCCGGGGTGGAGACATTTCGCGAAAACTTGCACAATTGGAGTGCAAGTAGATTTGGAAGTTGAATACTTTACGTCCGAATGGACTCAATCAGTCTACTGGTTTTTCCTCCTTCCTATAGATACTTTTTCCAATTGACATTCTCTGGGTCACCACATGCCTATGTGTTTTTAACTATGTTTTTAATTATTAATTAATTTGTGTTTTATTTTAGATGATCACCATTCACTTAAGAAGGTATGCGCTCCATCCAATGACATGGTTATAATAATTTATTTTTGTTGTTATATCATTTGCTTTACACAACTCTATGTATTTCATGTGTTTTATCATAATTTATGGGATTTACTTTTTGTGGACTACTGATTTTAATTATAACTATATTATGAATTTCCTATTTGTTTCACATAATCATGGATAATACATTTTTTAATTACATAATTTTTCATAACACATGCACTTTTTTTAACAAAAACTTTTTGTCACACTGTCAAAAAGTTTTTTATATTTACAAAAATTGTATGCACTTTGTCGGACTGACATAATTTTTTTTATGTATTCATTTTTTGCATATTATGATTTTTATTTTTCTCATTCACATTGTCCTTTTTTGAGTATCATTCACTTATTCACAGGTTTATATAGTCATGGATTTTAGCTTCTTTTACTTTCTCATGAGATACATATGGATGCCTGGCAGTATGATTTTATTTGCAATAAAAAAAAGAAGTCTCTCAAAACGATGTAGGGTGACTTTTTTTTTATCAATGAAAAGTGTGGTAACTTGGAAATGGAAGGAGGAGAGATTTAGCTATTGTGTTTTATCAAGAAAAGGTATGAGACTTATTGTTCCATTCGATTTTGTATATGCTGATTATATGGATCTTTGAATTGTATGTTATTGCTGAAAAAGAGTTTTACAATTTTTTAAAGAATATGTTGTAACCTCGGAAGAGAGAAGAAAAATAAATAAATAAAAAATAATAAAAGGGCGTGCTTTATGCATTGCCCTTAATAACCACACCTGAAAGGGGTGGTATTATCGCCCCTGACGAAGCTGACCGGCGAAACCTAGGTCGGGTGCTATACGAGGAACTACTATCTGGTTTTATGCTTTTATAATTCACTTTCTTGTGAGTATAAATAAAAATCCTTGGGAATTTGATCCCTGTGGAACTTCACTATTTTGCGCCTAATTTCCATTACAGCGGTTTGGATATCCTCTGGTGCATCGACCCCTGAACTCTATTGTGTGACTGCATTGTGAAGAGCTTGGTTATCCTATATACCTTTACCTGATGGACCTCGCGACCACCATTATATATCAGTATGATTTTATTTGAATAATTATTATTTTTATATTTATTTTGATATATGCAATCAGTGATTTATTTATTCATTATAATTATGGATTTCTGTTATTTAATAATGTGTTTTCCTTTTGAGGTACATATGGTTGGTTATTATTTATACTATTCATGTAATTTTTATATATAATCATGCCCAATTGTATATAATTCAGAATGGGCAACATCGGGTCTACGCATGCGCATATACTTGGTGGCGCCAGCATGTATCTTGCGATGATTGCAGATCTGCCTGTGCCATCATGTGATACGAGATGCGATCACGTGACAGATAGATCATGTGTCGTCTCTCATCATAATAATGTGGCCCGTTCTCCTTGGTATCCTGAATGACGTATATTGAGACAATTGATTTCACCTGTGGATGGAGTGATGTGATTGGTGATTGGGTGTATTTAATGTGTGTCCCACGTTGATGACGCCACCCACAGACGAAGGTCCATCGAAACGCGCGCCGGGGCTGGCGCCATCCCGGAGGTGAAACATTATGGGTAATTGATTCTTGTCCGGGTCATACACTATTTTGTTATATGTAGCACTTGCACTTTATTTTGTAAACATCATTTTGTGGATGGATATGAACTATTCCCATTGTGTTTCCTCCGGTTGATGTCGCCTTTTCCCTGCACTTATACCTGTTTTTAAATCATGTAATTATTTATTTGTATTGAATCAATAAACATTGATACTGTTTTAAAACGGTCTGGAAATTTCAATGTAGGTTTTATGTTTATGTGACTGCCATAGGCTTGTATGCATTTTGTGCAAATTTGTGATAAAGTAATATGAAATTTACTTATACATTAAGCTGAGCCTCCTTTTTTTTGGTTTTGTAGTTTTTATTTAGACTGTCTCAGTATACGCCAAAGTTATGTAGAGGCCAGCGCCTCTTCATAACTTCGGCAGAACCACCGCCAGCTATAGGGGTTATTAAGACTGGCTTCTAAAACACCGGTCTTAATAAATTACCCCCTATATATTTATCCTCTACAGATATTATTTCATCATATTGGGTAGTCCTCCATAATCATTTATATAAATTTCTCATTTCGTTTGTGCTTCTCACAAATGACCATGGTCTAGGTCAAGATGCTTGTGTTACTGAAAGAAAACCTGCCCTGATCGTACCTATCTGTGTATCACAGCTATCTCATGTAATGGAGCAGGCACTTATCTTGAAAACTGTGAATTATTTGAGCTTAAAGTATATATACATAAAATTACAAATTTTGCTGTAACTTTTGGTATGTGCACTACATAGTTGACAATGCATAATATAAATGGTTAAAAAGAACCCTTTTTAAGGGAAGAGGCTTTAAACAAGACAACAAGCATGTATTCTTGGGTCTATTAAAGTTCTATATATGTTCTGACACAAGGGAATTGTGCTACTCAAGAATGGATCAGACTGTATTACATAGCGTAACCAAAGGCTCTACATAATAGTCCTTTCACTTTATGCCTTATATTATGTACTGAAGGGATGATACTACCAAGCATGGTTTGTATTGCTATGAATTGATGTATTTACTGGGCAAAAAAAGTGATTTTCACTGCTACATAAATCATGTTTTTGTTACGAGTGGTATAAAAGACACCAACCAGTAAATCATGTTCGTCTAGAAATGTACACAGCCTTATTCTGTCTTGTATAGATCTGTAATATGGTACCCTAAAAGAAATTTGAAAGGGGTCATTCTCCTGGTGGTAATCTCCCTTCTAGGAGGCACCGTACAGCTGCACACTGTCTACAGGTCCATAATATGACCATATCATACATCTGTCTTTGTAGGCACCTGTAATACCAAAAATCTGAAAGGAATCATTTTCGTGGAGGTACTCGTGAGAATGAAGTGCCATATGGAGGCATTTTACTGCTGTAGAATATGGACCTGGGGAGATTTAAGACTAAGATGGTCAAGTTGCACATACCCACTGAAATGAATGGATCAGGATTCAGTCAGGATGCTTTCCATTTGCAACACGCATTGCATCCAGACGGAAAACTCACTTGTGTGAAAGAGGCCTAGAACTACCAAACAGTTTTTTTCCCCTAAAATAAAAAAACACTTCTAAAGGTCAGAAGAGGGCTGAAAAAAGGCCAATACCTAATACAAAATGTGAGATTTCTTTATTGAAGAAGTTTATAGCAAGTGCCATCTTCAAATGAAAAATAGCATCTCACATATCCCCCAAATACCAATGAGTGTCAAGGGTTAAGGGCGAGTATTAAGGTGAATTTATTTGTGCTTAAACATTCATTTATTTTACGGCAGTCAGAGGTTGAGTTTGTAAATGAAAATAACAGTATTTGGATTGGCTGGGTGCTGATTTGGCTGCCATCAGAATGAGATACTGTGAATTACATTTCCACTGGCCAAAAACAACGAGGTCTGGCATTATTCATGTACGGTGTGCAATGCGTGTAACAGTAGGATATCAATGCTTACACGTGTATATGTACTCAAACTAAAATGTCTGATCTTTCCATCAGCTAAATTCAACCAAAGATAGTTATGACTTTTGTATGTTGATTGGCTGAATGACCAGAACTTCCATAGGCTTTTGTCCCAAACATACAGAGCTAAGGAAAGCCAAGATTGAATCTGAAACATCCAACCTTCTACTCATGTTACATTTATATTACAAATAAGCCAACCACCATGAAAATTTTATGGTAATCCCATTTTCCATTTCTTCTGAACTGTTGAGGTGACAAGTTGAAGAATGGATTCTAGGCAGGAATCTATAAATCCCTTAAAATCTAAATAAAGTAGGCAGATTACAGGCAGGAGAAGCACAAGAAGTCTTTATGTTTTCTCAGTGTTAAAAATATGCAGAAACCAGAAAACAAAAATACCCACATAGACTGTCACAATAACAGTGCAATGTCATAATTACACTTTAAATGATAGATTTATATAGCACACTGAACATTTCAGTACACTATCTATAGTTAGTCTTGCATCTATGGGTCGGTTTGACAAAAAAATTGAGCTTAACACACATAACAAGGACATGTAGTGTAAACCCACCGAAAAAGCATGTCACAACATATTTAATAAAACAAACTAATGTAAAGTGTATATACACTCACCTAAAGAATTATTAGGAACACCATACTAATACGGTGTTGGACCCCCTTTTGCCTTCAGAACTGCCTTAATTCTACGTGGCATTGATTCAACAAGGTGCTGATAGCATTCTTTAGAAATGTTGGCCCATATTGATAGGATAGCATCTTGCAGTTGATGGAGATTTGAGGGATGCACATCAAGGGCACGAAACTCCCGTTCCACCACATCCCAAAGATGCTCTATTGGGTTGAGATCTGGTGACTGTGGGGGCCATTTTAGTACAGTGAACTCATTGTCATGTTCAAAAAACCAATTTGAAATGATTCAAGCTTTGTGACATGGTGCATTATCCTGCTGGAAGTAGCCATCAGAGGATGGATACATGTTCTCATTCTGTTTATGCCAAATTCGGACTCTACCATTTGAATGTCTCAACAAAAATCAAGACTCATCAGACCAGGCAACATTTTTCCAGTCTTCAACAGTCGGATTTTGGTGAGCTCGTGCAAATTGTAGCCTCTTTTTCCTATTTGTAGTGGAGATGAGTGGTACCCGGTGGGGTCTTCTGCTGTTGTGGAGGTGGAGGTGCAGTAGACATCGCATATCTAGATTTTAGTAAGGCTTTTGACACTGTCCCACATAGAAGACTTATCAATAAACTGCAGTCATTGAGCATGGACTCCCATATTGTTGAGTGGATTAGGCAGTGGCTGAGTGACAGACAACAGAGGGTTGTAGTCAATGGAGAACATTCAAAACAAGGTCATGTTACCAGTGGGGTTCCACAGGGATCTGTACTGGGACCAATTTTTTTAATATCTTCATAAGTGATATTGCAAAAGGCCTTGATGGTAAGGTTTGTCTTTTTGCTGATGACACAAAGATATGTAACAGGGTTGATGTTCCTGGAGGGAAACGCCAAATGGAAAAGGATTTAGGAAAACTAGAAGAATGGTCAGAACTCTGGCAACTGAAATTTAATGTGGATAAGTGCAAGATAATGCACCTGGGGCGTAAAAACCCAAGGGCAGAATATAGAATATTTGACACAGTCCTGACCTCAGTATCTGAGGAAAGGGATTTAGGAGTAATTATTTCAGAAGACTTAAAGGTGGGAAGACAATGTAATAGAGCAGCACGAAATGCCAGCAGAATGCTTGGATGTATAGGGAGAGGTATAAGCAGTAGAAAGAGTGAAGTGCTTATGCCGCTGTACAGAACACTGGTGAGACCTCACTTGGAGTATTGTGCGCAGTACTGGAGGCCATATCTCCAGAAGGATATAGATACTCTAGAGAGAGTTCAGAGAAGAGCTACTAAACTAGTACATGGATTGCAGGATAAAACTTACCAGGAAAGGTTAAAGGACCTTAACATGTATAGCTTGGAAGAAAGAAGAGACAGAGGGGATATGATAGAAACTTTTAAATACATAAAGGGAATCAACTCGGTAAAGGAGGAGAGCATATTTAAAAGAAGAAAAACTACCACAAGAGGACACAGTTTTAAATTAGAGGGGCAAAGGTTTAAAAGTAATATAAGGAAGTATTACTTTACTGAGAGAGTAGTGGATGCATGGAAGAGCCTTCCTGCAGAAGTGGTAGCTGCAAATACAGTGAAGGGGTTTAAGCATGCATGGGATAGGCATAAGGCTATCCTTCATATAAGATAGGGCCAGGGACTATTCATAGGATTCAGATATATTGGGCAGACTAGATGGGCCAAATGGTTCTTATCTGCCGACACATTCTATGTTTCTATGTTTCTATGTAGCCCATCCGCCACAAGGTTGTGCGTGTTGTGGCTTCACAAATGCTTTGCTGCATACCTCAGTTGTAACGAGTGGTTATTTCAGTCAACGTTGCTCTTCCATCAGCTTGAATCAGTCGGCCCATTCTCCTCTGACCTCTAGCATCCACAAGGCATTTTTGCCCCCAAGACTGCCGCATACTGGATGTTTTTCCCTTTTCACACCATTCTTTGTAAACCCTAGAAATGTTTGTGCGTGAAAATCCCAGTAACTGAGCAGATTGTGAAATACTCAGACTGGCCCGTCTGGCACCAACAACCATGCCACGCTCAAAATTGCTTAAATCACCTTTCTTTCCCATTCTGACATTCAGTTTGGAGTTCAGGAGATTGTCTTGACCAGGACCACACCCCTAAATGCATTGAAGCAACTGCCATGTGATTGGTTGACTAGATAATTGCATTAATGAGAAATAGAACAGGTGTTCCTAATAATTCTTTAGGTGAGTGTATAGTGTAATACTATAGAAGTACTGTGACTGTTTGTTGGCAAGAGTTTGTCCATGGCCATGAGATTTACTGGAGGAGTTCTTCGCTATAGATACAACTACCAACCCATAATGCAATGTATACAATGCTAATCTAGAGATTTCTGGTGATCATGAATGCATCGCCTGTTATGTATCAGTGCTACGTATACAATCTTTAGGAGGCCTGCAGGAGAGACTTCTGGGGGCCATGACGGTACTGTGCTACACACATAGAAAAAGTCATATATTCCTACTCAAAGTAAATTAACCATGGGACATCACAGTTAAATGCACTTAGACGATATGAAATATTGTAAAGAAAACTGTTACTATTAATGAGCCTATCTAGAATGTGGGCAATAATGAAAAGTCAAACTGTGATTAAATTACCATAAGTCTGACCTCTGTTGCATCTCTCTTATTCTCTTCTACCTGAAGGGCTTTAGTATCCAGCAAAAAAAATGGAGCGGTGTCATGGAAACTGCAGCTGCAGATTCACAAGCCTTCTCCATAGGATTACAGCGACTCAGGCCCATTAACTGGTTAATGCACTATCTATACTAGCTTGGCTACTTTGCTGTGTGCAGTATACCAGACCCTGAAAAAGTACCTGTTCTCATCATAGATGATAGTGACTCACCAGGCTCCAGGTTTCCTGCCTTTTATATGTGATGGGTATTCGTTATCATTAAGGTGTCTTATTGGCAATTCTCTATGGGAAAAAGTATGCAAATTAGCTATTTTCCAGAAGAAAAAACTGTCTCACCAGAACCACCTATTGGAGTTAATGATATTGTGAAATCCAGCATTGAGGTGTCTTGATGAATTAAATCACTTTATTACAGGGAATCTGTCACCCGAGACCTTCCTATTCCATGGTTTGCATAGACACCACAGCCACCACATACATTTCATATGGTGAACTGATCAGAATCCATCAGAACTGTTGAGATGATGCAACTTTCCCAAATTATGTCCAATAAACTTGTGGTAGACTGCGTGAAAGACAATATCCAGAATGAGCCCTACGGAGAGCATTCTCTTGGACCTTGAAATGTAATAGGTGTGAATTATTACGGGAATCAAACAAAAAGTATGTGGTGGGCAAGGTTGAACAGGAAGGGGTCACCTTTGTGATAGCTTTCAGTAACCAAGACACACAAATAACAAATTAACAAACTTCTTCCATTACTTGAACAAGATGAGATTTTGGCATATATTTTAACACAAGGAGTAAGAATTGTCTTTAGGAAAGCGAGGCCACTGGGTTCTCTATTTCTACAGAATACAGCTACATGGAGACCTTGGTTAGGGACAACAGGTTGCTACAGATGTGGCTATCAAAAGTGTAAGTCCTCATATTAACTGGACTAATCATTTTGATGATGAAATCTTATATCAATTGAAATTTCAGTATGTTGGCCACACAACTAATCCTCTCAAAGTACGCATCACCGATGTATGCTAGATGACCTTACAGACAGGCTTGGACTGGCCCACAGGGGTACAGGTGGATTCCCCGGGTGGCCCCTGAGCAAGGTGAGCCCCTAGTCTCCCACCCCCTGCACAAGTGGCACACAACACAGTAGAGTCATTGAACTACATATAGGTAGTCAGTATATAACATCTCAACCAGTCTATGTTCATACAAAAAAATTAGTAGATTATTTAAGAAACAAAAGTTTATTATCATAGATATATCAGGAGGCTGAGATGGCTTTTAGGTACAGAGGCAGACCAACCAGCATTGTCTTTCCTGGGGACCCACCTTCTAAGATTTGCTGCAGGGACCCTTGTCTGCTGCTGTGTGAGCACGTAATATTTGAATGTATCCATACGGTAGGCCCTAGGCACCCCAGTCCGACACTGCTTACAGATATAGTGAATGTTTCTACCTTGTCATGACACTTTAGGGATGTCCACAAGGGGGATTTTACCTCTATTGTGTTCCAGGGTATTGAACGTGTACAGAGTCCCATTAAGAAATGAATCAATATAGAGACGTATTGGATATTCCCCAAGGATCAGATTCCCCAAGGGTCTAAATCAGAGATTAGAGCTGATTTGCTGTTACTGATTTTTGGATTTTTAGATTTGTAATATTTGTATAGTTATGGTCTGAAGGGTTTAAATTAAACTGTGATTAAACGTTCATTGCTTTTATATATGCTTATTATTGTGCATGCATTGTAGGCCATGATTAGGAACCGTTGTGTTGGAAACACATAGGCGGACATCTGGTCTTTTGTTACATGGTGCATTTTATGAACTATAATAAAGTGATTTGTCAAGACGCCTCAATGCTGGATTTCACCATATCATGCATTCATCTGTCCTGAGCTGGGATGTCCATGCACTAATTTGTCTGCAAGTGAAGTAGGTGTGAGCTGACTTTCTTTGTGACCTACTGGAGTTAGGTACCCTTTAAATCAATTTCTGACCATTGCAACAAGCCAGACAACATTTTGTAGAAAGCCGTTACAGTGTACTTACCCCTTATCAGTACAGAGCAGAGTATTGGTGGGATGAGGGGAGTTCTGGTTCTCATTAAATGGGTATCACGGTTACTACATGTTATCCACCATCCACTGGATAGAGTATAGGACCGTTGAGACTCCCAATAATCTCAAGAAAGGGGGTACCTGTTTCCCCATTCTAATGGATCATATAAGTCCAGCATGCTCCATGAGAAAAAGTATGCTAATTTGCTCTATACCAGAAGGAAGAAAACTGTCTTGCTATTGCCATTTCGAGGTACCGGTAGTTGTCTACAGATGGTTGTCTGGCTTAGCTAATATCTAGTAATGCTGAAAGGCCTGATAAAGGGTCAGCCATTGACTTATAGGGTATCTACCTCCATAGGTGGTACCAGTGAGTCTGTTGTTTTCTGTTATTTTTCTTATTTTGGCTTGACATTTTGAGGGCTTCAGAAATAATAATTCGTTTTCTATAGAACTATAGTCTAAAGATAGTGTTTTCAACAGTCTTCCTGGAGCAAATATGCATAGGGACTCCTGTACCTGAAGATTTTTTTTTTCTTGTGGAAATGTTCTTTAACTATTAAAGAGGGACTGCAAATAGTTTGCATTAGGCCTCTTTCACACAAGCGAGTTTTTCGCGCGGGTGCAATGCGTGACGTGAACGCATAGCACCCGCACTGAATCCTGACCCATTCATTTCAATGGGTCTGTGTGCCTGAACGTTTTTTCACGCATCAGTTCTGCGTTGCGTGAAAAACGCAGCATGTGCTACAGGCCTCATGCACACGACCATTCCATTTTTTGCGGTCCGCAAACTGCGGATCTTCAATAAACGGAAGCCGCCCGTGTGCCTTCTGCAATTTGCGGAACGTAACGGGCGGCCCGTTGTAGGAACGCCTATTCTTGTCCGCAAAACGGACAAGAATAGGACATGCTATATTTTTTTTGTGGGGCCAAAGAACGGAGCAACGGATGCAGACAGCACACGGAGTGCTGTCCGCATCTTTTGCAGCCCCATTGAAGTGAATGGGTCTGCACCCGAGCCATAAAAAATGCGGCTCGGATGCAGACCACAACAACGGTCCTGTGCATGCGTTTTTCAAGCAGCCCTGGCCCCATAGAAGTGAATGGTACTTCAGTAAAAAAACGCGTTGCATCCGCAAGCAAGTGCGGATGCAATGCATTTTTCACTGATGGTTTCTAAGAGATGTTGTTTGTAAACCTTCAGTTTTTTATCACGCGCGTGAAAAATGCATCAAAACGCGGAAAAAACTGAACAACTGAACGCAATTGCAGACAAAACTGACTGAACTTGCTTGCAAAATGGTGCGAGTTCCACTGAACGCACCCTGAACGCATCTGGAGCCAATCCGTCACGCTTGTGTGAAAGAGGCCTTAAAATTTTCCCCAGCTTTTGAGGCTTAAAGGGGTATTCCGGTTATAGCAAGTTATCCCCTATCCACAGATCGGTGGGACTCCCAGAGGTAGGTGTACAGCGCTTGGCTATCTCTGGCCCTCCCATAGAAAAGAATGGAGCGACGGAGTGCATTTCTGACCAGCTGCTCCATTTATTTCAGGGGGAATCCTTAGGGTACGGGGCCCACGTTCTTGTGATCGGTGGGGGCCCCAGTAGTAGGACCCTTATTGCCCTATTGATCTGATAGTTAACCCCTATCCTGTGGGCACTTGCAGGAGCAGAACCTGGCAGAATAAAAGTTGATAATAATAAATTCAAAACCTTAGCACCTATGAGCACTGTCCGCAGTTTTGCGGTCAGAGCTGCTGACAGACTCACTTTAATGTAAGGAACATGTAACTTAACACTGATTTCCTATTGATACAGATTTGAGTTACAATATTATATGTATTATACAGTGGGGGAAATAATTATTTGACCCCTCACTGATTTTGTAAGTTTGTCCAATGACAAAGAAATGAAAAGTCTCAGAACAGTATCATTTCAATGGTAGGTTTATTGTAACAGTGGCAGATAGCACATCAAAAGGAAAATCGAAAAAATAACTTTAAATAAAAGATAGCAACTGATTTGCATTTCATTGAGTGAAATAAGTATTTGAACCCTCTAACAAAAAAAGACTTAATACTTGGTGGAAAAACCCTTGTTTGCAAGCACAGAGGTCAAACGTTTCTTGTAATTGATGACCAAGTTTGCGCACATTTTAGGAGGAATGTTGGTCCACTCCTCTTTGCAGATCATCTCTAAATCCCTAAGGTTTCGAGGCTGTCTCTGTGCAACTCTGAGCTTGAGCTCCCTCCATAGGTTTTCGATTGGATTAAGGTCCGGAGACTGACTAGGCCACTCCATGACCTTAATGTGCTTCTTCTTGAGCCACTCCTTTGTTGCCTTTGCTGTATGTTTTGGGTCATTGTCGTGCTGGAACACCCATCCACGACCCATTTTCAGTTTCCTGGCAGAGGGAAGGAGGTTGTCGCTCAGGATTTCACGATACATGGCTCCGTCCATTTTCCCGTTTATGCGAATAAGTTGTCCTGTGCCCTTAGCAGAAAAACACCCCCAAAGCAAAATGTTTCCACCCCCATGCTTGACGGTGGGGACGGTGTTTTGGGGGTCATAGGCAGCATTTTTCTTCCTCCAAACACAGCGAGTTGAGTTAATGCCAAAGAGCTCTATTTTGGTCTCATCAGACCACAGCACCTTCTCCCAGTCACTCTCTGAATCATTCAGGTGTTCATTGGCAAACTTCAGACGGGCCTGCACATGTGCCTTCCTGAGCAGGGGGACCTTGCGAGCCCTGCAGGATTTTAATCCATTGCGGTGTAATGTGTTTCCAATGGTTTTCTTGGTGACTGTGGTCCCTGCTAATTTGAGGTCATTAACTAACTCCTCCCGTGTAGTTCTA
This sequence comes from Bufo bufo, assembly GCF_905171765.1. Taxonomy (NCBI): domain Eukaryota; kingdom Metazoa; phylum Chordata; class Amphibia; order Anura; family Bufonidae; genus Bufo; species Bufo bufo. Next base: position 569,372,540 of record NC_053389.1, on the reverse strand, counting down.
GGATGCTTTTTCACCTTTCTCAGAACCATTGACACCCCACGAGGTGAGATCTTGCGTGGAGCCCCAGAGCGAGGTCGATTGATGGTCATTTTGTGCTCCTTCCATTTTCGAACAATCGCACCAACAGTTGTCACCTTCTCTCCCAGCTTCTTGCTAATGGTTTTGTAGCCCATTCCAGCCTTGTGCAGGTCTACAATTTTGTCTCTGACATCCTTGGACAGCTCTTTGGTCTTTCCCATGTTGGAGAGTTTGGAGTCTGCTTGATTGATTGATTCTGTGGACAGGTGTCTTTTATACAGGTGACTAGTTAAGACAGGTGTCCTTAATGAGGGTGACTAATTGAGTAGAAGTGTCTAACCACTCTGTGGGAGCCAGAACTCTTAATGGTTGGTAGGGGTTCAAATACTTATTTCACTCAATGAAATGCAAATCAGTTGCTATCTTTTATTTAAAGTTATTTTTTCGATTTTCCTTTTGATGTGCTATCTGCCACTGTTACAATAAACCTACCATTGAAATGATACTGTTCTGAGACTTTTCATTTCTTTGTCATTGGACAAACTTACAAAATCAGTGAGGGGTCAAATAATTATTTCCCCCACTGTATATTTGGGCACAATAGGGGTTTAGGCTGTGGAGGTTACAGACTGCAGCAATGTGCCCCTTTGCGATGCAGGCTGACAAACAATACTTGTTGGCATGACATAATGTATTAATATTTGATAACATTAGGTATGACAATATGGCCCTGGGCTTGCATCCAAATAAAGCAAATAAAATAACAAAAAGGATGCCCTATAAACACATGATGAACACATGCGCGATGTAATGGTAAACCACATTCTGGAAATGAATTTGCTATTTTTATTATACATGATCTGCCTAGTAATAGGTGGTTATTGAGAAGGGAGAAGAACAGGTGGAGTAGTAAAAAAGAGACAGTTCGAATGGTCTGTTCAGTGCACCTCATCAAGGTTTATCCACTATTACTGACTGCAATTTGACCAAAAATTGTGACCTGGATAACAGAGTTAACAGATGGGCTGGCCTGCTGCCACTGAAGCATATGTGACACTGCCTCCTGGGGGTCAGGCAACATTATGGAAGCTAACCTAAAGTCAGAAATTGCAGTGTTGATCAGTGATGCTCAACTGGCAGTCCTGGGGCGCTATACAGCCTTTACATGGCTGATCTGCAGCTCTTGGGCGCTAGAGGAAGGCAAACTATGATGCCATTGCCTTCTCTAGGACTGCTTCTATATGCAGAGTGCTCTGCCCAGTCATATACACTGACGAGCAAAAGGGTAATGAATGTTTTGAACTTTTGACTTTCAGGCTCCATATCTCACCATCCACTACAACTTAGAACGTGAGACCACCATCATTTTATAGACAATCATCTTGGCCATCTCATACATAAACTGGACTTGCAACAATTTAGCATATGATTAGTTATGCAGATTCTTGTCATGTGACCGCATTGTTACTGTTTTGCTCCTGGTGGTGGAACAATCGTTTTCTTCTTGTATACTACAAATTACAACCTGTTCTCACATTCCCTAAAAGCTCAGTGTGTTATTAGGTTGATTCCCACTTGAAAGGTCACTGGTTTGAATCTAGGAGCAGCCATGAAGATTTCCAAAGAATAAAGAAACACCATCATCCAGCTCGTCGATAGTGGTATCTCTGCCAAGAGAATTGCCAAGCTGCATTATGTGAGTAGCATTACAGCTGGAAGAATATGAAATGAAGTCCATCCATCCATTCCAAAGCCAAGAGGTGGACGTCCAGGCAAAATATCGGAGTCAACAAGTCGGCTCATCACAAGGTCTATCAGTTCTGGTCACGACAAACACAGCAAGAATTCACAGATCTGGCGAACTGGCCATCAGAAAGCCAAAATGCTAACTGAAGTAGTCAAGGAATTCAAGTAGAATTAGTTCTTTTTCCAAACTTTTCAGCTCAATAAAATAGATGAAGAAAACAACAGCCTGTAATACAGCTGTGCCTATCCTTTGACCCCATCCAGGGTGAATGTGAGGTGTGGCACTTTGATGAAGGCCTGCACAATATGTTTAGTTGACCACCACTAGTGTAGATGTTTTGGGGCTATTGGCTACTTTCACTATATCACCCATGCTCCCAAATAATAATTGACTAATTTGGTCGTGGTTATTACTGTTCCCTTGCAGCGCTAGGGTACTAGGTGGGAATTCGAACAAGGGTAACACCTACATAGAGTTTGTATGTCCTCTCCATGTTTTTTTGGGGTTCTCGCAAGTACTCTGGTTTCGTCCCACACAATAAAAACTGGTAGTTTAATTTGAAATTTTAATGGTCTGCCTTAATGGGGACAGGGACCAATGTAAGCGATGATAATCTCTGTACAGAATATGTTGGTGTAATACAAGTGAATAAAATAAAATTTAGCGTAGCAAAATCAGCAGTAAAATGTATTCAGACAGTTGGTCTTTCAATTTGCCTCCAATATAAATTCAAAGGGCCAAAGACAATACTATAGATGCCTGATTCTAGTGCTTACATACAAGTGTTACCATAGAAAAAGAAAAACAAGAAAAAGCGGGACGTAACAATAATAAATGACTACATTTTAATCAAAATGTAACAAAGCTTAAGCACAAGTATGGATTAATCATTCCCATTGCTTATATACACATAGGTAGATTATTTTCTAGCAAGGTCCACACATTATAACCATAGTGGACAAATTTAGCAAAAATTCTGATTTTAGAGAATCAGAATATCATGTGATGAGAGACAGAGAGAGAACACCATCGGGCAGATTTATCATACCGTCACTCCAGAATTCTGGCCTCAAAAAGTCATAAAGTAGGACTTTTGCTACTTTTTACACTCGATTGCACAATTTTTTTTTGACTTTTTGCATTTTTACAACACTCACTCCAGTTTTGAAATATGGGTGAAAAAGTGGGTTTGCTTATCTATGTTAATGAGTTTCACTCCAGATTTATCTTCAAATATTCCCCTTATGATAAATTCCCCCCCCCCCCCCCATGTCTTTGACAGCTTTCAGAATCGGATCACAAACACCATTTGGACGAATTTGGACAGAAATGTGTTCATCACTACACATAATAAGTTCTATTGTTCAAATGTTTATGCTTAATATCAGTCATTTTTAAGGGCCTTTAATTCCATGGCACTGTGCATATGTAAAAGGTTTACATTAACAAGAACAATAGGCATGACCTGGCACAGAGGAGAGGATCCTGATCGTGAGGGCTTACAATCTACAGTGGAAGGAAACAGTAGATGAGGGTACAAGCTGCTCATCTGGCGGTGTAGTGGCAGCAGGGTTACTGTAGGTGGTAGGCTTTCCTGAAGAGGTCGGTATTTAGGTTGCTTGTGAAAGTTTTGATGGTGGCGGAGAGTCTAATGAGCTGGGGTAGTAATGCACATAGTGATACGTTTATTTCTGGTGACTATGATGGAGTCATTTTATTAGGGAGATATTTTTACTTTAGACAAAACAAAGATATTGAAGATAAAACACCAGAAAACAAATACATACAAATCTGCCTAATTTTCGGGAGCCTAAATGTTAATTATTCTCAACAGAAAGTAATTTCACACACTGTGACTTTGCCTGATAGTTCTCACATACACTGCAGAAAGAGCCTGAATGAATCAGTATAGGGCAGGCATGCTCAAACTGCGGCTCTCCAGCTGTTGCAAAACGACAACTCCCAGCATGCCCAAACAGCCTACAGCTATCAGCCTACAGCAGGGCATTGTGGGAGTTGTAGTTTTACAACAGCTGGAGGGCCGCAGGTTGAGCATGCCTGGTATAGGGCATATTTTCTGTGTTAGCCATCTTAAAGTGTGCATACTTTTAATTTGGCAATAAACTATTTTATAGCCTGCTTTTCATCTACTATTTCTTATAAAGTAGGGGAAAGTAGTGGAAACTCAATTCCCACCTCATTTTCACTAATGGTAATTGTGAATGTTAGCAGCAAGAATATTGCCACTGAGAAAATAAGCTAAATGTATAATGTAGAGTATGGCTCTATACCCACTGAAGAACCCTGAAAAGCAATTAAACCAAGTCCCATTAAAATAAATAGAAAGTGATACAGAAAGACAGACAGATAGATCATTAGATAGATAGATAGATAGATAGATAGATAGATAGATAGATAGGCAGACAGACAGATAGATGATACAGACATATA